>NC_082722.1:64513092-64853092 GCF_030144855.1 Hypanus sabinus
CACAAAGCCCAATCCAGGTGTAAAAGACAGTGACAGAGCTCCCCAAAACAGTAGAGATTGCACCCTGTTCCCCAGGTGTTACATAGGTCAACCAATCCGGTGTCTCAAAAATTCTCTGAGACCTCCGTACCTCCTCACCTAACTCTTCAGGTCAGATGCTACTTGGGATACATCGGGTCTATCTGGTGAGTCCTCCCTCGATCTATCACTCACATCCCCCTGCAACTCAGAGGCCTCTATCCCATGTCCAGGCCCCGCTTCCTCTCCTTCAGGGTCCTGCTGTAACCAAGGCTGCCAACAGATAGCCCCCCCCCCCCACTTCACCTGACTCAATGGGAGAAGGGCCAGGATTCTCTGCCTCAGTCAAAGGGGAGTTAGCGAACGGCATCATGTACCACACATCCAGATAATCATCCTCCGAATCAGTACCCCTCTCATGGGCAGGGCCCGCCCAGCCTCTCCCGCTAGGGGCCCTGCAGTCGCCCCGCATTTTTGCAGAGTCCTCTTACTAGGTGTAGGCTCCAAGTCGGACTCTGTGTCTACCTGCACCTCTTGACCCAGGGGCAGCAGGTGGTTCCGATGGAGAATCTTGACAGGTCCGTTCCCATCCTCCGGTTTCATCCAGAAATCTGGCAGGTTTGCCATTTAACTCTCCACCACATAGGGCTTAGCCGCCCAACAGTCAGCCAACTTGTGCTTTCCAGGTAGCCCCAAATTCCTTATAAGGACTCGGTCTCCCGACAAGAGCTGGGAGAACCTCACCTTCTGATCATACCTCCTCTTATTCCCCCGATTCTGCTTGGTGGCTGCAACCCCAGCCAATCCATAAGCCCTTTTCAGCTCTCTCCTCACACACTTCAGATGAGGCTTCGGTGGTAAGCCACTCTCATCAGACAACCACTGCCATCCTGCTCGCCTGTACAATCGAGGGCTTCTGCAGTTCGGGCCTCACCAGTACCACAGCAGGAAACCCCGACTCCCCCTAGTGGTCTTCCAGAGCATCACTAAGGGGGCTTTGCCCTCAGGCACTCCGGGAAATTTGGGGGTCCCCATCACTCTTGCTGCTTCCCTGGGCCGTACCACCTTTGGCTTCGACTGGGTGAACCACACAGTCCCTCGGTTAAATTCAGTGTCTGGCCCAATGCTGCCACGCACTTCCTCAAAGGCGGCTCAAAACACTGGGTGCACGGACAATGTCCCCGAAAAGCTTTCCCCCACCTTCTCCTTGCAGGCCCCTATGAGCCTCCTCACAAGAGGGGTATTGGTCCCCACCAGAATTGAAACGCCGCCCATCTCAACAGAGTCAGGAAAAACCAGAACCACTGCATCAAGAACCTCAGACATCTCCACATTGGCCTCCGAGAACTCCAGTTCCACTGACAAATAACCGTCGTATGGATAATCACCAGCACTGATACCTAGGCCTCATATGGAGCCAGTGATCATTAATGGAGAATGTGTGGAGCAGGTTAAGACCTACAAGTATCTGGGAGTGCAGTTAGACGAGAAGCTAGACTGGACTGCCAACACAGATGCCCTGTGCAGGAAAGCACAGAGTCGACTGTACTTCCTCAGAAGGCTGGCGTCATTCAATGTTTGTAGTGAGATGCTGAAGATGTTCTATCGGTCAGTTGTGGAGAGCGCCCTCTTCTTTGTGGTGGCGTGCTGGGGAGGCAGCATTAAGAAGAGGGATGCCTCACGTCTTAATAAGCTGGTAAGGAAGGCGGGCTCTGTCGTGGGCACAGAACTGGAGAGTATGACGTCGGTGGCAGAGCGGAGGGCGCTGAGTAGGCTACGGTCAATCATGGAAAACCCTGAACATCCTCTGCACAGCACCATCCAGAGACGGAGAAGCAGCTTCAGCGGCAGGTTGCTGTCAATGCAATGCTCCTCAGACAGGATGAAGAGATCATTACTCCCCAACGCCATTCGGCTCTAGAATTCAACCACCAGGGGCAAGACATGTTAAAGTGCCGGGGTTTGGCCTGAGCTTAAGTTACCACTCAATGCACTTTAGTAAACTATTTAAGAACTTTTTAAAAGCTATTTATTAATGCTTTTTGGAAGGGTGTTTTTAGATGCATATCATATTTATACTGAGTTAAATACTGTATGTAATTAGTTTTGCTACAATAAGTGTATGGGACACTGGAAAAATGTTGAATTTCCCCCTGGGGATGAATAAATATCTATCTATCTAACTACCTATCAAATCTCCAGTGCATTGAATGGTGTCAAGAGTAAATGCTTCAGATACCATTTGTAAAACGAATGGTACAGTAATGTGACCTGCGACCCGGTGTCGACTACAGCTTTAGCCCATAGTCCCTCTATCCGTAGCGACACACTGGAGCGTGGTTCTGCTAAGCCTTCAGGAACAGGGTCTTTTGCTTTCGGGAGTTCGTTGGTACATTGCTGGGAGCGTGTTCCCCCAGAGACACCAGGCCATTCCCTCACTGAGTCTCCTCTAAGTTTCCCGACACCTCTTCCTGCTTAGATACCCGGGAGCTCGCTCTCCGAGGGGCTTCCTGCCACTCACATTCCTGCCGGAAGTGTCCCTCTTCCCCACAGTATAGCACATGCTACCGGCCGCCCCTCTTTCTGCGGAACCCCGGCCACCCACAGCCCTTGGGGAGGGACCCTCTGTACTGGTCCTGTCATACAGAGGGTCCACACCCGCTGTTAACACCCAGGACATCTCAGTTCTCAGCTCTGCTACCATCTCTTTTACCACAAGGGCCTACTACCAAGGACCGTACCCTGCAGACGGAGTCTTCTCGCGGCCCCAATGCGTTCTCCTCCTCCCACACCTCTCTGATGAGCTGAACAAATGAGGGGGGCATGTTTTAAGGGACTACGAGAGACCCCAAGCAATCATGTCCTGAGACTGGGCGCCCCTGGCTATCTGGTATCATCCTTAACTGATCCACCTCAGCCGCCTGAATCACCCCCTGCGCCGCAAACAAATGGCTATCTCTCTAGCCGAAAAAAAACTCTCCACCTTCTCCTGATGCATGGTTTGGACCCCCCCCCCCACTTCCAGGAGCTCTAGTGGGCTCCCTGTCATACCAAAAGCTCTCTCTGATGCGTCTAGATACTCAGCAAGGGAAGCAGAGTTAACTGTCATGCATCTTATTATATCAGCCACCAACCCCTTCAAACTTTCAACCAATCTGTCGCTTTTCATCATCAGAGCACTGCCACTCGTCTAACAACTGAGAGGTCTGCTCCACCCATGTCTCATACTCTTCCTCCCCCTTGGGTGTGAGCATTATTCCAGAGAAAAGTCTTAGCTTCCAGCAGGGACCCTCTGCCTGTGCACTGGGCCACTTATTCACCAGGGAGATAAGGACTGATGCCAACTCAGAACCTTCACTCTTCACTGGGGGACGGGACTAAATAAACTTTCCCCTCACTCCTCAGAAACGACAGAACCCTGTCTCTGAAATCTCTGCCCCAACTGCAGGCAACTCAGCTTGTGACCCAGCCTGCTGGGCTCCCTTCTCCTCCTCCCTGACAGTATGGACAGGCCATGGCCCCACCTTACCTGGGACACTGATAGATGCTGGCAGTCCCACCACTGTAACGTCAGTGCAGGTCTGAACTAAAACAAGGTCTGAGCCCGCCATTTTATCAAACTTTCACGCTACGATTTCAACTTTGCCAACAGCTTTAACCATACTCAAAAATCGAATTAGCAATTCATCCGGGGTATGAATATCCACCCCACTCAACGTGCACGCATTAATTTCCAGCAACCCCAAGGAGGCACACCTCTGCTGTACCCCAGCAGCATCCATACCACACCTCTATAAAATCCTCCTTCAATCTTCAATATTCCAGGAAATAAAGTCCTACCTATTCAACCTTTCCCTATAACTCAGATCCTAAAATCATGCAACAACCTCGTTAATTTTCTCTGAACTCTTTCAACCTTATTTGCATATTTTCTGTAAGTAGGTGACCAAAACTGCACACAATACTCCAAATTAAGCCTTACCCACATCTTATACAATTTCAACATACATCCCAACTCCTGTACTCAATACCCTGATGTCTGAAGGCCAATGTGCCAAAAGCGTTCTTCAATTCCCTATCTACATGTGGTGCCACTTTCAAGGAATCATGGATCCCCTCCTTCTATTGCATTCCTCAGTGCCCTATGCAAGTCCTACCCTGGTCTGTCCTCCAAAGTGCAACAGCTCACACTTGTCTGCAGTAAATCCCATCTGTCTTTTTCAGCCCATTTTCCAGCTAGTCCAGCTCCCACCCCAAGCTTTGATAGGTCTTCCTCACTATCTACTACACCAACAATCTTGGTGTCATCTGCAAATTTGCTGATCCAGTTAATCACATTATCATCCAGATTACTGATACAGGTAACAAACAACAACAGATCACCTCATCACACCACTGGTCACAGGCCTCCACCCGGAGAGGCAACCATCTACTACCACTCTCTGGCTTCTGCCGCAAAGCCAACGTCCAATCTAATTCACAACTCTTCTTGAATGCCAAGCAACCACTCCTTCTTGATCAACCTCCCATACGTGACCTTCTCAAGGGCCACGTTAACGTCCATGTAGACAACATCCACTGCCGTGCCTTCATCAACTTTCCTGGTGACTTCCACAAAAAACACTGTAAGATTGGTTAGACATGACCTACCATGCACAAAGCCACATTGACTACCCGTAATAAATCCCTGTTTATCCAAATACTTACATATCTGGTCCCTTAGAATAGCTTCCAGTAACTTTCCCATTGTTGATGTCAGGCTTACCAGGCTATAATTTTCTGGCTTATTCTTAGAGCCTTTCTTAAACAACGGAACAACTTTAGCTATCCTCCAAATCTTCGCCTATGGCAAAGGATGTTTATATATCTCTGCCGGCGCCTCGGCAATTTCTTCACTTGCCTCCACAATGCCAGAAGGAACACCTTGTCAGGCCCTGTGGATTTATCCACCCTAATTTGTCGGTAATCTGAAAAGGGTCCATGACCTCACTGCTGCTTTGCCTCACTTCTATAGTCTCTGTGACCGTCTTCCAAGTAAATACAGATGAAAAACATCCATTTAAAATGTCCCCCATCTCTTCTGGCTCTACGCGTAGATTACAACGCCAATTTTCCACAGAGCCAGTTCCGTCCCTTGTTATCCTTTTGTCCTTAATATATCTGTAGAAGTTTTTAGGATTCTCCTTCACCTTGTCTGCTAGAGCAACCTCTATTTTAGCCCTCCTGATGCAAGTGTTCCCTTGCATTTCTTATACTCCTCGAGTACCTCATTTGTTTCCACTTGCCTATAATTGCTTTTTCTTAACCCAGGCTTCAATATCTCTCAAAAACCAAGTTTCCCTCAATCTGACAGGAACAGACAAACTCTATAGTCTCAAAATAGCACTTTCGAAGGCCTCCTGCTTTTGAAGTGCACCTTTGCCAGAAAACAACCCATCCCAATCCATACATACCAGGTCCTTTCTGATACCATCAAAATGCTCAACTAATCTAATCATTCCTGCCTACAAAATCTCTATATCCTCCCATTTCCTGCACATTCATGTGCCTATCCAAGAATATCTTGATACCTCTATTATATCTGCATATTTTGTAAACTATTTTTATCAGATTCTACAATTGACAAACTTCTATAGGTGTGCAGTGGAGAGTATGCTAACTGGTATGGAAATGCCAATGCACTCGTATGGAAAATCCTATAAGAAGTAGTGGATACAGCGCAGTCCATCACAGGTAATGCCCTCCATACCTTTGAAAACATCTAAAAGGTCACAGGAAAGCAGCATCCATCATCAAGGACTCTCCTCATCCAGGCCATACTATCTTCTCACAGCTGCCATCAGAAAGGAGGTAGCGGAGCCTCAGGACCCACACTATTGGTTCATGTGCAGTTACTACCCCACAACCATGAGGCTCTTGAACCACAGGGGATAACTTCACTCACCCCAACACTGAAATGTTCCCACAAGCTATTGACTCACTTCTGGCTTCTCCTGCACATGGCCTACCAGTCTGTTGTCACCAGTACAGCCTTTTATGTGGTGGTGTGCTAGGACGATGGCATCAACACGGGTGATACCAACAGGCTCAATAAATTGACTGGAAAGGCTGGCTCTGTTATAGGAGTCAAACTGGACACACTGGATGGAGGCTGTGGTAGAACAAAGGACCTTAAGGAAAACCTTGCAATTCTGGACAATGTTTCTCACTTTTTGTATGTTATCTCGGCTGTACAGAGAAGCATTTCTAGTAATAGCCTAAGACAACTGTGCTGCTCCAACGAGCACAATATGAGATCATTCTTACCCTCAACCATTAGGTTCTAAAATGAGTCAAACCTATAGCTGGGGAAGTGATAACCCCCTCCTGTTAGACTGTTTGAGATAACTTAATTTCATTCTTTCTTACTTCTCTTCTAATATTAGTATATTTCTTTACCTGTGCATTACTATGACTCTGTAATTTCCTTTGGGATCTGCAGATGCTGGAAGTTGTATGTTGCAAGTATCTATCTATCTTTCAAGGACTTTTCATCTCAAGTTCTCAATATTTATTGTTCATTTTTTTTTCAGTTTGTCGTCTTTTGCACATTGTTTATTTGTCCATCTTGCGGTGTGTGTTTTTTCATTGATTCTATTGTGTTTCTTTGTATTTACTCTGAACGCCCACAAGAAAATGTGACATATATGCACTTTGACATTAATTTTGCTTTGAACTTTGTACTTTAAAATTTTGACATGAAGCTTGGTACTGATTTATTATAAGATTTATCTGTTAACAGAAGACATGAAACTGCACATGTCCTGCATTTTCTCACCAACTATTGATTTGTGCTTCAATGCACACTTCCCCCTGCCCCTCCCCACTCGTCCTGCTTCACCCCCTCCCAGTCTCTTCATAACTCACTGTCACTGCATGACTGACCAGAAGCTCCGTGAGCTTGTCCAGTGAGTGGAGAAGGAACACAGGCTGGGATGAGATGAATTAGCTGCAATAAATCTGTCTGGGATGTATTAATAGAGCACACTAGGAATCGTGCAGATGGCTCAGGTTCCCATGGAGAGAATGGGCAGGCTGGTAGAGAGGCAGCAGCCAAGGAAGCAGAATCCAGCTGAGGTCACAGGCACCAAAGAGAAACGAAACAGGACCTTGGCTTGATGCTTTAAACAAAAGTAAGAGGTTGCGATTCCAATGCACTTCTCTATTTCCTCAGAATACCACGGAAATTCAGCATGTTCTCATTGATCTTCAGCAATTTTTAGGGATGCACCATCGAAAGCATCCTGTCTGGATGCTTCACACCTTGGTATGGCAGTGGCTCGGCCCAAGACTGGAAGTTGCAGAGAGTTCTGAAAGCAGTCCAGTCCATCGTGCAAACCAGCCTTTCCTCCACTGACTCTGTCTACGCTTCCCGCTGCCTTTAGGAAAACAACCCGCATGATCAAGGACTCCTCCTATCCTAATCATCTTCTCTCCTCCCTGCTGAAATCAGGCAGAGAATACAAGAACACTGAGAACATGAACCACAAGCTTCAAAGGCAGCCTCCACACCACTAACAGGTTATTGAATGCACTCCTTTTATGGTAAAGGTGAAGTCTTAATCTCTCAGTGATCACCACTGCACCGTCCACCTGCACTGCACCTTCCCTGTAACTGTAACACTATACTCTGCTTTCTTATTTTTTGGTTCCTTTTGTCCTCCCTTATTGGATGAAATGATCTATCAGAATGGCATGTTTTAAAAGACTTTATACGTCAATGGGAGTTCAGTGAAACCCTTTCTCGCTGCTCCCTCTTTGTGATCTCTGCTGCCCTCTGACTCTTCGATCATCTGCTCACCCAGACCAGCTACCACAGCCTTGTATCTTTCCTGGGAACCTGTCATCACTCTTCCACAAATCAACTTCCCCATTCTTCACCTCACCCCTCCCCCTCACCCAGTTTCACCTATCACCTGCTATCTTGTACTTCTTCTTCCCCCTCCCCCCTACCTTTTAAATCTGAATTCTTTCCCCTTTCTTTCCAGTCCTGAAAAAGAATCTCAGACTGTCTACTCTTTTCCATTGACGCTGCCTGACCTGCTGAATTCCTCCAGCATTTTGTGTGTGATGCTTTTTACTACATTTTGGCACATATGACAATAACAAACCAATCACCGATGACCTTTTACAACTTCAGGATGTCCAACAGGAGGTCATTGTTTTATGGAAAGGAATGCAGCAGGGAATTTACAGTGCAATAATGATTAGAGTCATGGAACGCTACAGTACGGAAACAAGTCTACGCCAAACTATCATTCTGCCTAGTCCCATCAACCTGCACCCATCCATAGTCCTCCTTACCCCTGCCATCCATGTACTTACCTAAACTTCTCTTCAATGTTGAAATCGAGCTGGCATGCATCACTTCCACTGGCAGCTCGTCCCACAATCTCATCTCCCTCTGAGCGAAGAGGTTCCCCTTAAACACTTCACCTTTCACCCTTAATGTTATGTAACTTCAATACACCAAGCTAATTCAAAGGAAGACATGGGAGTCCAAAATGCGAGTCTAACTTTGGGTTTACTTTATCGTTTACCAAACATGCATCGGTTGGTAGTGTGATAATGTATGCAAAACACATATTTATACACATAATCCATAATGAATTATTTAAATGAACAAAAATGCTCAAACTATATATATATATATATATATATATACATATATATAGTGTGTGTGTGTGTGTGTGTGTGTGTGAGATATATCACACACACACACACACAATTACTCAAATATTACAGAAGCGTTAAATACACAAAACCTGACCTATAACTTCTGGTTTTAATCTCACCTTACTTCAGTGGAAAAAGCTTGCTTGCATTTACTCATCTAAACCCCTCATAATTTTGTATACCTGGTGTTGATCCAGTGAAAAACATTGGATAGATAGTGGGGAAAAGCCCTTGCTCTTCCTTAAATTAGTGCCACACAATCTTTTCTATCCAGTTGAGAGAGTTTACATCTCACCCAGCACTCCACAATGCACAAAAACAGCAGTCATGTGGGGTTCTTTGCCACTCAGGAGTGGGACTTGAATGCAGGAACCGGTTGCTCAGAGGCCCAGCAGCTCCCAACCACAGCCCAAATGATGTCCAGCAAAGTCCTCAGTTTTGTGGTGACTACTTCCCTCCGGCAACAGGCAAACCTTACACTACAAGTTGTGGCATCTTTTGGTGACTGGTGAGGCTTACCTCCAGCACAGGCTTGGCATTGTTGTAAATCGACAGGATGTGCGTGATTCCATTCTTAACCAGATTGTCCTTGTCCTGCGAGTCTACAGGTGGGGAGAGGTAACGCAAAGTCCATTTTTATGGCAAAGTACCCGTGCAAAAAAAAACTGTACAGAATGAATTGCAATGCTTTAACCTATGTTCTATGTAACTGGAATTATTTACGGTCATTATCTCAATTTGTTTGCAATGTTCAACACTCTTGACTTGAGGATTTTGAGCACCATTTTTAATTAAAACTGTTCCACTTTCAACGAGAGTGCATTGAAGGTAACAGCCCAGTGCATCACAGGATACGAAAAGCTAACTCTAGCACTGGCAAATTCCAGTAATGAAGCAGAAATCACTGATGATGCACACCCTAGTTGTCTGCTTTGAAACTGGGATACAGGGTGTTGCTTTGGGTGAGGGTCCAGAACGATCCCAGTGAAGCTCTCCGACTAATCTCGACAGAGGATAATAGGCGACTATCCTGTCTTCCTGCCTCTCTGAACTTCTGCAGAAAAAAGGTTCCAAAAATAGATCTAATTCCCTGGAACGACTGCAGAGAAAGCATATTCCAATCAAGCCCCACCCCAGTATGGAACATTTACAGGTCTCTGCTTTGTCCTGTGTGAAGAATGTTACTCAGTGTTAACAGACAGAAGTTATCAGAACATTGCTGGCGTTTATCCACAAGCTGACCTTTAACTTACCCTGTGCACTTCGGTATAAATCCCCTGCCTCTGTCTTTCTTTGTAAAAATGATGCAAAAATCAAAAATTTTCTCTCTGTTCATTCATCCGTGCCCCTCTCCTGAAGGCACCAACCCTTGAGGAGCGGCCAGATTTGCCACGTCTCACAAGGTTTATGCACAAGCCTGTCTAAGCCCACCTTGTCCTCATCTGCCTTTCTTTGAGCATCAATGAATCAAAAGTAACAGAAACTACAAAACGTGGGCTTATATTATCTGGAGAGTTCAAGACTGCGAGATGACTTAATTGAGACGTGTTGAATAATTTAATGGACTGAAATGGAAACTCTTTCCTCTAGAGGGGGCTTCCATAGAGGTGGAAATAACTGTTGAAATTAGAGCTAAGACATTCAGAGATGGAGTCAGACAAAAGATAGGGACTGCAATCAATGGAAAATTCCAAAACTGAGTCATTTGATAATGTAAGACCAAGCCTGCACGAAGATAGTAGCAGAATAAGGCCATTTGGCCCATCAAGTTTGCTCCACCATCTCATCATGGCCGATCCCTCTCAATCCTATTCTCTTGCCTTCTCCGCATAATTTATATATAAAGATATGGAACCCAGGGAGTTACAGAAATCAAGGTACAACTTAGCTGTAATCCATCTGAATGATGAAACATGCACAAAGACTAAACGGCTCTCTACTGTTGCTTTGCATGGATTAGAGTGGGGCAGCGAAGGGAAAGTCAGGTATTGTTAAAGTAAAGTCTGAGCACTGATTAACATCCTGTCATTTAATCCTGACAGTTACACAATAACACTAAAAATACACACAGGAAATATTGAAAACCTTATGATGTGCATGGCAAATTTTCAAGCAGTGAAATATAGTGAAGGAAATGGCTTCTGCCACTGTGTATACACTGAGATTTTTCTTCAATGCAGCACTTTCACGGACAGAGGAAATACCGTCAGTGGCCACATTATTAGGCACAAGAGTGGAACCCAGTGCAGTCTTCTCATGCTTTAGCCCATCCACTTCAAGGTTCGACATATTGTGCATTCAGAGACACTCTTCTGCACATCACTGTTGTAACGCGTGGTTATTTGACTGGCTGTCACCTTCCTGTCAGCTTGAATCAGTCTGCCCATTCTCCTGTGACTTCTCTCATTAACAACAAATTTTCATCCAGAGAACTCGCACTTGCTGGATGCTTTATTTTTTCTGCACCAAACTCCAGAAACTGTCGTACAGGAAAATCCCAGGAAATCAGCAATTTCTGAGATACTCAAATCACCCCATCTGGCACCAAACAATCATTCCACGGTCAAAGTCACTTAGATGACATTTCTTCCCCATTCTGATGTTTGTTCTGAACAACTGAACCTCTTGACCATGTCTGCATGTTTTTATGGATTGACTGATTAGATATTTGCATCAACAAGCAAGTGTACAGGTGTACCTAGTAAACTGGCCACTGAGTGTAAATAGTACTGACAGATTATTCATGAAATCTGGGAGGTGTTAATGTGTTTGTTGAAACCAGATGTTTAATTAACATTTAAAACAAGGAGGTAAATTAACAATTTAGTAAACCTTAATTTGAGGTCCCACCATATTAACAGCCATGGAGTAGATAGATAGATAGTTAGATACTTTATTGATCCCAAAGCAAATTACAGTGTTGCAGTAGCATTACAAGTGCACAGATACACAAAGACTAGAAGAGAAGTCAGAAAGAATATAAAATAAGTTACTTTAAACAGTCTAACAGGAGGAGGTCATCAGTTCCCTGGCTATAGGTTGACTCATTATAGAGCTTAATGGCCAAGGGTAAGAATGACCTCATATAGTGCTCCTTGGAGAAGCATACTGGTCTTAGTCTATTGCTAAAAGTGCTCCTCTGTTCAGCCAAGGTGGCACGCAGTGGGTGAGAAACATTGTCCAGAATTGCCAGGGTCCTTTGATCTACCACAGTCTCCAGCGTATCCAGTTTGACTCCTATAACAGAGCCAGCCTTTCTAGTTGTAGGGGGCTGTTCCATCAGCCAAACTGTTCTAGCAAGGGTAGAGGTTATCAATGTTTACTATGTCCTCCACTGTTCTACTGTGCATATTCTCCTGGAACCTCAAAAGCAAAACTACAATGGAACTATTCAGCCTCTGTAAGCCCTTTAAAAGGCCTGTCCAAATAGTCCTATCCCTGCTTGTCCCAATAGCCCTGTAAATTCTGTCCCCTTCTAATTCCTATTATTGGGTTTGTGTCCACCATCTGTGCAGGAAGAGAGCTTTAAGTCATAATGACTCGACTATTAAATATTCCTCTTGTCCTGTATCCTCAAATTTCTTTGCTCTTGAACTTTTCCTGTTTTTGTAAATCCCATGAGCTTGTGTGTTCCTCTTTGAGCCATTTTGACAGCTCCAGTGACTATAGTGGTAATCAAACCGCAGCTTTTCTAGCTTACAATTGTTAATAAATTCACTCAAACGTTGTTCCCTAGCCAGAAGCACCAACTATACCAGTGCAAGCATCCCCAGCTTGTCTGCCTGAGGGTCACTTTCAGGTTGTTGCCAGGGAGATAGACTCAGTGGATAGGGAAGGGGGTCAAGGTCGAGGAATGAAACTGAAGATTACTTTCTTGATGTTCGTTTAGATATTCCTTTTCATCCAGTACTGGGTATCAGACAAGAGTCCAACTACCTAGAGACAGACAAGTAATCCGATAAGCTAGACACTTTTGCATCCAGCACTGGATATCAGATAAGCAGTCCGACAACCCAGAGACAGTGGTATAATCAAAAGAGGTGGAAAAATGAGATGGTGCTGCAAGTTTAAGCGGATACAGTATACTTGTATTCTGCTAACAAGGGACAGCACATGGATGAATTGGAAGGAGCCCAGGAGAGATCTATAGGCCTTAGCAAAGGTAGTAATGTGAGAGTAGGAAGAGAACCTGTGTAGATTAGAGGGCAACACAGTATCATAACGGTTAACATAACACCATTACAGCACCTGTGAACTGGGTTCAATTCCTGCCACTGCCTGTAAGGAGTTTGTATGTTCTCTCCATGACCACCTGGGTTTCCTCTGGTTATTCCAGTTTCCTAGACGTAAGGGTTAGTAGATTATTACCTAATAATTAGAGATAAAGATGGAACCAGGAGAGTGTAGTCCTACCAAGAGGAAAAGTAGTCATAGCATATTCAACCCACAATGATTTTGAATATAGAACTTTATGTTTAGCCATCAAAAACCACACTTACCTCTAATATTCCCCAGATACAGGCCATCCAAGATCTAGTAAAAGAAAAAGATTAAAAAGAATTTATTTCAAAATCTATATGCTCAGGCTTGGCAGTATGTATAGCAATCAGTAAGCACCTTCTGCATTATATCATAGTTCAGGTTCTCAAGTTCAAGTTTACTGTCACTCAAAATGTCTACAAGTATACCGCTAAATAAAATAACATTCCCCCACACCAAGGTGCACAACGCAATACCTATAACTCACACAACACATACAGTAGTATACCACAAATAAATTTACAAATAATAAGGTGCATTTACGACACAAGTCAGAAAGTAAACAACATAGGCTAATAGTGCTTCCTACATGATGAGGTGGTGGCAGGGAGTTTAGTAGTCTCAGAGCCTGGGGGAAGAAGCTGTTTCCAAACCTAACAGTCCTTATCCTAATTCTATGTTACCTCCTGCCTGCTGGTAAGGGGTCAAAGAGATTTTTGGACGGATGGGAGGGATTATTGACAATGGTTAGCCTCCTGCGTACATAGTGTTCCTGATCAATATCTCAGATGGTTGGAAGAAAGACTGGATCATCTTTTCAGCAGTCCTCACAATGCTTTGTAGGGTCTTGCAGTCAAATGTCTTGCAATTCCTGTAGCATAATTGATGCATAATTGAGAATCCATCAAGAATAAGGTTGTACAGGAGTCTGAGGACGCACACAACCAGGTTCAGTTATTACTCCTCAACCATCAGGTTCTTGAACCAGTTGGAATAACTTCATTCAACTTCACTTGCCCCATCATTAAACTGTTCCCACAACCTGTGGACTCACCTTCAAAGGCACTTCATTACATGTCCTTAATATTTATTGCTTATTTATTTACTGTATTTTTCTCTTATGAAGTTGCAGTCTGTTGTCGTTTGCACATTGGTTGTTAGTCTGCTCTATTGGGTGTGGTCTTTCATTGATTCTGTTATGGTCCTTGAATTTATTGAGTGTGCCCACAAAAAAGTTAATCTCAGATTGTGTAGAGTGACATATATGTACTTTGATAATAAATTCATTTTGAACTTTAATAAGTTTGATGCATTGCATAGTCTAAATAAGAACTACATTGAGCAAAAGATACCATTAATTCCAGTCTACATTCGTCAGGTTAACCTGAGTGAGCAGCCCTTGTGCCCTCAGTTAAGAGATTTAGGGCCAATTGGGGAGAAGTAACACAAAGTCCATTTCTATAATGATGATGTACCTGTGCAAAAACAACAACAAACAGAAGAGATTCTGCAGGTGCTGGAAATCCAGAGGAACAAGCACAAAATGGTGGAGGAACTCAGCAGTCCAGGCAGCATTCACGGAGAGAAACAAAGAGTCAACGTACCTGTCTGAGATTATTCCTCTCCATGGATCCTGCCTGACTGGCTGAGCTCCCCCTACATTTTGTGTGGGAAAAAACAATACTATACAGCATGCTTTACAATGTTTTAGTCTGAGTAGTATAAATAACTGGAATTATTTAAAGTTCTTCATTTAGTTTTAATTGTTCACATGGTCACCTGTTAAAGATATACATACACTGAAACAGGTAAAAGTGCATCCAGGCTCAGCGCTACTTCCCCTGGAGACAAGAAGATTGATTATAGTCCTGAAGAATGGTCTTAACCCAAGTTACCACTGTCCATACCCCTCCATAGATGCTGTCTGGCCCACTGAGTTTATCCAAGAGATTCCAGTATCTGCCATCTTCTGTGTCTCTGACCGAAAGCATTGATTGTCTGGGACTATGTATGAGGTATGATAACTTCTTGGAGGCACCAAAGATATTTGTTAGTTGTAGGAATGGTATTACATGCCCGTAGAAAGCATTAGCAATCCTGTCACCCTGCTGTCTACATCCTTCTGGATGATAATTTCAGGAAGCACTGCCAGTAGTGGGGTGGAGATATGTCTCTACCAAAGGAGGTGTAAGGTGATCCTTCCCTCTGCTAGCTGCGGGTCACCCTTGGACAAAGTAGCACCTACTTAGCTCCCCCCACCTCCAATCTGGGTCACATGAAGCCATGGGAGAAGATGGTGGATGGTCGTATGAGCAGCTGGTGCATATAAGTTGATGCATATATGATGCATAAATAAGTGGTGCATATATGACTGACGCCAGGCAGACAACCTCTGAAGAGTTTTGATAATGGCTGGGGTCACCATTTTGTAAAGACACTGTACAGAAGAAGGCAATGGCGAACCATTTCTGAATAAACAATTTCCAAGAACAGTCATGGTCAAAACCATAATCACCCACGCCATACAACATGACACACAATGATGATTGTCAGTGAGGTTTTGGAGAAGTATTGACAACAGAACACAATGCAACCTCAATTTTAATCTTTTTTTCTAACATCCTCCCCCTTCTCTCTTTTTCCATTTAACATTCTGGTTCCCCTGGTTCCTCTTCTCCTCGCCGGTCCATCAATTTTCTCTGGTACCTCTCCTCTTTCCCTTTCTCCCATGGTCCACTATCCTCTCCTATCAGATTCTTCTTTTCCAGCCCCTTCAACTTTTCCACATATCCCCCCCACTTCTCACCTCACCTCCCCCACCCACTGATCTTCTGCCTCACCTGGTTTCAACTATCCATGACCAATTTGCAATCTTTTCCCTCCCCCAGCTTCTTATTCTGGCTTCTTTCAGTTCTTTTCCAGTCCTGATGAAGGGTCTTGACCTGAAATGGTGACTGTTTATTTTTCTCCATAGACCTGTTGAGTTCCTCCAGCAATTTGAGTGTGTTGCTTTACGAGGGGTGATTGATAATTTCATGGCCTAAGGTAGAAGGAGTCAATTTTAGAAAACCTAGCACATTTATTTTTCAACATAGACCCCTCCTACATTTACACACTTAGTCCAGTGGTTGTGGAGCATACAGATCTTGGACCTCCAGAAAGTGTCCACAGGTGGATGATTGATCGGTTTGTGGTCTAAGGTAGAAGGAGAAGAGTTATACAGCTCTCGTTCCATGCACGTGCAGGTCAACTCTTTGAGTGATTACGCAGAAAGTTTGAAGTTAATAATTCATCTCCTTCTACCTTAGGCCACTAACTTATCAATCACCCTGATGAGTTATTAACTTCAAAACTTTCTGCATAATCACTCAAAGAGTTGAACTGCATGTGCATGTAACGAGAGCTGTATAACTCATCTCCTTCTACCTTAGGCCACAAACTTATCAATCACCTATGCTGTGGACACTTTCTGGAGGTTCAAGATCCGTATGCTCCACGACCGCAGGACTAAGTGTGTAAATGTAGGAGGGGACTATGTTGAAAAATAAATGTGCTAGGTTTTCTAAAATTGACTCCTTCTACCTTAGGCCACAAATTTATCAATCACTCCTTGTACATTTCCAGCATCTGCCGAATCTCTTTTGTTTATGACAATGCAGCCACAGTGTGTCAGTCATGGAGAATAAAAGTGAGTGTAGAGGAGGTAGGTGTCTGCCCATCATCGGACTGCTTTGTCCCGTGGAGAACCGAAGTCCTTCTATGTCACTGATACTGCGCTCGGCAAAGCACGTAGAAATCACTGCATCCATTTTACCACCACTGTGCTTGTTCCATTATTTACATTTCTTTCCAGATTAGATGACTAAGGCTTGTAAACACAGAACACAACCAAGAAACCAACATAGTAGCTGGAGGAGCTGCTGACCTGGTTCAATCCCAATCTCTGGAGCTGTTTCCAGGATTTCCATGGACTTGTTTCTCCTGCGTGCTCCAGTTTCCTCGCACACACCAAGAAAATGCAGCTTAGCAGCTGAAGTGACTGCTGCAAACAGCCCACGCTGTGTAACTGAGTCACAGGATCTGGCAGGTGGGGGAGGGAGTGAAGTTAGTAAGAATGTGAGGGGAGTAGGTTATGGAGGCCATCAGAGGAGGAACAGGATTCCTCTATGAACCAGCATAGACAGTATGAGCTAAAGCAGAACTCCATTTATGTCCTATAAAAATAAATTAAATTCGAGATATGCTGGTGGAAAAAACAGGAATCATTGCATTCCCAACCTGGATTTTGAAAACCTGGTCATTATACTTGAGGGTGGTGATGGGAAGAGGGTAACTAATGATTTTAAAGGAACGAATGGTGGCCAAACATTTTAATTCCAATTCTCATTCCCATTCCAACATGTCAGTCCGTGGCTTCCTCCTGTGCCAAGCTGAGGCCAGCATCAGGATAGAGGAGCAGCACTTTATATTCCTTCTGGGTAGCCTCCAACCTGATGGCACAAATACCAATTTCTCCTTCTGGTAAAAAAATTCCCTCCTCCTCCCCTTCTGGCCTTTTGCCCCTTCTTATCTACCTATCACTTTCCTCTGGGTTCTCTCCTCTTTCCCCTTCTCTTGTGGTCCACTCTCCTCTCCTATCAGATTCCTTCCTTTCCAGCCCTTGACCTTTCCCACCCCCTTGGCTTCACCAATCACCTTCCAGCAAACCTCCTTTCCCTTCCCCCACCTTTTTATTCTGGTGTATTCCCCCTTCCAGTTCAGTCCTGAAGAAGGACCTCGACCGGAAATGTTGACCGTTCATTCAATTCCCTAGATGCTGCGTTCCTCCAGCACTTTGTGTGTGTTGCCAAGGAATATAATTGTCCAGAAGTTGGATTGTACCTATTTTTGGTGTGTTAAACAGGTCTGCATTTAGCATTAATGGTCAAATGGGTTCCCTGCAACAGGAAATTGCAAAATTTAGCAAAATCCAGATACAGTGGTTTACACCGCAAAACAAAGGTTAGGACGTGACCTGCACAATTGCCAGTGGGAGCAGATCCAATTGAATACAGGTGGCCACATTCTGCTGTACAGAATTAGAATCATACAGAATGGAAACAGGCCAATTGGCCCATCAAGTCCATGCTGACCAATGGGCACACAGCTGTATTAGTTCCACCTTTCAGCATATGATTGTTAGCCTTCCACACCTAAATGATTCATGTGCTTGTTGCAGTATTTTTTAAGTGTTGCCAGTGAGTTTGCTCCACTGCACTCTCTGACAGTGTATTCCAGGTACTCACTGCTCTCTGGGTGAAACAGGTCCCCCTCTATATCTCTTCACCTTTACCCTAAATCTATGTTCTCTATCTTTGAGGAAAAGTTTCCTACAGTCTGTCCTGTCTACTCAAACTTTTATATATCTCAATCATACTCGCTCATAACCTCTTCCTCTCCGGGGAAAACAGGGCTGCCCTACCCAGTGTCTCCTGATAACTGAAATGATACATGCCAGGCAACATCGTGGTGAGCCTTTTCCACATCTTCTAGAGCTATCACATCCTCCCTATAGTGTGTGATGACCAGAAATGCTAGTCTGACCAATGTTTTATAATAGAGAATCATAATCTCCCTGCTCTTGTATTCAAAGACCCAACCAATGAAAAACAGTATTCCATAAGCTTCCTTAACTATGTTATCTACCTCTTCTGCCACCTTCGAGGAAGATTAGACCTGTATTCCAAAGTCCCTCTGTCCCTTTGACCTTCCAATTCATTCCCAGAAGGCTTTGCCTCACTTTATAGTCTATAGATGAGCCCAATCCAAATTCGTATTTGGCATCTTTTCACTCAGAGATGATCTCCAGCACAGTCTACTATGGATCAAGTTGAAACTGCATCTCAGCAGCTAAAGGAGAGATATGGTGCAATCCAATATCCAGGCTAAAAAGTCTTGTCAATAAAGAAGGGAGAGAACGAAACAGAGCACTTGAACTATGTATTTGCAGAATAAGAGAAAATTACCCTTAACACTTAATGTCCATACTTCCAACAGGTTTACTCTGTTCTGCCTAAAATATCCTGAATATGGTGAATATAGGCCTGCTGAAATATCACAGGCTCAGGAACTTTGGGCTATGACCCCCACTCCTCCCCATCGAGGTTTTTGTATATTTGTAATATATCGTGCATATTTGGAGTCAGCAGCTGTTCATATTTGTGCCTTTTGTAAAATTTCACAGATGTGAGGCTAACTGTGAACAACTTGACATATACAAGAACCAGACACACTTGGCTGGACTAATCGTTTATGCATTAAATACTTCTTGTACTTTTCAGGACAGTATCTTCTGATCTATCACGTAGCATGTGCGAAAAAAATTATGTGTTGCCGAAGCTTGCAGGGCGATGAGGAGGTGAATCTATATGCAAGCACTTTCTCTTCCATGTGTCCACAAGTGTAACCCTTAGAACATCCCTACTGCAGAAAGCAATGGAAAATAGAAATCATACACTTTATCCCTGAACTCCACATATATGTCATAGTGCAATCACTCGAGTCAAGTGTGATGTTCTCCTAAAGGGTTGTCTATTGGTGGGTCTTCCGGTGGCTAGAGGCCATTCCAGGGTCCACATCTTCTGAGGAGCTTCTAAACCTCACAATCCCAGCCCCTTCACCACCTGCTGGACTTATTCCTAGGACGTTATGGTGAATTACCTTCTGTGCGTGACTTTCTTTAAAAACGTGGGGAGGCTGATGTCGGGCAACCACCACACGGTCCTCGACAGATCAGGGTCAGGGTCCAGTGCCATGGAATGCAAGATGACTGGGGATCCTTCACTACTGCAGCCTTCCTCCGCCTTCGTTGCAGTTGTGATGTGTCATCATCTTCCAACAATTCCATGGCTGATTTAATCAACTTTAACCCACTTCATATCAGGACAACCCATTTAATACCAAATTTTGCCATTTGGTCTGAAACCTCCTGCTTCATAGGTAGGATGGCTGGACACAACAACAACAGACTTTTATCCAAACATTCACTGTTGAAATTAGAAAACTTACTGTAAAATTTGCAGCTAACTCTCAGTGACATTTGGATATTTATATTATATGTTAATCAAATTGAGTTCTGGAAACCAGCAAAACTACAGAATTAATCAGCCAAGCTTTAAAAAAATTTAATTTTCCCTTAGTGCCATGTCATAATGTTAAAGATTGGCAAAGCTGAAAATAGTTCCTCCTTGATTTTGTTGAAGAACATTGAAGATTCTCCCTTGTCAAGGCTTAGATGAGAATATAACACCAAAAATGATTTTCTTTAACATTTTCATGAACCCACTGGCATAGAATCTTGCTTGTTCTTCCACAGTTTGTAGCACAGTAGCACTGACTGATCATAAGACATAGGAGCAGAGTTAGGCCATTCAGCCCATCAAGTCTGTTCCATTATTCCAACGGCAGATTTATTTTCCCTCTCAACCCCATTCTCCTTCCTTTGACTCCCTTACTAATCTTATCAACCACTTTAAATGACTTGGGCACCACAAGCATCTGTGGCAATGAATTCCACAGATTCACCACCCACTGGCTAAATAACTTCCTCCTCACACTGTTCTAAAGAGACTTCCTGGTATCCTGAGGCTGTGCCCTCTGGTCCTAGGCTCACACTCTATTGGAAACACCCTCTCCACAACCACTCTGTTGAGGCCTTTGAATATTCAGCAGGCTTCAGTGAGATCCCTGTCATTTTTCTAAACTCCAGTAAGAATAGACCCAGAGCCATCAAACACTCATCATATGTTAACCCTTTCATTCCTGGGATCATTCTCATGAACCTCCCCTGGACTCTCTCCTATGCTCTCAACCTTGCAACCTTGGACTTAACCAAAGAGCTGATTGTGGACTTCAAAAAGGGTAAGATGAGAGAATACAAGCCAATCCCCACAGAGGGATCAGAAGTGGAGAGAGCAAGCAGTTTCAAGTTCCTGAGTGTCACGATCTCTGAGGATCTAAAGTGGTTCCAACATTTCGATGCAGCTATAAGGAAGGCAAGACAGCAGCTATATTTCATTAGGAGATTGATGAGATATGACTTTGTCACTGAAAACTCTCAAAAACTTCTACAGACGTACCATGGAGAGCATTCAGACAGTCTGCATCATTGTCTGGTATGGTGGGGGGGGCTGCTATTGCACAGGATTGAAACAAAGAAGCTACAGAAAGTTGTAAAATCAGTCAGCTCCATCATGGGCACCAGCCTCCATAGTATCCAATTCATCTTCAAGGAGTGGTGCCTCAAGAAGACAGCATCCATTATTAAGGACCCCCACCACCCAGGACAGGCCCTCTTCTCAATGTTACCTTCAGGAAGGAGGTACAGAAGTCTGAAAGCACACACTCAGCGATTCAGAAACAGCTTCTTCCCTTCTGCCATCCAATTTCTAAATGGACATTGAACCCATGAACACTGCCTCACTGTTTAAATTATTTTTAATTATTTCTGTTTTTGCACTTATTTTAATTTAACTATTTAATGCACATATGTATACACAGTAATTGATTTATGTTTTCTATATTATTATGTCTTGGATTGTTCTGCTGCTGCTAAGTTAACAAATTTCATAACATATGCCAATGATTCTGATTCTAATTCTATACCTGCACACCTTTTCTTAATATGGGGCTCACAGTTCGCCAAATGTGGTCTTATAAAACCTCAACATTACATCCTTGCTTTTATATTTTCATCCTCTTGAAAAGAATGTAAACATTGCATTTGCCTTCCTTAATTTCAACTCAATCTGCAAGTTAACCTTTTGGGAGCCCTGCACTAGGACTCCTAAGTCCCTTTGCACCTCTGATTTCTGAATTCACTCTCCTCTTAGAAGCTTAGCCATCTCACCACCGAACAGGAGTGGAAGAACAGAGATGCTCCAAGAAGCTGCATTAAGATCTTCACCATCCATGATATGGAAGTCGGCGAACATTCAGGATAATGAATGAATAGAAGAAGAAGAAGAAGAAGAAGAAGAAGAAGGAAGCCCTTAACTCTGAGTGGAGTCATCAGGACACCATCGTGATGGTGTTTTTTTTTTAGCAGGCTTTCTTGTTTTTACGAGGTCAAGTTGTTAGCTCGACGCTCGACCCAGCACGGGTGGAAAGTGTGCAAGGGAGCCAGCTAATGTCGCTATGCCACCAGCCGGCATGAATGAATAGACATACTCATTAAAATGAACAGTTTCTTGGTGGTTGAAAAATGTCATAGTTGAAGAATGCAAAAGAACACAGCCTGTGAGCACAAAAAGGCAATAGGTCTGATCGAGACTCTATCAGCAACTGAGAACTCTAGAAGGCCCTTAGAGAAGGGCAGCACAGAGGCATAGTGGTTAGCACAATGGTTTACAGTACAGGCGACCCGGGTTCAATTCCTGTCACTGCCTGTTCTCCCCATGACCGTGTGGGTTTCCTCCTGGTTCTCTGGTTTCCTCCCATAGTCCAAAGACCTACCGGTTGGCAGGTTAATTGGTCTTGGTTCATTGTACCATGATTAGGCTAGGACTAAGCAGGGGATTGCTCAGCAGAGTGGTTCGAGGTTCCTGTGGAACCAGTTCAGCACAGTCTTACAATAAGTAAATAAGAAACTGGAAGATTACTTAAACCCCATGGTTAGGAATAGCTGAAATCAGTTTGTTGGGACAAGAATCCCTAGTTCACAAGGAACCTATGGTTTGTCAAGAAGAAAACAAGAAAGAATTAGAAATGAAGGCAAAAATAGATTGGAACTTGGTGAAAAATGACAAGCAGTTTGGACAAGCCAATACCTGCAGTCCACAATACAGTATATGGCAGTTATGAGAAATATGCACTTTCAAATGTTCCATTTAAATAAAATCCAAGCACCTAGAGAGAAAAAAAGAGACAAGTGGTGATGACATTGTTTCATTAAAATAAACTGCAATTTTGGCTGCTCTTTACATCCTGTTCAGACATTAGGTTTGTGTGTTGACCATCAAAGTCGCTGAATACAGAGAGGCTGAAATTGAAATTTGTATTTAAAGTTTCAGTGTCATTTGCTGGAGCATTTTGTTCACCACAAGAAACAGATCTAGTTGCAGCCTACAGTCAGAGTGCTAAGGAGATGGTTCAAGTGCTTCAGTCACCAACAGAAAGGTCACTTTTTGATGGCTCACTACAAAAGCATTTTAAGTGACAACCCCAGTCACCAACAAGCTCTGCCCTCATAAATGCAGCGCATTTAAACAAAGAAGAGCTGGCAATGTACAGATCCATGCCACAAGCAGCAGTAAACAGACAGACTTTTGAGTAAAGGTGTTGATTAACAACCACACATTGACACGTGTACAGCTACCGCTACAAATTGCTTGACGAGAACGAAGGCACCTTCCTTCAGCCAGATGGTGTTGATGAGAAGCAATGTTACACTGAAGATCTACTTTGGTGAAGTTGTACTGCTATCAGGGCAAATGGTGCTCACACTGCAACAGAACGCACAGTGAGTGCAGCTCTCATCAGAGTAGCAGACTCTGACAACAGGCACTGTTAGTGGGAAAGGAACAGCTTGAGCTATATTGCAAGAAGATTTTTAGCAATGACATGCAATGGCATAATATGACACATGTTAGATAGGTGCTACTATTGGTATTAGCTCATTGTTGTCACAGGTACCAAAGATGCAGTGAATGAAAAGCTTGTCTGGCACAGATTAAAACATTACACAGTGCATGATTGAGCTAATCACAGTGCACAGTGAGCTAGAATAGGCTAAAGCAATAACAATGCAGTTTGAAGTGTAAAAGCTAGCATAAAAGTGAAGTGCTGGTAAACTATGAAGTTCAAGGTAGACTGTGAGGTCATACATGAGGTCCAACTCAATTATCTGGTAACATTAGGAGGGAAGCTGTCCTTGATCTTGGTGGCATTTGTACCTCCTGCCCAATGAGGGAGAGGTAACGAGAGAGTGCCTGGAGTCGGGAGGGTGGGGGTGGGCTGAGTACACTGGCTGCTTCACTGAGAAAGGAAGAAGTATAGGCAGAATCCTTAGAGGGCAGGCTGGTTTCTGTGAGGCGCTGAGCTGTGACCACAACGCTCTGCCGTTTCTTGTGGCCACATGCAGAGCTGCTGCTGTACCAAACCGTGACGCATCCAACGGAGCATCATTACTACACCTTGAATAACAATGTGCACTTTCAAAGGGTCAAAAGGTTCAAAGGCTTATTTTATTATCAAAATATGTACGCATAATACAACTCTGAGATTCATCTCCTCCAGGTAGCCAAGAAAAACCATCACATCACAACCACCAACCAAAGTTCAAAGTAAATTCATTATCAAAGTACATATATATCACCGTATACAACCCAGAGACTCATTTTCAAGACCAAATGCAAAGCCTATCTACTGCAAACTCAGACCAATGCCCCATGAGATGGAACTGGATAGGCTGGAATAGTGCGGCATACATTCTAAAACTGAACAGATTGGAGGCCAAGCTAATGGTGATTTTGACTAAAGTGGAGAAACAATACAGTTGTGTGGAAATAGCAAAGACAAGCAAACCAGGAACAGACAATGAACAAACCATTTTGCAAGTTGTGCAACTGGAATTAGCAGTATAAAGATTTTGATTAAATTAGACTTCCATCCCTACGCAGAACTGAATGTTAACAACAGTGGTCAGCACTATACAATCATCAACACACATAAAGTGTGTATCTCTCACACAAGATCAATCAAAGGAGTCAAGCACTTCCAGAGACTTTATGGGCCATGAGATATTGCACCTACCATGTTTCAGTGGTTCTCTCAAACTATTTCTTGTTTGAGCTTAGAAAAAATTAGAAGTACTATTTTTGATCCATCAATTAAATTTGAAGAAACTTGGGGACCGTTTAATCGACATTTTCGTATGAGTTAATTTGACCTCTTCCAGACCTTTTCTCTTTTTATCCTTGTTTTGGTATGGAGTTCCAGAGTTCTTGACACTATCATGTATATATAAACTATTATTATTGCCCATGTTAGTTAAGGTTTATTGCTTTATTTTAATATATATTTTTTCTTGTATTTTTTTCCCTTTTTGTGATTATCCTTTTTTCATATACAATCAATACAGGCTTGATTGATTATCTTATGACGTTCTCTGTTGATATCTCAATAAGATATTGATATCTTATTATTAATTTAACTTCAAGCCTAGTGTATTTATAACCTATTCAATGTTATGTTATATTATTGTTCTCTTTTGTGTATGAAACTCAATAAAAAGATTGAAAAAGAAAGAGATATTGCAAAGAGGAGGCAATTGCTTACTTTAGCAAGATGATGCATTAATGACACAAGCACAGAAGAAGAAAACTTCAGCAAACAGATTGATATAAAACAAACAAGGTCCTTCACAGTTATCACGTGGCCACAAGTAAAGTGGCAAAGACTTCAGTCCGCGGTCAGGGTGACGGCATTAGGGCTTGGGGCATCTGTGTTTGTAATTTAATCCTGGTGTCATTTGGAAAGAGGTTCAGTACGTCCTCCCTGAGGAATACGCGGGGTTTCTTCCAGGTCCACTCCTTTCCTCCCACAGTCCAAAGACGTACCAGGTAGTCATTGTAAATTGTCCCCGATTAGGTTTCAGTTAAATCAGGGTTTGTTGGGTGATGCAGCTCAAAGGGTCAGAAAGGCCTAACTCTACTTTCAATCTCTAAATAAGCAAATTAATTAATTAATTGCAAGGAAACCCTCAAGAAGGAAATGCAACAGGGATATTAAAGCTCAGTGTTAAACTTTGCTTGGCTAATTCCTTGATGAAGGACAGAACAATTCCTTGCACTAGCACAGGAGATGAGCCTTCATAACTCTAAATAAAGAGTGGGAGTATGCTTCAGCCTTGTTTAGTTACGTTTGCCTTCTAGAGTTAAGCAGCTGAGAAAAAATAAGTTATTGTGAACCTAATCAACAGGAATGCCCTTTCAAACAAAATAAGCACATTTTGTTTCCTTAAATTTCCGTCCTACCAAATTGAGCTCTCTCAGGTGTGTGGTGGGAAGCAAAGAGGTTTTTTGACTGAAATTTGTGTCAGAATCCAAATTGTTCACATTGTAATGGAGATCTATAGCACAGAAACATGTTCCTAGACCTCCAGGTTCTGCACCAGCTACCAACAACTACTTATATTAATCCCATTTCAGACCATAAGGCATAGGAAACGAATTAGGCCAGTCAGCCCATCAAGTCTGCTCCGCCATTTCATCATGGCTGATCCTTTACCCTCTCAACCCATTCTCCTGCCCATAATCTTTCACACCCTGACTAATCAAGAACCTATGAACCTCCACCTTAAATGCACCCAGTTACCTGATCTCCTCAGCCACCTACAGCATTAAATTCACTATCCTCTGGCTATAGAAATCCCTCATCTCTGTTCTAAAATGACATCCCTAAATTTTGACGCTGTGCCCTCTGGTCCTGGCCAAAAGAAACATCCTCTTCACTTCCACTCCATTTAGGCCTTTCAACATTAGATAGGTTTCAGCGAGATTCCCCCCTCCTCATTTTTCTAAATTCTAGCAAGTACAGGCCCAGAGCCTTCGATTGCTGCACATATGATAATCCCTTCATTCCCAGAATCATTCTCATGAACCCACCCGACTCTCTGTAATGTCAGCTTATCCTTTCTTAAATAAGTGGCCCAAAACTGCTCACTGTACTCCAAGTGAGACCTCAGGAGCCTTATAAGGCCTCAGCTTTACAGGTCCATATTCCTACCAACTCTTCCCACATTCTACCACCTACACATTGACAATTTACAGTGCCCAGTGAGGCGAAACCAATACCCCACGGATATTTACACAGCCACATTATTATCAGCATTATTTTTTATTCAGTATTTTTATTTGCTTAGTCTTTTTTTTATTTACACAATTTGACCTTCGAACATTGGTTGTTTGTCCATCTTTGCTTATATATAGTTTTTCATAAATTCTATTGTATTTCTTTCATGAGATTAGCATTATTTGTTTTGGCCTCCAGAGGCACAGTTCATTTTGTTTGAACATCACTTCCCATATACAAGCTGTTTCTTTATATCATTTCTTGTGGGGGTTAATTTTGATTTGATTTGAAGCACACGGTGGGAAGATATCCACCTCCATCCTCTCTTTGTTTGCTCTTGAAACAGCAATATCACTGAGTCTTGAGCTTTTGTTAATAGTGGAAACATTAGCAGATATATTTTGAAGGAAGAGTTATCATTTATCGTTATTATCGTTGTGCCACGAGTTTACTTTAGTAGAGTCAGGCATCCTGTATTGAATTTAATATGTACTTAACTTACTGCAGTTTCACAAGGAAGATCTCATTAAAAACCCTGAAGAAAGCTTCCATCTCAGGCGATTTTTGAGAAGGTGTTTAACTCACTGCATAGCTTTGTACACACAAAGCTGTGAGGGCAGCAGATTATTTGTCACATGTTCTTCAAAGCATACAGAGAAAAGTGTCGTTCAGATCAACCCGAATCAGTGAGGATCGCGTGGCCAGCACGTATCGCCAACATAGCTATGCCATGACTCACTTGACTCTAACCGTATGATTTTTGGGGTGCGGAAGGAACCCAGACATGCAGTCACGGGGAGAACATACAAACAGCTTACAGGCAGCAGCGGGAAGCAAACTCTGATCTTGCACTGTAAGGCCTTGCACTGCTGCGCTACTGTGCTGCTTTTAGTTTTCCTAGAAAGCCTGCAAGAAAACGAATCTCAAGAAAGTATATGGAATCCCTCCTTTTATGGAGTTAATATATCAAATGGAAAGAACGCATAAACTCCCACAATCTTTTTCGACAGCGATCATAATAGTATTGCCAAAAAAAGATAGAGATCCTTTAAAACCAACATCATATAGGCCTATATCTTTCTTGAATACAGATTATAAAATAATAGCAAAAATTTTATCTAATAGAGTATCTAAATATTTACCAAAATTAATACATATGGATCAAACAGGCTTTCTTAAAAATAGACAATCCATGGATAATGTAACTCGGTTACTTAGCATAATTCACCTGGCACAAAAAAGAGAGGAAATGAGTGTGGCAGTTGCTTTGGATGCAGAAAAAGCATTTGATAGATTGGAATGGGATTTTTTATTTAAGGTATTGAAAAAATATGAGTTAGGAAAAACTTTTATAAAATCTTTTATAAACCTTAAATATTAGTCCTCAAGCTAAAGTAGTGACAAATGGTCAAATTTCAACATCATTCCACTTAACCAGGTCAACTAGACAAGGCTGCCCATTATCACCTGCCCTATTTGTATTGGCGATAGAACCATTAGCTGAAATAATTAGACGGACTCAGATATTATGGGCTTCAGAGTTAACCAAGAAGAATATAAGGTTAATTTATTTGCTGATGATGTTCTGATTTATTTAACAAACCCATTACAATCGTTGCAAAAATTATCTTTTAGATTGGAAGAATATGGGAAAATATCAGGGTATAAAGTAAACTGGGATAAAAGTGAAATTTTACCCCTTACCAAAGGAGATTATAGTCAATGTTGACTAGTAACTCAATTTAGATGGCCAACAAATAGTATAAAATATTTAGGTATAAGAGTCGATAATGATATAAAGAATTTATATAAAGTAAATTATTTGCCATTATTGAAAAAAATAAAAGAAGATCTTGATAAATGGATGATGTTACCAATAACATTAATAGGTAGAGTTAATGATGTAAAAATGAATATATTTCCTAGATTACAATATTTATTCCAAACATTACCAATACAACTGCCTCAGAAGTTTTTTCAAGAATTGAATAAATGTGTGAGGAAGTTTCTTTGGAAAGGAAAGATGTCAAGAATATCGTTGGAAAAATTGACATGTAAATTTGATTTAGGAGGGTTACAACTTCCAAATTTTAAGAATTATTATAAAGCAAATCAACTTAGATTTATTGCATCTTTTTTTGATGAAGAAAAATCGGCATGGATTAGAATAGAACTAGATAAGATAGGAGAAAATATACCAGAAGATTTTATATATAAATGGGAATCCAAATGGATACGGGAAAAGAAAGAATCTCTTATATTAAGACATTTGATTGATTTATGGAATAAGGTAAATATGGATGATGAAATAAAGAAATCCTTATTAGCAAAAAGAACCTTAATTCAAAATAGGCTTATTCCTTTCACAATGGATAATCAACTTTTACATAACTGGTTTCAAAAAGGGATCAGATATATAGGTGACTGTTTTGAAGGAGGTATATTGATGTCACTTGATCAATTAAAAAATAAATATAAAATATCAAATAACACTCTTTTCTGTTACTTTCAATTAAAGGCCTATTTACGAGATAAACTGGGTCAAACAGTGTTAATGCCAAAACTTAATGAAATAGAAATCTTAATTCAAAAAGGAAAAATTTTAAAAATTACATCTTGTAATTTTAAAATTTTAAAAATTACATCTTGTAATCTTGATTCAAAAACAGACAATTAAACCAGGAATTCATAAATCAAGACAAAAATGGGAAACTGATTTGAATATTAAAATTGATGAAAAAAATTGGTCGACTATGTCTTGATAGTATGATATTTTCAATAAATGTCTGAATTAGATTAGTACAATATAATTTTTACATCATTTATATATAACACCACAAAAAATAAATAGATTAAATTCAAATTTATCTGACCAATGTTTTCGATGTGATCAAGAAATTGGTACCTTTTTACATTCTACTTGGTCTTGTTCTAAAATTCAACCTTTTTGGATAAATTTAAGACTTTTTTACTGGAACAAATTATTGGAATACAACTCCCACATAGCCCAATATTATTTTTATTAGGTGATGTTGAAGGGATAATACCAAAACCTAAATTGAATAAATATCAGAAAAAATTTATAAAAATTGCATTGGCAGTATCCAAAAAAGCTATTGCAGTTACTTGGAAATCAGATTCATATTTAACTATGGATCATTGGAATAATGAAATATATAGCTGCATTCCACTTGAAAAAATTACTTATAATTTAAGAAATGAATATGATATATTTTTGAAAATTTGGCACCCCTATCTACAAAAGATAGGATTAAATATATAGGTCCTTTGAAGATAAAATTATAAGCTATTTGGGGAAAATAAAAACTAAAGTTATTTTGAACTCCATGGAGCATGTGGTGATCCTCGGATATCCAGGCAACCTTTCTTTTTTCTTTTCTTTTTTTCTCAGATAGGGATCTAAGGGGGGGGGGAGGGTTAAGGGGAGGGGGCGGGCCAATATTAATGTTTCACTAGTTTAAAATTCTATTCATTTTATGTAATTCTCTTAAAAAATTAATAAATAAATAAATAAAATTTTAAAAGTATATGGTAACATATACATAGTACAAATTTACTTCAAACCTGAACATAGGTGGCACCCAAAGTCAGAATCAGATTTAATATCACACTGGCATATGCCATAAAATATGTTGTTTTGTGCAGCAATATATTGCAATACATAATTTTAAAACTGTAAATTACAGTAAGAAATATATGTTTTTGTAATTAAGTTAATTAAGTAGTGCAAAAAGAGAGCCAAAGAAAGAGAAAAAGTGAGGTAATGTACACGGGCTCACTGCCAATTCCAAACTCTGATGGTGTTGGAAGAATTTATTCCTAAAACATTAAGTCTGTGTCTTCAGGCTCTTGTACCTTCTCCTTGATGGTAGCAGTGAGCAGAAAGCATGTCCTGGGTGACAGCAGCCCTTATAATCGATGCCACCCTTTTGAGACATCGCCTTTTGAAGGTGTCCTCAATGCTGGGGAGGCTAGTGCCCATAATGGAGGTGGCTGAATCTGTAATTTTCCACAGCTTTTTTGCTGGTGGGGGGGGTCGTTGCTTTGCTGCTGCTAATGCATGGGAGGGGAGAGGTGGGGGGCCTTTGGGGTTCTAACATTCATTTTTTGGGGCACTCCTCTGTTTTCGTGGATGTTTGCAAGGAAAAAGAATTGCAGGAGGTATATTGTTTACATTTCTCTGGCATTAAATGCACCTATTGAAACCTATTTCCAATCCTGTGCAGCAGCTCCTCAAAACTAGCCGGTGAGGTAACCAGTTAGAACGCACTCCACAGTACCTCTGTGGATATTTGCGAGCGCCTTTAATGACATAGCAAATCTCCTCAGACCCCTAATGAAGTAAAGCCACTGGCAGTGGCCCCTCCCCACCATGCGGGGATTGAACCTGCGTTGTCAGAGCAGTAAACAGCAGCACTACCATCTGTACCGCTGTGCTGGCCAGTCTGAACAGCGATCCACTTTATCATGAAGTTGTGCCCAACTTGTTTTCAGGTGGAAAACGACGAAATCCAGTCCAGGATCAAGCAGCCCAAACAGCGAAACCTGGAAGGCTCCAAGAGCAAGTTGATAAGCTAGTTGTTAATTAAACTTATACATTGATATCTTGCCGCTTTGTTAAAGAAGATGGAGCAATGTGGTATATAATTAAGCAGAGGCCCTTTATTCTCAGATTACGTTTGTGACTTTTCATGCTGTGACCCTATTTGACAGGAGAAGCTCAAACATTGTGCGGTGTACCTGCTTTGCAGCAATATCACATTCTGAAGCAATCAATCTGCCAGCTTAACAATCAATAGGTAAGTAGCTTAAGTGTATTGTCTCGCAAATAAACCATCGATATTAAGTGTCTTAAAGCATTTGTGAAGACGCTATAGATGGCAACTGTGCCCTTCTAAAGGACCTGCTAGGTTGGCCTTTTGCAGCTGCATCCATACAACAGCCCTTACAGGCAGCCTACCCATGGAAAGGGCAAGGGTATCAAGACTCTCTGTGAGATGCTGATGTGCCGATGAATGAGTACATATTAGCAGAAGAACCCATGCAGAATGGGCCAATACCAGAATAAATACCACAGCATTGCAATATATATTAAGGCGACCATTATAGCATCTTGTTAACATGCACACACACAAACGCCCAGCAAACCCTTTATCTTTGCTTTCCACGCACCTCCCAGTGCAACTCCCCGCATGTGGAGCAAGCACACAAGTAGAACTCATAAAATAAAAGTTTACTTGCTTCTATATCCTCCACCGAGGCAGAAACTACCCAGAATAGGACAGTATTAGTGAAGGCAGGAATGGACCTACTCAGGCAGCGTGCTGGAGAAGAGGGGTCCCTTCTCTGTAAAGATTAGCTTTATTTGTCACAAGTACATCAAAACAAACAGTGAAATGCATCATCTGCATCGACAACCAGCACAATCTGAGGATAGTAGCCCACAAGTGTCACCACACATCCAGTGCCAACATAGCATGCCCGCGACTTACTAACCCCAACCCATACATATGGGTTCACCCTTCACTCATCCTTGGAATGAGTGAAGAAAACCCAGAGAAACCCCCACGTAGTCACAGGGAGAATGTACAAACTCCTTACAGTCAGCGGCGGGAATTGAACACCGATCACTGACTCTGTAATGCCTTATGCCAACCATTAATATACCATGCCACAGAGTGGCCACTGAGACACTCATTAAATTAGTTCCTTGGTATTTAAATTCTCTTTTTTTAAAATGTTACTCAATAAGCAAAACCTCAACACTGTGGGAGGAGAGTGACAAGTCTCCAATGCACTTTGGAAACTCTTTAAGAGTTAAAACACAGTACTCAACAGCCTGTCCTGACGAAGGGTCTCAGCCCGAAACGTCAACAGTGCTTCTCCTTATAGATGCTGCGTTCCACCGGCATTTTGTGTGTGTTGTTTGAGTTTCCAGCATCTACAATTTGCTCGTGTTAGCCTTGTGCTTCTTGCTGTTTTTGCTAAGTACCAGACAATGATATCCTGGAGCAGGGAACTCCACTTTATGTCTGGAAAGCTTACAATTTGCATTGTGTGATGATTGGATTCATTTGGTATATGTCCAGCAGCGGGAAGACGTTGGACATGTTGGGACCATGCCAATTTGGAAGGTCCTGATCCACCTTCAGGTTTGGGATGACTTACTACAAGTTACAGCAATGTTGCATCATAGGTGCTGAAAAAAAAAGTCCATAAGACAGAGGAGCAGAATTAGGCCAAATCAGCCCATCGAGTCTGCTCAACTATTCCATCATGACTGATTTATTTTCCAAGTTATCCAGTAACAGTATTAAATATTTATGTAGATTGAAATCTTTGCGTTATTTTGGGTTTAAAATTTCTACTTCCATATGATTCTCTGCATTTAGGAAATTTGCCCAGTCAGAAGTAATGTAATTGAAGGGAATTCTCCTCCTGTGTCCATATGAGAATACTGTTGCTAGAGTTTCCAGCCCATTCTGACTCGCTCTGAGGCTTTGGCTCCTCTCAGTGGGTCATGAGCTCTGAGGTGGTGCTCCTTAATCAAATTGTGTTCATTACAGGGTAATAGCTGAGATTATTTCTCAATCTCCACGCTGCAATGAGCTCCTTAGTGAATGGTAAGGAAAAGTGGATACACCAGAAACTCCGGATGCTGGAATCTGGAGCAGAAGTCAATCTGCTGAGAAAGCTCAGCGGGTTAAGCAGCATCTGTAGAGGTAAATGCAGATGCTGGAACTGCAGCAGAAATGAGCTTGGTGAGTCAGGCAGCACCTGCAGAAGGAAATGGGCAGTCAGCATTTCACTTCAAGATTCTTTGTCTGGACTGCACGCTTGTGTAACTTTTTACAAGAGAGTGTGCATACAGATCAAAGCTTGGGTGAGTGTCTCTGCATGAGTGATTAGGGGACCTGGTAGCTCTCTCTATGAAAAGACTGGCAACCAATGTTCCCTCTAATTTGTAATGACCAGTGTGTGCTAAAATCTTCTGCTGTGCAATTTTTTTGCCCGGTGACGAAACAGGTGCACACTGAATATTTTTTTCAATAAAATCAGTATAAATAATCTACAGTTCTAAAATCTACAGACAATTCATCACAAACACTGTGTTGTCAACACCGTTCTCATCAGAAACCGGAAAAGGAAATGTGATTGAATACGGTCGTGAAATATACTTAACATGCCAACGAGGTAGAGGGTGACAACCTTTAGTGCACAGTTTAAATTCCTTTGTGCACTAGTGGCAAAGGATTTGCACACCTTAGATGGAACATTGCTGGTAACTCTGCTTGCTGAACTTGCCACTGAGTAAGGCAGCCCCTTTCACTGAAGGGTGTCTCCAGAGGCCCACTTTCAGGAGCGGGCAGAGGCCCACTTTCAGGAGCGGGCAGTGTCAGTGCGGGCAGCGGAGCAGGAGTAAGGAGTGCTCGTGGTTGACAGACGACTGGAGATCGGAGGATCAGCCGTTGTAGGTAGGCCGAGACCCTCGGACCTACCTGGAGAGTACCTGAGGAAGAAGGTAAAACTGCGCAGGCGTGGGTGACGTCAGTGGCGAGCGCGGGCTTTAAAAAGTGGCCCACTTTTAGTAGCGGGCAGCGGAGTGTGTGGGAGCAGAGTGCTGGGCTTTGGCGCAATAGGACTTCGGTGAGAGGAAATCAGTGAGCCTGAGTACGTGCTTGCTGAGGTAAAAAGGTAAGGTCAGTAGGTACTTTTTTCATTTATTCTGACTAATCTGGGATCAAGTAATGGGGGAGACAGTTAGAGCAGTGGTGTGCTCCGTATGCAGTATGTGGGAGGTCAGGGTCAACACAGTTGTCCCTGATGACCACACCTGCAAAAGGTGCATCCAGCTGCAGCTCCTATCAGACCGAGTTAGGGAATTGGAGCAGGAGCTGGATGAACTACAGATCATTCGGGAGGCAGAGGCAGAGATAGATAAGAGTTATTGGGAGGTAGTCACCCGAAAAGACAGGAGAAAGGCAAATGGGTGACAGTCAAGAGAGGCAGGGGGAGCAGACAGAGAGAGCAGAGCACCCCTGTGGCCGTTCCCATCAACAATAAGTATACCTTTTTGGATACTGTTGGTGGGGATGACCTACCAAGAACAAGTTGCAGTGGTCCTGTCTCTGGCACTGAGGTTGGACCCTCGACTAGGAAGGGGAGGAGGGAAGAGAAAAGTGCGGTATTGATAGGGGATTCTATAGTCAGGGGGGCAGATAGGAGAATTTGTGGGAAAGATCGGGAGTCTCGGATGGTACATTGCTTCCCTGGTGCCGGGGTCCGAGACATCTCAGATCGGGTGCAGGTTATTCTCGAGAGGGAGGGCAAGAATCCAGATGTTGTGGTCCATGTAGGGACCAATGACTTGGGTAGGATGAGTGAGGGGGTCCTGCTTAGGGAGTTCAGGGAGTTAGGTGCGAAGCTGAAGAGCAGGACCTCCAGGGTAACAATCTCAGGATTGCTACCTGTGCCACGTGCGAGTGAGGCAAGGAACAGAAGGATTATACAGATGAACACGTGGCTGAGAGGATGGTGCAGGAGGGAGGGCTTCAGGTTTTTAGATAATTGGGTCTTGTTCCAGGGAAGGTGGGAGCTGTTCTGAAGGGACGGTTTACACCTGAACTGGAGCGGTACTAACATTCTTGCAGGGAAGTTTGCTAGTGCTTCTTGGGGGGGGGGGGGGTGGTTAAACTAAATTTACAGGGGCGGGGATCCAGAATGTGAGAGAGGATAGCGAGATGAAGAATAAAGGACAGGTGGGGACTACACAGTTCCGGAATATTAAGTGTGTAGTAGAGAAAGGTGAGGCGGAACAAGTGATAAGGAGGACACATGTACAGAGGGATGGTCTGACGGAACATGGAGTTGAATGTGAAGAAAGAATAAGTAAATTTAGGAAGGACAACAAAATTCTAGGGGAGTATAGCCCAATGGGAGTTCGGGGAGCTGGGTTAAGCACAATAGGCAGAGATTCAAACAGAGAGAGGAGAAATGGGCTAAAAATTCTGTATCAGAATGCACGAAGTGTCAGAAATAAGGCGGATGAGCTTGAAGCTCAGGTGCCAATGGGTAACTATGATGCTGTTGGGATAACAGAGACATGGCTGCAGGGAGATCAGACCTGGGAAATGAATGTACAAGGGTATACGTGCTATCGTAGGACAGAAATGTGGGCAGAGAGGGTGGGTTGGCCCTGTTGGTGAGGAATGAGATTCAGTCCTTTGCAAGGGGGGGACATAGGATAAGGAGAAGTGGAGTCTGTGTGGATAGAATTGAGGAACAGTAAGGGCAAAAGGACCCTAATGAGCATTGTCTATAGGCCACCAAACAGCAGCTTGGATATTGGGCGCAAGTTGAATAGGGAGTTAACATTGGCATGTGGCAAAGGTAATGTCGTAGTAGTTATGGAGGATTTCAACATGCAGGTGAACTGGGAGAATCAGGTTGGTGCTGGACCCCAGGATAGGGAGTTTCTAGAGTGCTTACGGGATGCATTCTTGGAACAGCTTGTACGAGAGCCAACCAGGGACAAGGCTATTCAGGATTTAGTGTTATGTAATGAACAGGATTTGATAAGCGATCTTGAAGTAAAGGAGCCATTAGGAGGTAGTGATCATAATATGATAAGTTTTTATCTGCAATTTGAGAAGGATAAGGGCAGCTCGGAGGTGTCAGTGTTGCAGATGAACAGGGGAAACTATGGAGCCATGAGGGAGGAGCTGGCCAAAGTTAACTGGATGGATATCCTAGCAGAAAAGACAGTGAAACAGCAATGGCAGGTATTCTTGGGAATAATGCACAAGGTGCAAAATCAGATCATCCCCCGGAGAAGGAAGGATTCAAAGGGGGGAAAGGGGCCACAGTGGTTGACAAAGGAAGTCAGAGATTACATAGCATTAAAAAAAAGGAAGTATGACAGAGCTAAGGTGAGTGGGAGGACAGATGATTGGGAAATATTTAAGGAACAACAGAACTTAACTAAAAAGGCAATACGGGGAGAAAAAGTGAGGTACGAACGCAAGCTAGCCAGGAATATAAAGGATAGCAAAAGCTTTTTTAGGTATGTGGAGAGAAAGAAGATAGTTAAGAACAATGTTGGGCCCTTGAAGAATGAATTGGGTGAAATTGTTATGGGAAACTGAAAAATTTAATAAGTACTTTAGATCTGTCTTCACTAAGGAAGACACAAGCAATCTCCCAGATGTATGGATGGGCCAAGGACATAGGGTAACAGAGGAAATGAAACAGATTGACATTAGGAAGGAAACAGTGATGAGTAGACTGATGGGACTGAAGGCTGACAAATCCCCAGGTCCAGATGATCTGCATCCTAGGGTACAAAAGGAGGTGGCCCTGGAAATTGCAGATGCATTGGTAATCTTTCTCCAATGTTCCTTAGATTCACGAGCAGTTCCTGAGGATTGGAGAATGGCTAATGTTATCCCACTTTTTAAGAAAGGAGGGAGAGAGAAAACAGAGAACTATTGAGCTGTCAGCCTAACATCAGTAGTGGGGAAGATGCTAGAGTCCATTATTAAAGATGAAATAGTGGCATATCTAGATAGCAGTGATAGGATTGGGCTGAGCCAGCTTGGATTTACCAAGGGCAAATCATGCTTGACTAATCTATTGGAGTTTTTCGAGGATGTAACCAGGAAAATCAAAGCTCAGGGCATCGGAGGGAAGACATTGACATGGATACAAAACTGGTTGGTGGTTAGAAAACTGGTTGGCAGATAGAAAGCAAAGGGTAGCGGTGAATGGGTGTTTCTCGGAATGGCAGGTGGTGACTAGTGGGGTGCCACAGGGCTCAGTATTGGGACCACAGCTGGTTACAATTTATGTCAACGATTTTGATGAAGGCATTGAGAATAACATCAGCAAGTTTGCTGATGATACTAAGCTGGGTGGCAGTGTGACATGTGATGAGGATGTTAGGAGAATTCAGGGTGACTTGGATAGGCTGGGTGAGTGGGCAGATACTTGGCAGATGACGTTTAATGTAAGTGTGAGGTTATCCACTTTGGGAGTAAGAACAGGAAGGTAGATTATTATCTGAACGGTGTAAAGTTAGGTAAGGGAGAAATACAAAGAGATCTAGGAGTCCTTGTTCATCAGTCACTGAAGGTGAATGAGCAAGTGCAGCAGGCAGTGAAGAAGGCTAATGGAATGTTGGCCTTTATTACAAAGGGAATTGAGTACAAGAGCAAGGAAATCCTCTTGCATTTGTACAGGGCCCTGGTGAGACCACACCTGGAGTATTGTGTACAGTTTTGGTCTCCAGGGTTAAGGAAGGACATCCTGGCTGTAGAGGAAGTGCAGCGTAGATTCACAAGGTTAATTCCTGGGATGTCAGGACAGTCTTACGCAGAGAAGTTAGAGATACTGGGCTTGTACACACTGGAATTAAGGAGATTGAGAGGGGATCTGATTGCAACATATAAGATTATTAAGGGATTGGACAAGATAGGGGCAGGAAATATGTTCCAGATGCTGGGAGAGTCCAGTACCAGAGGGCATGGTTTGAGAATAAGGGGTAGGTCATTTAGGACAGAGTTAAGGAAAAATTTCTTCTCCCAGAGAGTTGTGGGGGTCTGGAATGCACTGCCTCAGGAGGCCAATTCTCTGGATGCTTTCAAGAAGGAGCTAGATAGGTATCTTATGGATAGGGGAATCAAGGGATATGGGGACAAGGAAGGAACCGGGTATTGATAGTAGATGATCAGCCATGATCTCAAAATGGCGGTGCAGGCTCGAAGGACCGAATGGTCTACTTCTGCACCTATTGTCTATTGTCAGTTCACATTATATTCTCAATCTGAAAGGAACAAATTCGTGCTGAAACAAAATTTGCTGAATTTACTTCTACACTTGTGTTTTACTTTTCTATTATCTGTGACATACCATATATACATTGCACAGAACCAGGTCAATACCAGACGATGTTAATTTGAGGTCAGTAGAAGACAGTTGAGGGGAGACTCAAAGGTAGTTATTCTTTTACATAGAGAGCGGTATGTGCCTTTAACACGTTGCCAGGAGTGGTGACAGGCACATGGTGTAGTAGCTGATACAACAGAGGCATTAAAGAGACTTAGATAAGCCCATGGACGTCCGAAAAATACAGGGTTATTTGGGTCAGCACAACACCATGGGCTATGCATTCAATCCTTAGAACAGTATATCACATCACCTTTATGAATCCTTGCTCTATGTCACTAATATATCAAAATACTCATCTTCGTCAAGGTAACTGCTTCCAGCACCTGCAGAATCTCTTGTGTTTATGATGTACTGGTTTAACTTGTTATTCAGTAATTGCAATGATCTGCCAGTAGGGGCAGTGCAGCCCTTTAACTGCTCATCTGTAGAGGTATCTCTACATTCCACTTTTCCTGTACATTTAAATATGATCACAGAACACCTAAAATATTCTTTTAAACAAAAGCTTTACATAGAGACAGGGCTCCATTTTCACAGCATATAGTTTAATCACACCTTCAAAACCCCCATGCCTCTTTGGCTATCCAAATGAGTCACAATTACGTCAGCACCTACAAACAATGTCACACAGAGCAGAAGACTTGAGCTGAAATCAGGGGCCATGCTGTGAATTTCAAAGCAAAGAATGGAAATGCACAACAAGGATATTAAATGATAGGACCCACTTACAATGGAAAACTGGTACAGACGTACATCCTGCAGAACATTTGCTCATTCAAAACTCTCTTGTGTATGCGCAGTGATGTCTGTTTAGCCTATCACCTTTTCAGACCAAGATTGATTGCTTCTACTCATGATTTATGGGATCGAACATGACTGATGGGACCAAAATGGGCCAAAGGACCTTTACTGTGCCATGTCCTCCAACCCCCACTGGTCGCTGATGTCTCAATGCTTCAAACATCATGCTTTCATCCCGATTTTGAATTCCAGTAAGTTTTTTCTCCTTTCTATCTCTTGTCCTACAGCCCTGAGCTAATTCTACCATTCTGTGTATCTATCTGCGGCAGTGGCCTTGTGTACATCCCAGATTTGAGTCAACCACCCATTCTCAACTGCACCTTCAGAATCTCTCAGCTCTGAAGTTCACTCCCTCGTCTTCCGCCTCTCCTTCATTCTTTAAAGTGCTTCTTAAAACTTCTCTCTTTGACTAAGCTTTCAGTTATCAGTCCTATCATCACTATATGTGGTTCAGTGTAGAACTGCGTGTCATACTGATGCACCATCAATAACTCACACTGAGACGTAGGCGAGATATCGGCTTTTATTGACTGGAAGAAGGAACCAGGAGTGAGTGTCTATCATACAAGGTCCTGGAGACTGAGGCCGATCTTCAGGCCGCAGGTCTCCTTTATACAGGGGCCTGTGGGAGGAGCCACAGGAGCAGTCAGCAGGGGCGTGTCCCGACAGGCACATAGTTCACCACATTCACCCCCCCTTCGTTTGAAAAAGTCCTCATGTAGCGAAGGTTCTTACAAGTCAAGCCGATCAGGCGGTCGAATCTGTCGCTGCGATCTACGTAGCACCGGCTGTGACCGCATAGGTGCCGGCAACATTGGCGATTGCACAGGGGACGGGGGTTGCGCGTGTTCTTGCCCACTAGGCGCCGGTGATCCCTCATGCATGTGCGAGGCGCCTGGTATAAATGCGTACGAAACGCCCGGTATACAAGTGTCGTGAGGAGTCTGTGTAGGGCCTGGTGAGTACAGTGTCACCTCTGGTGCAGGGTTCACAGTTACCGGAGAGCCTTCAGGGTAGTGGTCTGCTGCACCTGCGGGTGCCAGGTCGCGGATGGAGACCGTGTCCTCCCGCCCATCAGGTAAGACCACGTAAGCATACTGGGGGTTCGCATGGAGAAGGTGAACCCTCTCCACCAGCGGGGAGTATTTATTGCTCCTCACATGTTTCCGGAGCAGCACTGGCCCCGGGGACGTCAGCCAAACTGGTAGGGTGGTCCCAGTGACAGACTTCCTGGGAAAAGAGAATAGGCGTTCGTGAGGGGTGGCATTGGTGGACGTACATAACAGAGAGCGGATAGAGTGCAGTGCCTCAGGGAGGACCTCCTGCCATCGAGAGACCGGCAACCCTTTGGACTTGAGGGCTAAAAGTGTGGCCTTCCACACCGTGGCATTCTCCCGCTCTACCTGGCCATTACCCCGGGGATTATAACTCGTGGTCCGACTGGTAGCAATGCCCCTAGCTAGCAAGTACTGGCGCAGCTCCTCACTCATAAAGGAGGACCCTCTATCACTGTGGATATAGCAGGGATACCCGAACAGAGTGAAGAGCTGGCGCAGGGCTTTTATGACGGACGTGGCAGTGGTGTCGGGGCAGGGGATGGCAAAGGGGAACCGTGAGAACTCGTCAATAACACTGAGAAAATAGACATTGCGGTCAGTGGAGGGAAGGGGGCCCTTAAAGTCAACACTCAGGCGTTCAAAAGGGCGGGTGGCCTTGACAAGTTGTGCCGTGTCAGGACGGTAGAAGTGCGGTTTGCACTCAGCGCAAATTTGGCAGTCCCTGGTCATCGTCCTGATGTCCTCCAGGGAGTACGGCAGGTTCCGAGCTTTCACAAAATGGTAAAATCGGGTGACCCCCGGATGGCAAAGTTGTGCATGAAGGGCGTACAGCTGGTCGAGCTGTGTGCTAGCACATGTTCCCCGGGATAGGGCATCAGGGGGCTCATTGAGTCTGCCAGGCCGGTACAGGATATCATAGGTGTAGGTGGAGAGTTCTATCCTCCACCGCAAAATCTTATCATTTTTGATCTTGCCCCGCTGTTGGTTGCTGAACAGGAACGCAACCGAGCGCTGGTCGGTCAGCACAGTGAATCTTTTGCCAGCAAGATAGTGCCTCCAGTGCCTAACAGCCTCCACTATGGCCTGGGCTTCTTTCTCCACCGCGGAGTGCCGAATTTCAGAGCCTTGGAGGGTGCGAGAAAAGAATGCTACTGGTCTGCCTTCCTGATTAAGGGTAGCAGCCAGAGCGAAATCGGAGGCATCACACTCCACTTGGAAGGGAGCGGTCTCGTCCACTGCATGCATCGTAGCTTTGGCAATGTCCGCTTTAATGCAGTTGAAGGCCGCGCAGGCCTCAGCAGAGAGGGGAAACGAGGTAGACTTGACCAGGGGGCGAGCCTTGTCTGCGTAATGGGGGACCCATTGGGCGTAATAGGAAAAAAACCCCAGGCACCGTCTGAGGGCCTTGAGAGTGGTGGGAAGAGGGAGCTCTAACAGGGGGCGCATACGTTCGGGATCAGGCCCAATAACCCCGTTTTCCACGACATACCCAAGTATAGCAAGGCGGGTGGTACCAAAAACACACTTGTCCCTGTTATAAGTAAGGTTCAGAGCTGCGGCCACTTGGAGAAACCGTTGGAGGTTGGCGTCGTGATCTGGCCTGTCATGACCACAGATGGTGATGTTATCCAGATAGGGAAATGTGGCCTGCAGTTGGTACTGGTCCACCATCCGGTCCATTTCCCTCTGGAAGACAGAGACACCATTCGTGACACCGAAAGGGACGCGCAGGAAGTGATAGAGCCGGCCGCCCGCCTCGAAGGCGGTGTAGGGGCGGTCCTCTGGGCAGATGGGGAGCTGGTGATAAGCGGATTTCAGATCTATTGTCGAGTACACCTTATACTGAGCAATCTGGTTGACCATATCCACGATGCGGGGTAGGGGGTATGCGTCAAGCTGCGTAAACCTATTGATGGTTTGACTATAGTCCACCACCATCCTATTTTTCTGCCCAGTCCGAACAACAACCACCTGGGCCCTCCAAGGGCTTGTGCTCGGCTCAATGATCCCCTCCCTGAGCAGCCGCTGCACCTCCGACTGAATGAAGGCCCGGTCCCCCGCGCTGTACCTCCTGCTTTTGGTTGCCACAGGTTTACAGTCGGGGGTCAGGTTGGCGAACAGCGGTGGGGGAGGGATCTTGAGAGTGGAGAGGCTGCAAGTGTCGGTAGCGCAGCTGTTGGCCTGGTTCTGGATGGGATGTGTGTGTCCGTGTGTGTGTGTGGTCAGTAGCGGGGTATGTGAAGAAGTCCCACAAAACTGAGGATTCTTGACAGTGAGTGGTGGGAGGGGCCCGTCGTATACCATAGTCACACTTTCAAGATGGCTCTGGAAGTCCAGCCCCAATAGCACAGGTGCACACAGATTAGGCATGACCAGCAGTTCAAAGTCCCGATATACTGTGCCTTGCACCACCAAAGTCGCTACACAACCCGCCCGGATGTCTGCGGACTGCGACCCAGAGGCCAAATGGAACCTCTGACTGACCGGCCGCGTTGCAAGTCCGCAGCGTTGCACTGTGTCCGGGTGAATAAAACTCCCAGTGCTGCCCGTGTCAAACAGGCATCCAGTCCAATGCCCCTCCACCTGGATGTCCATCATGGATCTTGCAAGCTGGTGTGGGGCGCTTTGGTCGAGAGTCACAGTGGCCAGAGTTGGATCGCCGTCAGGGTACCCGGTCAGCATCGGAGGGTCGGGGGCGGGGCATGCTGACGCCGACAAAGATGGCCGCTCACATCCGGGGTACCCGGTCAGCATCCGAGGATCGGGGGCGGGGCGTGCTGACGTCGACAAAGATGGCCGCCCACATCCCGGCATGCAAGATGGCGGCCCCCACGTTTCACCCGCAGCGCTGCACTCCGCTCGAGGTTGAGACTTACAGACCTTGGCGAAGTGGCCCCGCTTTCCGCAGCTGGAGCAGGTCGCTTCTCGCGCTGGACAGCGTTGTCGAGGATGTTTCTTTTGGCCACAGAAATAACAAAGCACGAGTTTCTTACGGGCCACAGCCGTGGTCTGGGTCGGGGAGCTCGTGGAATGGCGACTGGCGGCGGCGTTGGCGAATTCGCTCCCGGGAGCCGGCGGTGGCGGGGTCTGAGGCGTCCACGAAACCGGCGGGGAATCGCGCGACTGGACAGCGTCGGCGTTATGCAAAGCAGCTTCTAGAGCGTTGGCCTTCTCTATCGCCGAGCTTAAGGTAAGATCCGAGTTCTCCAGCAGCCGCTGGCGCATGTACACTGACCTCAGTCCCGTCACAAAGGCGTCTCGCACCAGCAGCTCCGCATGCTGTTCTGCCGTGAGCGTCTTGCAGTCGCAAGCTCGGACGAGTGTCTGTAGTGCTCGGAGAAACTCAGCGCACGATTCGCCAGGCCGCTGTTGCCGGGTAGCTAAACGATGTCTTGCGTAGACGGTGTTCACCGGCCGCAGGTACTGTCGTTTGAGGGCGTCCAGTGCCCCTTCGTAGGTCGGCAGGTCCCGGATAAAGGAGTAAACTTTGGAGGAGACCCTCGAGAGTAGGATTCTGTGCATAACGGCGGGTTCAGTCGCACGAAGCTCCGCCAAGTACGATTGGAAGCATGCAAGCCAGTGTTCAAAAGCGAGAGCTGCGTCAGGGTCTTGAGGGTCCAAATCCAACCGGTCCGGACGCAAAACGGGTTCCATGTTTTAAAACTTCCAGTCAATAAAATTGATGCACCATCAATAACTCACACTGAGACGTAGGCGAGATATCGGCTTTTATTGACTGGAAGAAGGAACCAGGAGTGAGTGTCTATCATACAAGGTCCTGGAGACTGAGGCCGATCTTCAGGCCGCAGGTCTCCTTTATACAGGGGCCTGTGGGAGGAGCCACAGGAGCAGTCAGCAGGGGCGTGTCCCGACAGGCACATAGTTCACCACACATACCTCCTCTGTTCCACCTTAAGCACTTACTCTGTTAAAGGCATAAGCAATTATACAAAAGCAAATTATCAATGATGCTGGAGATATGAAATAAAATCACAAAATGATGGAAATGCCCAACGCAAAAGTAAAACAATGAGCAGTGCTAATATTTCAGATAATCGTGTGTTCATGAGGGCAGGTGTAAACATACGTTATTGGAGTATCCAGCCTAGGAACTTCCAAGTAGTACAATGCAAAATAGGTGATATTCAAATTTACAAACATTTGTCAATAACTTGGTCAGCTATGATCAAATGGCAGACAGGTTCATTGGGCCTGATGGCCTAATTCTGCCCCTATGTCTTACAGATTCTGATCTATCACTTCAATTATCAGTATCTTCAGGAGAGCAGCTTTGCAGCAACTTAAGATACGATCTGGAGAACATTAGTTCACAGGATTCAACTTCAGGTACGGACTGTGAGATGTTTATAGTGATGTTAAATATGATACATATTCTCCAGCTGCACATGAATATCAAGTATCAGCCTAGTGCTTTGGATCTATTCCAAAGGTCTCCAGACTCACGTCACACACAGCAAACTCTGTAAACTTGAGCTGATCCAAATATCTGCTTCTCACATCCTGACTCACATGCCCTTCGCATCCAAATCTACTGATCGACACTAACCCCCAGTCCAGCAAAGCCTGAACTGTGAAACTCTTAGATCTGTTTTCATGTCCCTCCATGACCTCATTAACACATTCCTCAGCCAGATAAACCTCCAAGATCTCCGCATCTCCCAAATACTGGCACCTTCTCCTACCTCCATTTCATTGTTCTACTACTAGTGACCATGCCTTCAGTAACCAAGGCCCTCCTAACCCCAGCTCTCCATTTCACTGTAAACTGCTTCATAAAACTTGATTCCCACCGCTGGCTGTATGGAGTTTGTACATTTTCCCAGCCATTATGTGGGTTTCCTCCCACATTCCAAAGACGTATATGTTAGGGTTAGTAAGTTGTGGGCAAGCTTTATCGCACTGGAAGTATGGTGATTAGCGGAATTCACCCAACACATCCTTGGACTCTGCTGTTTGTTGACGCAAAACTATGCATTTCACTGTATGTTTCAACTATATATGAGAAATAAAGCTACTCGTAATCCTTAAAAAATCTATTTCGCTCATCAGGTCTTTGTTTAACTTCCTCTGATAGCTCCTTACATGCCTCAAGATTATTTTTTCTTGAATAATATTCTTATGAAGTGGTGAAGGACATCTAATTACTTTAAGGCTGCTGTATAAGGTAGAGAAAGGGTTGGCCCATTGACCTTCATACACAAATCAAAGTATTGAGTGCAGGAGCTGGGAGGTTATGTTGCAATTGTTTAAGTTGTTGGTGAAGCCAAATTTGGATTGTTGTGTGGCGTTCTGGTCACCGACCTACAGGAAAGATATCAATAAGAATGGAAGAATACAGAGGAAATTTACAAGGATCTTGCTGAGTCTTGAGGACCTAATTTAAAGGGAAAGCTATAACAGATCAATACTTCATTCTTTGGAGCATAGAAGAATAAGCAGAGATTTGATAGACATTCAGAAAATTGTGAGGCATATATAGTGTAAATGAAAGCAGTCCTTTTCCACTGAGGTTGGGTAAGATGAAAACTAGAGGTCATAGGTTAAGGATGAAAGGTGAAACATTTAAGAGCCTTAGGGGGAAGCTTCTTCACTCTGAGGGTGGTGCAAGGGTGGAACGAATTGTCAATTACAGTGATGGATGTGAGTTTGATTTCAATAGTTAAAAGAAGTTTGGTTAAGTACCTGGCTGAGAAATGTATAGACGGCTATGGTCCAGGTGCAGGTCGATAAGACTAGGAATTTCAACATGGACTAGGTAGGCCAGATGTCTTATTTTTGTTCCGAAATGCTGTTGGTCCTGATTTTCATTGTGTGTTAGGTTTACTGGTCTCACACAAACTCTACTGGAGTATTCCAACTGATCTCTGCTCTCCTAGATTTTGCAGAGATTGTGAACCTAGAAATTCATCCCCAGATTTTCACATATTGATCCTTACTTTCAAAACACATTGAATTGTCTTTAAATAAGTGAACTTCCCATGCTATTTTAAATTGGATACAGAGTGCTCCAGGACAGATAGTGTCATATATCTATGATAAATTCCCAGAAATATATGCCCACATCAGGAATAAAAGCCTGGGATAGGGATATATATGAATTGGGACAAGACTTGGACTGGGATGCAATTTGGGATCATGCTCCTGGTGCTTTGAAAAACCCAAATCATTGGTATATACACTTGAAATTTTGTCATAGAGCATATCTAACACCAAGAATTAAGACATCAGATGGGACTGGTCTCAGACCATATTGCTCATTTTGCCCCCATGGAACCATTGGCTCTTTCATACATGTTGTATGGGAATGTCCAGGGGTTTTTGGTTTGTGGGGGAAGGTTATCAGTACTCTTACAGAACAAATGGGGATACAATTACCAATGGACCCCAGTATACATCTTCTAAATGATGACTCCCACCTTTCCTTAATGGAAAAAACACGCAAAATCCGGCTGGCAGTTCTGACTGCAGCTAAGAAGATTGTAGTCCAGTGTTGGAAACCCCCTCATGATATTTCAAGTACTCACTGGCTTCGGAGCTTTTTGGACATTTCTTACCTGGAATTATCATCAGCAAGAGTAAATGATGCACGACAATCTTAATGTGGGCAAATTTGATATCTAACTTAAAAGATCTTTTGTTAAAATAGGAATGTTCTGTCTGTGTATGCACTACTATTCAGTTGGTTGGTGGAGAGGAGAGGAATGGGGGTGGGGATGAGGGTTGGGGGTGGCTGGGTTAAACAGTCAAAATGTAATCGGCAACTGGTAGTATTGAATGTAATTTGTTGGTGTTTCAATAAAAATTGGTGATAAAATAAAAAAAATTTAAAATGAGTGAATTTCATACGGAAGGAGGGATGCAATGATGTTATCATGTGGAATCTCAGAATTGTCTAATGTATACATACTTTGATAATAAATGCACTTTGAATCTTTGAAATTAGTTTATCATCATCAAAATCAGAATCAGGTTTATTATCACTGACATATATTGCAAAGATTGTTTTTATAGTAGCAGCATGCCACAAGAAATAAAAAAAAACTCTGTAAGTTACAAAAGCAGTACAAAAGACACATATGTCATGTGCAAATACAGAAGAAGATATAGAAGCCTGAAGTCCCTCAACACCAAGTTCGAGAACAGTTACTTCCCTTCAACCATTTGGTTCGTGAACCAACTGGCACAACCCTAATCATTACAGTTTAGCAACACAATGACTACTTTGATCATTTAGCATTAAAATTATTTTTTTAAATTCTAATTGTGCTCTTTCTTGAAAAATTTACTTTTTATTGTTTTATTGAGGCACAGCACGGAATAGGCCCTTCCAGCTCTTTGAGCCGTGCTGCCCAGAAATCCCCTGAACTTAATCCTAGCCAAATCACGGGACAATCTACAATGCCATTTAACCCACCAACTGATAAGTCTTTGAACTGTGGCAGGAAACCAGAGCACCCAGAGGAAACCCACACAGTCACAGGGAAAACGTACAAACTCTTTACAAGCAGCAGTGGGAAATTAACCCAGGTCACTGGTACTGTGTATTAACCCAGATCACTGGTGTTGTGCTAACCACAATGCTACCATGCCGATTTCTGTTTTTCTGCTTATATGATGCTATGCACCTATGGTGCAGCTGCAAGTTTTTCATTGTACCTGTTCATACATACACTGGAATAAACCTGAATGTAGAGATTTTAAAACTGATCCCGCATTTTGTGGAGGTTGTGAGCCTAGAAATTCATCTCCAAGTGTTCATGCGTTGAACCCCTTTTCAAAATTAATTCAGTTGACTTCAATAGAGTGAATTTCACAAATAAGGTGGAATGTTCCACAGCTGTAATATTTGAAATTATTTATCATGTGCATCGAAGCATAGAGTCAAATGTGTCATTTGCATTAATAACCAACAGACCTAAGGGTAAAATATGGTAATTATTTGATAATTGGTTTTTACTGTCACATGTACAGAGATTCAGGGAAAAGGGTTAATACATCAGGACAAGAAGATGCACACCAGCCTGACCACAAGCGGATCTTTAGGTAGAATGCTGTTTCTAATAATCGCCTGTCAAGAAGGGACAATTTGTTTGCAGGCAGTTTTTATTTTTTAATAATACGCCCTTCAGGATTTCAATCGTAACTGCTCTGACTTTTCAAATTCAAGTTCATTGTATTGATGTATTCCACCAAACCAAATTTCCTCCAGACTGAAGTGCACAACACAGTACATATAGCTCATAACCAACGCATATAGTAATATCACCTCAAATAAATTAACAAGTAATATATATACCAGAAGATTGACACTTACAATAAGCTACATTTACTATACAACTCTTAAACAGTATAAAGCTACTGGCGCTTCCTGTGTGATGAGACCTGGATGGTGGCAGGGACTTCAGTAACCTCAGCTCCCATCCTAACAGTCCTTGTCCCAATGCTGCGGTACCTCTTGACTAATGGTAAGGGGTCAAAGCGATTGTTTGAAGGATGGGGTGGGGGGGAATCATTGACAATGCTAAGGGCCCTGTGTGTGCAGCGTTCTTGATAAATTTCTCGGATGGGTGGGAGAGAGACCCCAATGACCCTCTCAGCTGTCTCTGCAATCACCTGTAGAGACTCGAGGTCCCGTGTTTGCGATTCCCGTAGCAGATGATATTGCTGCTGGTCAGGACTTTCTCAATCATGCTCCAGTAAAAACTGGTTAAAACTGGGAGGGAGGACTAATGGAATAAAACATTTTTCTATGGCTGCACGTTCCCATATGCAAGGGTTGAAATTAATTGGAGACTGAAGGCAAGTGGCACGTTAACATTGAGCAAATTCTGCAGGTTTTCAGTTTAATGTTGGAAAGAAAGATTAACTGATCCGGATATAGTAAATGACTGAAAAGACAGGAACCATCTCCATTTCGTATTTGTTCGCTATAACCTAACCTTGTTATGTGTACAAGAGATCACTGCTAATAGCATTATGGAGTCATATAGCACGGAGGCAAGTGTTTCAGCCCGCCATGTCCATACTGCCCTTCTATTCTATAACAATCCTATTTATCCGCCATCAATTTTGCTTCTAGCCGAGCCTGCTCCCTCTTCACAATTCGTGGACCACCTCCAATCGCCCAATGTCCATCCGTGCTCCTGGTTCATCCTACATGCTGAGTTCCAGCCAGCCGCCCACCACCTGCTGTCTCTCCACCCAGCGCAGTTCGCTCCACCTTCTCGGTTTCAAAGTGCATCCCCTAACCGGGGGCGCTGGGTCCGTTTCCAATTACCCCGCTCTCCCCGCTTCAGCCTGCCCCCCACTGGTTAGTCATCCCTTTGTTCTGTCCAGTCCTGTTCCTGTCCACTCCACATGGTCTGCTCTAGACCATTCTCCCCACCACCCCCCACCCCTTCAGGTCCGGTCGAGCTCTGCCCAGCCATCTCCGTCCACTGCTCCAGCCTCAACCTGCTGTTACCCTTACAGGTACCTAAGGCAGGCTAGGTACATAGAAACATAAGGCAACCTACGGCACAATACAGGCCCTTCGGTCCATAATGCTGTGTCGAACATGTACTTATTTTAGAAATTACCTAAATTTTAGGGTTACCCATAGCCCTCTATTTTTCTAAGCTCCATATACCTATCCAGTTCTCTTAAAAGAAAGGAATAATACAAGGAATAATTAACTAGACCTGGTTTCTCCAGTCAAAAGTTGGAGATATCTTGTGATGTACAAAATTATGACAGGACTTGACAGGTTGCATGTAGGAAGGAGGGCATTTATCACAGTTAGAGAGATACAAAGTAAGGATCGGAATCAGCACATGGGGCAAGACATTAAGACAGAGAGCACCAAAATTGTCTTCATTAAGAACGTGATGAACTTGTGGAACTACCTACCACAGACATGGTGGATATAATCAAGGGGATAGATAAATGTTCAGACACAAAAAAAACAAGAGATATGGGAAGAGAACAGGAATGTTATGTTGTGATAGAGGATCAGTTGTGATCACAACAAATGGAGGAGAAGACCATAAGACTTACTGTTCTGAATACCTGCACTTTTGAGAAGCTGCAATAATGGAACATTTGGCCTGCTCTGCCTGTACCTGAGGGCTGAGGGAAAAGTGGACAACATCTTCTTCAGTGTGAAATCTGGATGACCTCCACAAATATAGCGGCAAATTACAATATATGGTAGCAGCCCGGCGTGGTCTTGACTTAAAAGAGAAATGCCCATGACCTTGAACAGGGGAATGTCAGCATGTATTCGACGCTACATACTTGAGATTACAGAAGGTCAAAGTTTCCTTGAGGGGAATGAGCCTGCTCACAGATATTGCTCCTTAGTCTAGCTATGAGCATGTACAGTAAGTGTTGCCGCTAGAAAGGATTGTGCAGAATGAGTCTGCTGTGCTTCCTCTCAGGATGTCTTTGTGGCCCATCTTCATGTTTATGTTATACTGTCAAGAACATAGCAAGTTGGCATTTATATGGTTCCTCTCATAGCCTATGGTTGGCGTGACAAGATGTCAAAGGCTATCCAATATCCTGGCTGATGTAACAACGTCTGTCTGGGAATAGCTGCAGTGCATGGGAAGTCAACCCTACTGTAGGGACTGTAAATCTGTTAACAGGAGTTGTAATGGAGAGATTGAGCATGAAAACAGACCCTTTCTCCAATCATATCCGTGCCAGCCTCAACTGCGCATTGTACACTCTCCTAAACCAGTAGAAACTTTGCCATGGATGGTCCCAAGCCCGGCTGTGAAAGGAAGAAGGTTGGCACGGGGGTAGAAACGCTATCTCATAAAAACCTAGAGCTACAGAAATGTTAACGGAAGCTCCAAAGACCTCATCCCTGGGAGAGGAAAGGTCCTCGCCTAGAAGACGTATGAAGTGGTGTGGTGAGAGCTGCAAGTCCGTGGAAGCCATAGGCTCTATCATCCGTCTTTCATCCAGGACCACCACCACTGGAGCAAAGGGAGACAGGGAATTCTCAAGGAAAGCGAAAGAGAGGCCGGCCAAAGAACACTTGGCAATGCATCTTTGAAGAAGATGGCTATACCCAGGGACAATGTGAAAGACTGACCAAGGACAGAGGACTCTGATGAGCTGCTACCAGCAGCCTCTGTCCCAGCAGGGGAGTTGGGCTTAATGAGCCAACTAAACTGAAGCAATAGAGGCTACCTTATTAATGTGTTTAAAACACAGATTTTTTGCATTGTAGAGGAATTAAGGGTCATTGGGGAAAAGGCAGGTAGGTGGAGCTGAGTCTATAGACAGATCAGCTATGATCTTATTGAGTGGCAGAGCAAGCTGAACACCTAGATGGTCTACTCCTGCTTCTAGTTTTGGGCCCTGCCACCCAGCGGCCCCCGGTGTGGCCTCGGCCAAGTCTTGGGACAATTTGCGGTGACCAATTGGCCAGCCAGCCTGTGCGTCTTTGGACTGTGGGAGGAAACCAGAGCACCTGGAGGAAAGCCGTGCATTCACAGGGAGAACGTACAAACTCCTTCCAGACAGTAGCGGGAACAGAGGTGAGGAAAATTTTCTTCAGCCAGAGGGTGATGAATCTGTGGAATTCATTGCCACAGTTGGCTGTGGAGGCTAAGTCATTGGGTATATTTAAGGCAAAAGTTGATAGGCTTTTGATTATTCAGGACATCAAAGGGAGAAGGTAGGGCAATGGGGTTGAGAATTATAATAAGTCACCCATGATGGAATGGCAGAGCAGAGTTGATGGACCAATGGCCTAAATCTGCTCTTATGCTTTAACATCATATTTAAATATCTGAACCACCCAAAGTTGAAAGTATATCTATTATCAAAGTAGATATATGTCACCATGTATAACCCTAAGATTCATTTCCCCAAATTTTCCCAACAGCTCTCCCCATATTCAACTACTCATCTACACAGGAGACTGGTAATGCCCAGTAACCTAGCAGTGCCTGTATCTTTGGAACGTGGCTGGAAACTGGAGCACACAGGGTAAACCCACATATTCACAGGGAGCACATGCATCTCCCCACAGACAAGACCAGAAGATAGGATTGAGCCGTGGTCAATTATTATGTCAGCCCTGGTTTTGGAAAGCACTCTTATTTCTGACTCATCTACAGGCCTCATCCGCCTTAGCCATCTGATAGCTCAGTGTTTTAGCCCTGAGTGAGCTTCTGCAGATGGGGTGACTGTGGGTAGGGATCCCTAGCCACTAGTGGAATTGCTGGACTCCTTGATCATGTTGGAGCTACAGCTTCCCTCTCTACCATGGGCCATTCTCGAGTAGACCACATTGAACAGCCTTTGACAAACAAATGATGTTTCAACTCCATGGAAGAACTAAATACTAGTCAATTAACTAGTCTGGAATTATATGACACCACTGCTGCTAACTACATCTACAAAACTATCACATTGTTTTTTAACAAGCACGTTCAGTTCACTGAGTAACACACACAAAATGTTGGAGGAACTCAGCAAGTCAGGTCACATTTATTGAGGGGAATATACAAATCGATGTTTTGGACCGAGATCCCTTATCAAGACTGGAAAGGAAGGGGCAGAAGCCAATATAGAAAGGTGGGAGGAATGGAAAGAGTACAAGCCAGAAGGTGATTGGTGAAACCAGTTAGGTGGATGAAGTAGCAAACTGGGAAGGGATAGGTGAAAGAGTAAAGGGCTGAAGAAGGAGGAATCTAATTGGAGAGGACAATGGACCTTGGAATAAAGGGAAGGAAACATTTAGTTCACTATTGTTTCCTGAAAGAAGATTTATAGCCCTTAGTGGCAATGCAGTTGATTTCAGATGATTTGTAAACACTTCAAAGTTCAAGCACAATGTGAACACACAGATTGGGAGCTGGAGTAGGCCGGTTGTCTCCCATATCCTGCTGAACCGCTTGTTATGATCATTGCGATCAACCTCACAATCACTTCCATTCCCTTGCTTATCAAACATCTATCTACTTCTTCCTCACAAAGACTCTGTTATTTTTTCAGGAAGCATTCTAATGACCTAAGAACCTCTTAGTGAAAAGATGGGTACTTTATCTCTCTCTTAAATTGGCACCCGTTATTTTAAAACTGACAGTGAAATTTAACTTCCCATTCCCATTCCAACTTGTCGATCCCTGGCCTCTTCTACTGTCACGATGAGACCACTCCCAGGTTGGAGAGGCAGTTCAGTCTGGGTAGCCTCCAGCTTCACAGCACAAATGTCAATTTCACCCCTATTGGAGGTACTCAGCAAGTCAGGCAGCATCCATGAAGGGGAGTAAATAGTCAATGTTTTGGGCTGAGACCTTTCATCAGAACTGGAAAGAAAGGGGGCCCATAATTTCTTACCCCCCCCCCCAATTCTCTCTTTTTCCATTTCCCATTCTGGCTCCCATGTTATCCTTTATCTTGTCCTCACCTGCTTATCACCTCCCTCTGGTGTCCGTCCTCCTTCCCTTTGTCTCCTAGTCCTCTCTCCTAACAGATTCATTTTTCCATCAGCCCTTTACCTTTTCCACCTTTTCCCACCCAGATTCTGAATTCATCTCCCCCCTCCCAACCATCCACCATCCCCCTCACCTGGTCTCACATATCATCTGCTTGTACTGCTTCCCCTTTGTCACCTTCTTATTTTGGCCTCTTCCATATTCCAATCCTGATGGAGGGTCTCAGCCCCAAATGGCAACCTTTTATTCCCTTTCATTTTTGCTGCCTGACCTGCTGAATTCTTCCAGCACTTTGTGTGTAGCAGAGACAATTAATTCTGCATTCCCCCTACAAGAGAAAACAACCCCTCTACATCCACCCTACAAAGACCTTGCAGGATCTTATATGTTTCATCTTCTAAGCACCAGAAGCAACAAGCCCAGCCTGTCCAACATTTCCTAATAAGATAACCCACCCATTCCAGGCTTCGGTCTAGGAAGCTTAACTTAAACTACTTCCAGCACATTTACATCCTTCCTTAAAGAGGGAGATTAACATTACAGATGTGATCTGAACAATGCCAACCTATAGCCATCTGACGGAACGTATTTTTGAATATCAAGATCTCAAATCTGGGACACAACCCATGGTCTATTTTGCAGCAGTAATCCCTCCTCTTCTATAGGCTTCTGAGATCTGGGCTACATACAGCAGGCTTCTCGAGGCATGGGAAAAATACCATCAATACTGTTTCCACTACATTCTCCAAATTCACTGGAAAGATATGGAAACCAATATTTTCTCTCGCAGGCAGCATGGTTTTCCCCAATTGCTCTCTCCCAGCCAGCATCCTTAGTTACCCTCGCAGTTTTGTTATATAGGTTATGTCATTTGAAGGCTAACAGCACAATCTGGAAAGGTATCATCTGTTCTGAGTTCTGTCTTGGAAAGGGATTACTAAGTGGATAGTGGAAAAGATTCAAGGCTGTCATTAGATTAGATTCAAAGGAAGATGTTATTAAACCAGAAAGGATGTTGCCTGGACTTTGGAGCTTGAGTTATAAGAAAAGGTTGCAATGGGCTTAATTCCCAGAAGTAGGAGATCGAGGATGACCTGATAGAGGTATACAAAATCAGGAGGGGGGGAGTGGGGATAGACAAGGTGAAAGCACATAGTTTTCTTCCCAGAGAGGAGGTGTTAAAAACAAGAGGGCATAGCTTTTCTAAGATGATAAGAGGCATTGATCATGTGGATAGTCAGAGGCTTTTTCTCAAGGCTGAAATGGCTAGCACGAGAGGGCACAGTTTTAAGGTGCTTGGAACTAGGTACAGAGGAGATGTCAGGGGTAAGTTTTTTATGCAGAGAGTGGTGAGTGCGTGGAATGGGCTGCCAGCGATAGGGGTAGTGGCAGATACGATAGGGTCCTTTAAGAGACTCCTGGACAGGTACATGGAGCTTAGAAAAATATGGGTAACCCTAGGTAATTTCTAAGGTAAGGACACGTTCAGCACAGCTTTGTGTGTCGAAGGGCCTGTATCGTGCTGTAGGTTTTCTATGTTTAAGATCAGAAATGAGAGATTTATAAGTGACATTGGAGAGGCTTCTTCATGAAAAGGATAGAGCATATTTAGAATGTGCTGTCAGAAATAGTGACTGAGGTGGGCCCGCAAGCAATGTTCAAAAGCCATTCTGGTAAGTGCACGGTTTGAAGAAGTTTAGAGTGCTATGGGTCGAACGCAGGCAGATGGGAATCACTTATTGGGTAACACAGCCTGTATGGAACATTTTGGCCAAAAGGACTGTTTCCATTCTCTATGAACTCAAAGCCTCCCTGAAGAAATGCAAAACTCTCACTGACTTTTGGGAATCTTTTGCCTATCATTGCTGAATTTTATATAATCACCTATGTTCAGTGAATTTTCCAGTAATTGTAGTATAGTTGCTTCTGTATTTTTCTAGAAGGTTTTTAGTTTTTCCATTACGGGGTAGCACAGCTTGAATCTGTTTTTTTATAGGATAATTGTTATCAAAGGAATATTGTTCTTTTTAGTCGGAGTTAGTATTTTGGTATAGGACTTCTTTGTTCTCTGCTCTTCTTTCTTTGTCCATTCTTAGTTCTTGTAAATGGCCATATGAACAAATTTTATGCCTCATTCTTAACTTCTGAACCTCCAGACCACAAGAGCACCAGGACCAGACAGAAGCCTTGCAGAAGGAATGCACAATCCCCACCTGCCTGTCCCATCAGGCACCTCTTGCTCCATCTTTGGAAGAGCTGCAGTGACCAATTGGGCCTCGTTACCTTTGAACCCAGAGTGAAGAGAAGTCATCCTCGATCCCAATTGGCCACCTATTCAGATGTGTCTGAAGCCTAGACTCTCTATTGAGCACCTGCAATAAATGTCAGCCCACACAAAATATAAATAAGATGAAACTGGCAATGTTCCAAAGCACTTTACAGACAATGAAGTGCTTTTGAGATGAAATGATATGTCATGCTTTCTCAGCACTGAGTCAGAGTGGAGAAAGTGATGGCTCTAAGAACGTGGCATTAGTGAAAGAACAGGACAAAAATTGAAAAAGTACCCTAAAGGCTGGCAGTCTTCTCTGAAGTGAATGTATCCCATGTTGCAGAGGGACATGAGGACAGAAACTGCAAGAAGCTCACACCATAACCCATTGAACTTCTTAAGACTTATTAACACCATACTTCTGCAAAATTGAAGCGTGACATCCCATCTTAAAAAAGAGACCAAGGGATAAACCTGGCAGCTACCTGGAAGTCAGCCACAATGACCTGAGGCAAAATTCGTTGGAACTTGATGTATTATAATTGAAATAATGACCAATCATTTTGATCTAACTTCCAAACAGTAACGGAAGGTTGAACCATATGGTGCAATTGGCTTTGTGTGCAGGCACTTTAAACAGATTGTAGTGAGATACAACACTGCTACGGGCCTTTCGGCTCATGGAATCTGCACCAACCTGTTTTTACACTAATCATACCCAGTTACATTTTATTAAAGCACAGAAGTGTACAAAAAGAGTAAAAGAAAGAGAGTGAGCTTCGGCCCACAATGTCGTTCCAAACTAATTGTATGCCCAATCAAACTAATCCCTTTTCTATACACAATGTCCAAATCCTTCAAGTTCCTGTACATTCAAGTGTCTGTCTAAGAGCCATTTGAACATATTTGCCTCCAACACCACCCCAAGCGGCACACTCCAGACATTCATTACTTTCCGTGTATAAAACTTAACCAACACTTATTCTTTGAACTTATCCCCTCTCACATTAAATGCATGTCTTCTGCTATTAGACATTTCAACTTTGGGAAGAAGATACTGGTTATCTACTCTAACAATCCCTTTCATAATCTTATAAACCTCAATTGGATCTCCCCGCAGCCTCTGCCATTTCAAATAAAGCAATCAAAGTCTATCCAACCTTTCTATATCACATAGCCTCTAATCCAGGCAGCAACCTGGTAAACCTCTTCAGTGCCCACTCCAAAACCTTGACATCCATCCTATAATTGGGCAACCAGAACTGAATGCAGAACTCCTTATTAGGGAGAGCGAGAGAGAGCCTGCGGTACGTCGAATACCGGGTGAACGCATGGTCTTTGGAGTTAACCTCAAGTCTGTGTCTTTGTTGTTACTCTTGCTCACGTTTAAATGCTCGGTGGCGAGTGCTGATGCTTTTTTTTTGCAGGTAGGGGGGGATTGTTGCTCACTGCCATTTACTTGCGGGAGAGAGGGGAGCTGGGGGGACTTTGGGGTTCTAACATTTAACTGTCATTCATTCTTTGGGGCACTCCTCTGTTTTCGTGGATGGTTATGAAGAAAAAGCATTTCAGGTTGTATACTGTATACATTTCTCTGACATTAAATTGTACCTTTGAAAGCTTTGATTCTACCACGCAATTACCAACCAGCAGTCATTTAACAGTGGCAAATTAACCTACCAGTCCACACGTTTTTGGGATGCGGGAGGAAACAAGATGAAATCAGCAGTCACAGGGACTATGGTCAAACTCCATGCAAATAGCACCAGAGGTTAGTATTGAAGAGGTTACTGAAGCTGTGAGGTAACAGTTTTACTAGCAGTGATTGTGTGTCGCAAACTAGCAAGCAATACATGTTAGCCAAGTGAAAATATAAGACCGTAAGATATAGGATCAGAATTAGAATTAGGCCATTTGGCTCATCGAAACTGCTCTACCATCTCATCATGGCTGATCCAATTTTCATCTCAGCCCCGATCTCCTGCTTTTTTCCCATTTCCCTTCATGCCCTGACCAATCAAGAATCTATCAACCTCTGCCTTAAATGTACCCAATGACTTGGTCTCCACAGCTGCCTGTGGCAATGAATTCCACAGATTCACCACCCTCTGGCTAAAGGGATTCCTCCTCATTTCCGTTCTGAAAGGATGCCATCAAACACTCTTCATACGACAAGCCTTTCAAGCATAAAGGAAGAGAAAAGATAATCAAGTATGGGACAGAAATTGAAAATGTAGCAAGCAATGAGGGAAGTATGGAGACACAGGAGACTGCAGAGACTGGAATCTGGAGCAACTCAGACGGTCAAGCAGCATGTGTGGGTGGAAAGTGATTGTTACCTTATATCAGGACTGAGAGTGGAGAGGTGAAATGCTCACTGTAAAGCAGAGAAGGGGGTGGTGAGAAAGGAGTCCCCGGTGGATTGAGTAGGGATTTAAAATGACAGGTTGTACTAGGCAGGGGAGGGTTGGAGTTGGGAGATAGTGGCAGATGAGTGATAAATGGAGGCAGATGAAGAGGAGTGGGGGTGGAAGGGAGAGACAGACAGACAGACATACTTTATTGATCCTGAGGGAAATTGGGTTTCGTTACAGTCGCACCAACCAAGAACAGTGTAGAGATATAGCAATATAAAACTATAAATAATTTAATAATAATAAGTAAATTATGACAAGTGGAAATAAGTGGGACCAGCCTATTGGCTCAGGGTGTCTGACACTCCGAGGGAGGAGTTGTAAAGTTTGATGGCCACAGACAGGAATGACTTCCTATGACGCTCAGTGTTGCATCTCGGTGGAATGAGTCTCTGGCTGAATGTACTCCTGTGCCTAACCAGTACATTATGGAGTGGATGAGAGACATTGTCCAAGATGGCATGCAACTTGGACAGCATCCTCTTTTCCGACACCACCATCAGAGAGTCCAGTTCCACCCCCATAACATCACTGGCCTTACGAATGAGTTTGTTGATTCTGTTGGTGTCTGCTACCTTCAGCCTGAGAGGGGGGTGGAGGGGAGGGGGAGGGGTGGAGGAAAGAGGGGGCTGGGAGAGAGTGGGGCTGGTGAGAGGAAAGGGTGGTGGCCGGAAAGGGGGGTAGAAGAGAAACAACAGATGGAGCATGGTGGGGAGAGAGGAATGTGAAGATTGATAACAGCTGCTGGGGGAGTGTAGTGGTTAGTGCAACGCTGTTACAGGAGCAGCAATCAGTGTTCAATTCCTGCCTTTGTCTATAAAGAGTTTTACATTCTCCCCGTGATCCCCTGGGATTCCTCCGGGTGCTCTCGTTTCCTCCCACTTTAGTGAGTTGTGGGCATGCTATGTTGGCACCGGGCTGCCCAGCACAGTCCTCGCTGATTTGATTTGATGTCAATGATGCATTTCACTGTATGTTTCTATGCTTCAATGCACATATGACAAATAAAGCTAATCTTTAAATCTTTAAAATAAAATATGATAGACGTCAGAAAATCATAGAACAATAAAGAGGAGCGTGCTGTTATTGCCCAGGTTTATGATTTTAAATCCCATTGTGGCATCTGGGAAATTTAATTTCAATTCATTAAATTGCTGTTATCAACGATGATTAGCATGAAATTACCAAGAAATCATTGTCATAAAAACCCAATAATGGCCACATGCATACGAGGAATCAGTACTCCTCCATGTTGAACACCAATTGAACGTAAAAAGACCTGCATTTTCATGGCACCTTTCACAACTTCAGATCATTCCGAGCACTTTACTCCCTATTAAGTACATTTGAAGTTCTTTTTATTTGCAGTTACCAGTGGGTAAGCAGCAGCTAAGTGCTCCCACAGGCACTAATATGACAATAAACAGATGATCTGATCTGGTGCTGCTGTTTGGGAGCGATGTTGTCCAAACAACACGAATAATTTCCCCTAGCTGTCTTCACCATACTATCGTGGGATCTTCAATGTAAAGTACTGTGCAAAGGTCTTAGGTGTATATATATATATATAGCTAGGGTGCCTTTGACTTTTGCACAGTACTATATTTGTCAACGTGGAGCAGAAAGCGAGAAGGATGTTGGGAATTGTGAGGGTGGAGCGCCATGGGAGGAGTATAGTGTAGGGATCAGAGAAGGAGTACCAGGGGTGGGGGTGACATGGGTGCAGACACGCCCTGTCCTGAGACCCAGCAAGGTAGCAAGGTCATTTGATTCCAAACAATTGGTTTATTGATCATTACAGAATGTTTCTCTGATGCTTCCCACTTCCTGCCTCCCCCCACCTCTCCCTTCCCCTTTTCCCAACCATGATTCCCCTCTCACTTCCCCTTTCCCACTCTCAATCCACAATAGAGACCCACATCAGAATCAGATTTATCATCACTCACATATGTCATGAAATTTGATTTTTTTTTTGTTGCAGGAGCAGTACAGTGCAATACATAAAATTACTATGGTACTTTGCAAAAGTCTTAGGTTCCCTAGCTATATAAATGTGCCCAAGACTTATGCGCAGTACAGTATGTTTAACAGTGTAGATAAATCCTCAGATCAACATTGTATCTGAGATCCAACATCTCCCATCTAGTAGCATCTACTCAGAACTGCATTGGTAATTCTGGTTGAAGGTGAAAATCCTTCGGCTTTTTTTGCATTCTCATACCAGGCTCGGCTATTATAAGAAAAGGAAATGTTATCGTTTCAGATTTATTTATCACATCTACATTGAAACATACAGAGAAATATCTCATTTGCAAGAACAACCCGCACTCAAGGATTGTGCTGGGGGAAGCCTGCAAGCGCAGCCACATGTTCCAGCTTCCACACAGCGTGCCCACCGTGCTCAGCAGAACAACGGGACACAAGCAACAAAACAACAGCAGCAAAACAAGCATTATTTTCCTCCCTCCCACCCACACAGACAGGCTGCCAGGCCTTCATGGACAACAGGGCCTCATTAGCTGCTTAAGCGCCTTTTCATGGGAAGTTACATCTATTGGAGCTAATAGTGCTTGAAACAGACCGCTGCTTCCCAATTTTGAGTCTATTGTTTTGGGCCTATTCTCTGCAGTAAGACTTGAAACCATTACCAACAGAGTTAGGGACGCCACTGCTATCAACAAACTGAAGGCTAATGTTTGGACGAAACCACAGAGAGTAGCATATACATAGAACTTATTCAGCATAACAGCATGAAGAATGGCCCAGTGGAGTTCAAAGGTTCAAAAGGTTCAAAGATTCAAGGGTTCATTTATTATCAAAGTATGTATTCAGTATACAACTCAGATTGTTCTTCTCCAGATCGCCACGAAGCAAAGAAAAACCATGGAAGTTCGTTCAAAGAAAAACAGCAAACCCAACCCTCCACACAAAACGAAGAACGGCAACATGATCATCAACCCCTCAGTTCTCCTCCTCCCACACAAAACACATCAAGAACATCTGCCCACAAAGCCCCTCCCACGCACAAGAAAAAGAATGAGAAAGAATGGGCAAAAAAATCAGAGCACAGAATATAAAAACCATAAGATTGAAAAAGTCCATAGTCCATCATCTATCACCCAAATCCATAAATGTAAAACCTTAGGAACATCCTCCAATGCCTTCAAAAGAGAGAGAAGAACACTCAAGCGCAAAGGCCTACACTCTGGGTACAGTGATAGGCCACTCAGGCTTCTTCTCCAGGTCAGCGATGAGAAGGCAGGTAGTTGGCTCTCACCTTCCGTGTTAACCTCGATGCTTCAATCTTCTTCGTCACTTTATATGATGAATAATGGAAGCTTTAATCAGCTCACCCCCGTCTTGTAGTTGCTTCATCTCAAGACTCACACTCGCTGCTTCCTGAAATCCTCTTGGAGATGGCAAAGTGTTGGACCACTCACTCGATCTCCAAACTGTAAATTGCATGCTCTAACAGTTCTAGAAACAGTCCACAGCTCTGGAATTTCTTGTGTTCACATTGAAGGCTGCAGCCATACCAGATTCAGATTTATAGTATTTATTTACCACATATGCAGTACTTCAAAACATAGTCAGTATGTATATCATTTTTGTTAATGAACTAAGGCAACCTTAGGATGTACTGGGGGCGGCCTGCAAGTGTCTGGCGCCAACGTAGCATGCCCACCATGTTCGCAGAACCCTCAAGCAACAAAAACAACAATAAACCATCAACAGCAAAATAAGCCCCCTTACCTCCCTACTACTCCTGTGCACAGACACACACAGAGCCATCCAACTCCAGGACAGGCCATCTCTGGGCCTCCAGTGGACTCACACTCACAGACATTAGGCCTTTACCTTCCCAGTGGACTCACAGGCCCAGGCTTCACCTATTGGGCCTCACTTTAGGAATTCCAATATAAACCCAGTCAGAATGCTTTCTATGGTGCACCAATAAAATTGGTAAGAGTTGATAGGGACAGAGGTGGTCGTACCGAATTTCTTTTGTTTTGTTAATCATGAGGGAAGGGTTGTTAACACGACACTGTACTGGAAAAAATTCTGGAAATATTCAGCAGGTGAGACAGCAGTTGTTGAGAGAAAAACAGAACAACACATCTGATCGATGGCCATCCATCGTGAGGGATAAGCCTGCTTGTCTTCCATCTGATTTGCACTAATCCAAATGCGACAATATTTAGAAGAGTGTGCGGTCTAGAATTTAAGCGTAACTATATTACCTTAGGCTGTGAAGAGAAACTGTCACTTTTCACCTAGATGATTAACCACAAGGCCGAATGGTGCAGAGTCAGAACAGAGATGTCAGCTAAAACTGGATGTATCTGTGTTGCAGTGGGCCCTCAGTTATGACAGAATTATTTTCCAAAATAACCTGTGACCTCATGGCCCAACATCGCCTTGGCCATTAAACATTTGATTATGGAGAATGAGAGGAGCTATATCAGGCACATAAAAACATATCAACTGGAAAAGTTATAACTCATGCTGGCCAAATATCAAATTTAGCAAGCTGCAATCTGTCTAAAGCAGCATTAGAACCAATAGATAAAAGGCCTTATATATCCAGTCATGGAAAGCAACAGGCACTTAAACAGCTAATGAGAGTCCATGAACACTTCCATTCCTCATAAAGGCAGAGCTCAGTACAATTTAATTCAATTCAATTCAAGATTAATCGTCATTCAACCATATATGAATATTCATGAATATAGCCAAACAAGACAAGGTCAAGGTACAAAAGACAGTACCAATAGTCACACGCAGCATAAAGTACACATAACACGTACAGGATAGAAAGGTACAGCCACTCAATAAAAGAGTCAAAACTCAAGCCATCTCATGCCACAGAAACCTGCAGATGACCACACGGTTACGAGGATGCAAAATAAGTGTTTGCAATTACCGACATCCAAAAATACCAAGTATATGGCTCACTTCAGTATCCTCCTGAGATTCCCAGCATCAGAGAGATCATATACTATACAGACCAATTGAATAAATGTACACAATATTAATAAATAGGCATTGGCAATATTTTAAAATTAGTATTATTATTAATATTGGGTGCCACGGAGTGTAGCAGTCAATGCAACTCTCTTACAGCTCAGGAAGTTCAATTCCAGGGCTGTTCTGTAAGAAGTGTCTGTACGTCTTCTCCGTGGAATGCATGGGTTTCCTCTGGGTGCTCCGGTTTCCTCCCACAGTCCAGGTAGGTTAATTGGTCATTGTAAACTGTCCCATGATAAGGTTAGAGTTAATCGGGGTTGTGGGGTTGCTGGGGCAGTGTGGCTCAAAGGGACGGAAGGGCCTACTGCATACTATAATTGCTAAATAAATAAACAGACAGCTGAGTAAGCAAGGTACTGCTGAGGCCATGGCCTTGAAACATTGGGATTTGTGACAATGAATACATGCTCAAGAACTGACCAAATGCCTGTTTACAGTTTTCACACTGACAGACTGGAAAACCTCTGAGATACAAACCAGGATTTCTCCAACTGATCAATCAGCAGCATATCATCTACTCTCAATCATCATCCAATTGGCAAAGATGCCATCAAGCAACACTTATCCTGCTAACCAATGCTAAGTTTTGTTTCCATCGGAAACATTTAATTCTGGATTTTATTACATACTTGGCCCAAATGAGGATGAGATCATCATTCCTGCTCTTATCACTCCCCTTCGCATAATTCCCTTCATAATTGCATCTTAGCTCTTACTAATGCTTCTTTTATTTTCTACACAACTTGTTATCACTTCCGTAATATTAGACTCTAACATTTTTCTTTTAGTGATATCAAGATAATTGGTCTATAGTTCACCACCTTCTCTCTCCCCACTTTATTAAATATTGCTCTTACATTGCTAATTTCCAATCTGTAAGAACCATTCCAGAACCTGTGGAATTTTGCAACTTGACAGCCAGTGCACGACCTCCATCACCACCTCTTTGAAACCCTTCTGATGAGTTCATCAGATACTGGATGTCCATTGGCTTTCAGCCTCATTATTTTCCTCAATTCCTTGTTTTACTCATGCTACGTTGTTTCAGTTCTTCATTCACCCTAGAAGCAATGTTCTCTATTTCCAACAGATTTTCTATGTGTTCTTTCATGAAGGCAAACTCAAGATTGTCTCTCCTTCGTCAGCCTGAAAGGTACCAAATTAATTTTTTATTACTCCTTTTCTTTTATGTCTCAATACTAGTTGATACAGTTTTGATCCTTCTCCACTAAATTCAGAAATGCTGCTCATCCTCAGGCTTACTGCTCTTGTCGGCATTATAAGCATTTTCATTTGATTTAATTTCCATTATTAGCCATGGCTGAAACACTTTTCCTATTAAGTTTTATATGCCTTAAAGAGGTATATAATAATTTGTTTAATGTCATCCTTTTCAATGTAGTTTCTCAATCATCCAGCTCCAACTCAACACATAACCTTGTAGTTGGTTGAGATTTACAGCCCTAATTCCAGATTGAACTAAATCACTTGCTTTTATACAATTTGATTGTACTCTGAACTCTTGTTTTTAAGTAACTCTTCCTCATCACAGAATACTAAATTTAAGTAGCCTGTCTCCATGCTGATTCCTCAGTATAATGATCCATGCAGATCTGTGGCCTCCTCTTGTGCCGAGATGAGGCCATCCTCAGGGTGGAATAACAACACTTATATTCTGCCTGGGTATCCTCCAACGTGATGACATGAATATCGATTCCCCTCCCCCTCTATTCCGCACTCTGACCTTTCACTTCTTCTCACCTGCCTATTAGTTCCTCCTGGGTTCTCTCCTCCTTCCCTTTCTCCTATTCTCCACTCTCCTGTCCTATCAGATTCTTTTTCCCATCACCTTTCCCACCCACATGTCTTCACCTATCATCTTCCAGCTAGCTTCTTTCCCCTTCCCCTACCTCCTTTTTCTGGCATTTTTTTCCCTTTCCTTCTCAATCCTGAAGAAGGGTTTCAGCCTAAAACATCAACTGTTTACTCTTTCCCATAGATGCTGCCTGACCTGCCAAGTTCCTCCAGCATTGTGTGTGTGTTTCTATACATTCTACCCACACAGTGATCTCAATTCTCGAAAGCGGCATTGGGGGTTTCTATGACACAACAGAAGGAGCCAGAAATTAGCTGAAAATTCCCAAGAGGTTTCAGGGCATCAGCTCTTTATTCATCACCATCGATACTGCCTGACCTGCTGAGTTCTAATTGCAGTTTGTGTGCGGTGCTTTGGATTTCCAGCATTGGCCGACTTTCTTGTGTTCACAAATACTCTAGCCTCTATACTACTACTCCTATTATGATTTGCCCAGCCCTTCTGCGCATTAAAATCCCACATGATTATTGTACTTGCCTCTAGTCTCCTGAATTACACTGCACTCTACATTAACAATAGTGTTTGTAGCCAGAAGTCTTGGTCCATGTTGGTACCAATGACACAGGTAGGACAAATGACAAGGATCTGCATAGGGAGTTCAGGGAGTGAGGAGCTAATTTAAAGGGCAGGATCTCCAGGGTTGTGAACTCACGTTTGCTACCCATGCCATGTGTGAGTGAGGCCAGAACTAGGAAGATTATACAATTTAATATGTGGCAAAAGAGTTGGTGTAGAATGGAGAGCGTAAGATTTTTGGATCATCGGGCTCGCTTTCAGGGAAGGTGAGACATGTACAAAGGGGCAGTTTGCACCCAAACTGGAGAAGGCCTGATATTCTAGCGGGAAGGTTTGTTAATACTGCATGATGGGGTTTAAACTAGAGTTGCAGAGGGATGGGAACCAGAGTGCCAGAACAGTTAGTGGAGAGGTTGTGGAGGCAGATGTTGGTGAGGCCTCAGACAAAGTCAGGAATCAAAAGGTTGAGCATGGTGCAGCTAGTGTCCTGGGCTGCATATATTTCAATGAAGAAGTATCGGAGGAATGGCGGATAATAGTGCTGACGATGTGGTAGCTGGTTCACAAACAGAGGCATGTGTAGTCAGGAGAGGCTGTTGACAAGGCAGAATTGCAGTCAACAGGATGAGTTGCAATGTAAAAAGGCAGACAAATCGTAAAGGATGAATATAGGACTGAAGGTGTGGTACTTGAATGCATAGAGTTTACGGAATAAGGTGGATGAACTTGCAGCACAGCTGCAGATTGCCGAGTATGATGTTGTAGGCATCACTGAATCATGGCTGAAGGATTATAGCTAGGAGCTTAATGTCCAATGATACACACTGTATCAAAAGGACAGGCAAGAAGGCAAAGGGGGCGGTGCTGCTCTGTTGATAAAAAAATGAAATCAAATCATTAGAAAGAGGTGACATAGGGTCGGAAGGTATTGAATCAATGTGGAGAGAGCTAAAGAACTGCAAGGGTAAAAAGACTCTGATGGGAGTTCTATACAGAACTTCAAACAGTAGTAACGATGTGACCTACAAATTATACAACAGGAGACAGAAAATGTACATCAAAGGGCCAAAATTACAACAGTCATGGGGGACTTTAATATGCAGGGTAGATTGGGAAAATCGGGTGGTGCTTGATTACAGGAGGGGGAATTTCTAGAGTGCCTATGAAATGGCTTTTTAGAGCAGCTCGTGGTTGAGCCCACTAGAGGATCAGCTATTCTGGATTGAGTATTGTGCAATGAATCAGAATTGATTACAGAGCTATGGTAAACTATGTATACCTGTCTGGACACGCCCCCCTGCTGACTGTTCCTGTGGCTCCTCCCACAGACCCCTGTATGAAGGCGATTGGAGGCACTGCTCCTCCCTCAGTCTCCAAGATGTTATGGTCACTTTTGCTGCTAATAAAAGCCTATCGTTCGCCTCCCATCTCCGAGAGTTATTGATGGTGCATCAATTTTATTAGCAGCAATTTTAAAACATGGAGAGCATTTTACAACCGGACAGATTGGATATCGACCTTCAATCTCCAGAAGCCAGCATCGCTTTTGAACTCTGGCTTGCATGCTTCCAATCGTACCTGGAAGAGATTCGTGTGACCGAGCCTGCAACGATGCACAAAATTCTCCTCTCCAGGGTCAGTCCATGGGTCTACTCCCTGATCAGGGACCTGCTGACCTACCAAAGGGCACTGGATGCCCTCAAAAGACAATACCTGCGACCAGTAAACACCGTCTATGCAAGACATCGCTTAGCAACACGGCGGCAGCGGGCCAGAGAGTCGAGCGCTGAGTTTGTCCGGGCCCTACAGACACTCATGCGGGCCTGTGACTGCAGGGGACTGATGGCGGAGCAGCATGCAGAGCTGCTAGTAAGAGACGCCTTCATTACAGGGATCAGGTCAGTGTACATGCGCCACCGGCTGCTGGAACACGCCGATCTTACCTTACATTCGGCAATCAAGCTGGCCGACACGCTGGAGGCCGTTCTGCACAATGCTGATGCTCTCCAGGCGCACGATCTCCCGCCAGCCCCATGGACGCTGCAGTCCCTGCAACCCGCCGGTGAATTGACCTCGGCTGCTGCCAGTCGCAAGTCCACGCAGTGTTACTTCTGCAGACACGAAAAGCACCCCCGAAAATGCTGCCCGGCCCGAGAAGCTACCTGCTCCATCTGCGGAAAGAAGGGCCACTTCGCCAAGGCCTGTAAGTCCAAACCACAAGCAGGGTTGAGCAGCGCCTCATGCGAGGCATGGGGGCGACCATCTTGGTTGGTGCCACCTTGCCCCACCCCTGACCCGCAGGTGCTTACTGGGCACCTAGACGGCGATGCAACTCTGGCCTCCGTGACCCTCGACCAAAGTGCTCCACTCCAGCTCGCAAGGTCAATGAAAGACATCCTGGTGGAGGGGCACAGGACTAGCTGCCTGTTTGACATGGACAGCACTGAGAGTTTTATTTACCCAGACACAGTGCAACGCTGCGGACTTGTGACACTGCCGGTAAACCAGAAGGTCACCATGGCTTCTGGATTGCATTCTACAGACATCCGGGGGGGTTGTGTAGTGACATTGGTGGTGCAGGGCACAGAATATTGGGACTTTGCGTTACTGGTCATGCCTCAACTGTGTTCCCCTGTGCTATTGGGGCTCAACTTCCAGAGCCACCTGAAAAGTATGACAACGGAGTATGATGGGCCCCTCCCACCAATCACTGTCAGAAATCCTCAGTTTTGTGGGACTTTGTCATATACACCACTACTGACCACACACACACACTGACCCACACATCCCACCCAACACCATGCCAACAGCCATGCTACTGACACCACTTGCAGCCTTTCCACCCTCAAGATCCCTCCCCCACCGCTGTTCGCCAACCTGACCCCCGACTAAACCTGTGGCAACTAAAAGCAGGAGGTACAGCGCGGGGGACAGAGCCTTCATTAAGTCGGAGGTGCAGCGGCTGCTCAGGGAGGGGAACATTGAGCCAAGCACAAGTCCTTGGAGGGTCCAGGTGGTCATTGTTCAGACCGGCAGAAAAATAAGATGGTCGTGGACTATAGCATCAATACGTAGCTTGACGCATACCCCCTACCCCGCATCGTGGATATGGTCATTCAGATAGCTCAGTACAAGGTGTACTCGACCATAAACCTGAAATCCGCTTACCATCAGCTCCCCATCCGCCCGGAGGACCGCCCCTACACCGCCTTCGAGGCGGGCGGCAGGCTCTAACATTTCCTGCGCGTCCCCTTCGGTGTCACGAATGGTGTCTCTGTCTTCCAGACAGAAATGGACCGGATGGTGGACCAGTGCCAACTGAAGGCCACGTTCCCATATCTGGATAACATCGCCATCTGTGGTCACGACTGGTAGGATCACAACACCAACCTCCAACGATTTTTCCAAGCGGCCAAAGCTAACCTCACCTATAACAGGGACAAGTGTGTGTTCCTTGGGTATGTCGTGGAGAATGGGGTCATTGGCCCTGTTGGGTATGCGCCCCCTGTTGGAACTCCCTCTTCCCACCACCCTCAGAGGTCTCCAATGGTGTCTGGGCTTCTTTTCCTATTACGTCCAATGGGTCCCTCACTACGCAGACAAGGCCCGCCCCCTGGTCAAGTCCACCGCATTTCCCCTCTCAGCCGAGGCTGAATAGAATAGAACTCTCCACCTACAACTATGACATCCTGTACCAGCCTGGAAGGCTCAATGAGACCCCTGATGCCCTATCCCGGGGAGCGTGTGCCAGCGCGCAGCTCAACCGGCTATACGCCCTCCATGCAGATCTTTGCCACCCGGGGGTCACCCGACTTTACCATTTCGTGAAAGCCTGTAACCTGCCTTACTCCCTTGAGGAAATCAGGACGATGACCAGGGTCTGTCAAGTCTGTGCTGAGTGCAAACCGCACTTCTACCGTCCTGAACAGGCACAACTTATCTAGGCCACCCGCCCCTTTGAGTGACTGAGTGTCGACTTTAAGGGCCCCCTTCCCTCCACCGACTGCAATGTCTACTTTCTCAACATAATCAACGAGTACTCGCGGTTCCCCTTTGCCATCCGCTGCCCCGATACCACGGCCACATCCGTCATAAAGGAGACAGAATTGTGATCACCATCTCCAAACTGCTCTCCCACTGAGAGATCTGACACCTGGCCAGCTTCATTTCCCAATACCAGATCAAGTACAGTCTCTCCTCTTGTAGGCTTATCTACATATTGTGTCAAGAAACCTTCCTGAACACACCTGACAAACTCCACCCCATCTAAACCCCTTGCTCTAGGGAGATGCCAATCGATATTTGGTAAATTAAAATCTCCCACCACAACAACCCTGTTATTATTACACCTTTCCAGAATCTGTCTCCCTATCTGCTCCACAATGTCCCTGTTACTATTGGATGGTCTATAAAAAACACCCAGTAGAGTTATTGACCCCTTCCTGTTCCTAACTTCCACCCACAGAGACTCCGTAGACAATCCCTCCATGACTTCCTCCTTTTCTGCAGCCATGACAACATCTCTGATCAACGGTGCCACGCCCCCACTTCTTTTGCCTCCCTCCCTGTCCTTTCTGAAACATCTAAAGCCTGGTACTTGAAGTAGCTATTCCTGCCCCTGAGCCATCCAAGTCTCTGTAATGGCTACAACATCATAGCTCCAAGTACTGATCTAAGCTCTATGCTCATCCGCTTTGCTCATAATACTCCTTCATTAAAATAGACACATCTCAAACCATCGGTCTGAGAGCATCCTTTCTCTATCACCTGCCTATCCTCCCTCTCACCCTGTCTCCAAGCTTTCTCTACTTGTGAGCCAACCGCCACTTCATCCTTCTCTTCAGTTCGGTTCCCATTCCCCAGCAATTCTAGTTTAAACTCTCCTCAAAAGCCTTTGCAAACCACCCTGCCAGGATATTGATACCCCTGGAATTCAAGTGCAACCCATCCTTTTTGCACAGGTCACGCCTACCCCAAAAGAGGTCCCAATGATCCAGAAATCTGAATCCCTGCTCTCTGCTCCAATCTCTCTGCCACGCATTTATACTCCACTCATTCTATTCCTATACTCACTGTCACTTAGAACAGGCAGTAATCCCAAGATTACTACCTTTGAGGGCCTGCTTCTCAACTTCCTTCCTAACTCCCCATAGTCTGTGTTCAGGACCTCGTCCCTTTTCCTACCTATGTTGTTGGTACCAATTTGTACCACGACCTCTGGCTGTTCTCCTGCCCACTTCAGGATATCATGGATGTGATCAGAAACATCCCGGACCCTGGCACCTGAGAGGGAAACTATCATCCATGTTCTTTTCCTGCGTCCACAGAATCGCCTGTCTGACTCCCTAACTATAGAGTCCCCTATCACTGCTGCCATCCTCTTCCTTTCCCTACCCTTCTGAGCCACAGGGCCAGACTTTGTGCCAGAGATGTGGCCACTGTTACTTCCCCCAAGTATGCCATCCCCCCCAAACAGTACTCAAACAGGAGTACTTATTGTTAAGGGGGACAGCCACTGGGGTACTCTCTAGTATCTGACTCCTGCCCTTCCCTCTCCTGACTTACCCACTTATCTGTCTCCCCAGGCCCCAGAGTGACTACCTGCCTATAGCTCCTCTCTATCACCTCCTCACTCTGCCTGACCAGATTAAGATCATTGAGCTGCATCTGCAGTTCCCTAGCGCAGTCCCTAAGGAGCTGCAGCTCAACGCACCTGGTGCAGATGTGGCCATCTGGGAGGCTGGGAGTCTCCAGGACTTCCCACATCTGACACCAAGCACAGAACACCAGCCTCACACACATATTTCCTGTCTGCATTCTACACAGGCAACTAACCTTACCTTGACCCATTATTGCCGAAGCAAAAGCCTTCCTACTCTGCCTCCCTCTACTCTGGCGCCCGTTCTATAAAGCTGACTCCTTTTAAACTTTTCTTGCTGTTCTAACTGGCTGACGTCTACGCGCTTACGCAGTTGTGCCTCAATCGTACCGCTGAAGAAATAACCGTCTCCAGGTACTTGGAGGCACATGATAAAACAGGCCATAGTCAGTGTGGCTTCCTCAAGTAAAACCTTACCTGACAAAATCTGTTGGAATTCTTTGAAGAAATAACAAGCAGTATAAACAAAGGACAAATGGTTGATGTTGTGTACTTGAATTTTCAGAAGGCCTTAGACAAGGTGCCACACATGAGGCTGCTTATCAAGCTACGAACCCATGGTAATACAGGAAAGACTCTAGCGTGGTAAAGCAGTGGCTGATTGGCAGGAGGAAAAGTGTGGGAATAAAGGGAGACTTTTCTGACAGGCTGTTGGTGTCTAGTGGTGTTCCGTAGGCATCTGTTTTTAGACCAGTTGTTTTTACGTTACATGTCAATGATTTGGAAAATGGAATTGATGGCTTTGTTGCAAAGTTTGCAGATGATATGAAGATAGGTGGAGGGGGAGTTAGTTTTGGGGAAGTAGAGAGCTACAGAAGGTTTGAGAGAGATTAGGAGAATGGGCAAAGAAATAGCAGATGGAATACCATATCAGGAGCTCTATGGTCAACCACATTGGTAAAATAACTGAAGGGGTTGACTATTTTCTAATTGGAGAGAAAATTTTTAAAAACTGAGGTGCAAAGGGACTTGGGAGTCCTTGTGCAGGTTCCCTAATTTGCAGGTTGAGTCCATGGTGATGAAAGCAAATACAATGTTAGCATTCATTTCAAGAAAACTAGAATATAAAAGCAAGGATGTAATTTTGAGGCTTTATAAAACACTGGTGAGGCCTCACTTGGAGTATTGTGAGCAGTTTGGGCCCCTAATTTTAGGAAGGACGTGCTGAAGCTGGAGAGGGTTCAAAGGTGGTTCATGGAAATGATTCCATGATAGAACGGCTTGTGTCATGAAGAGCATTACATGGCTCTAGGCCTGTATTCACCAGCACTCAGAAGAATGAGGGGTGACCTCACTGAAACCTATTGAATAGTGGAAGGCCTTTGACAGAGTGGATGTCAAGAAGATGTTTCCTATGGTGGGAGTGTCTAAAACCAGTGGACACAGCCACAGAATAAAGTGTTTATGTATATTTAAGGCAGAGATTGATAGATTATTGATTTGTCAGAGTATGAAGGGAAATGGGAAGATGGCAGGAGACTGGTGTGGAGCAGAGAATTGGATCAGCCATGATGAAATAGCAGAGAAGTCTTGATGGGCCAAATGACTTAATTTTGCTCCTATATGATCTTATCTTTCCAAGATTGAGATCCTAAAATAACATGCCCTAAACTCGGACGAAGGCGTGCAAAGTTGCTTACTTTGGTGTGCAACACTACCATAAGCATCTGTCACCTCTTACATAACTTTACAATATTAACAAAAGACCTAAACCACAACATTACAGCAAAGGAGTATTTAGGTAGGTGGGAGGGGGGAAAGGGGCTTGTTCTGCTGGTGTTGTTTTGGCCCTTGTTGTTTTCTGTTTTGTTCTGTGGTGCATTGTGGGCATGTGTGCTATGGTGATGCCTGCAGGCTGGTCCCGGCACATCCCTAGGTTGCCAAACAATACATTTCACTGTACATTTCAATGTACATGTGATTAATAGATCTGAATTGACTCCAGGCCCCTATCTGTGACCCCCATCACTTTACCCCAGCCATGTCAAAATAATCTAAACTCTGCACTGTCACACCCTTCAGGGCTGTGTTCCTATCAAGCAGGGGTTCTCAAACTGTTTTTATGCCAAGAGAGCCTTACCATTAACAGAAGAGTCCGTGGACCTCAGGCTGAGAACCCCGTTAACAATTCTAAGCGTCAAAGGCGCCCACCGTTTTTGCATAATTCACAAACCTGATGAAGTGCCTGTCCCTTTAAGGCAGACATCGCTGCATCACGTTTTTTAAAACACTAATTAGAATAGAGCTCTGCAAGAAGAGATAAAATAAAGACGTGGGGAGGTTGGAGTTGGAGAGAACAGTGGTGGTTGTTTTTTTTTTCAGAACAAGCCGAGAAATCGAGCACTCTTAACGTCCTTGTTACTGAAAGAACATTGAAATCACGACCTTGGAATGGATCTGATGACTAAGGCGGTTTAATTCCGGATCCTCTGCACAGCCTGGAGCAGGAATCCTGCCAAAGTCTAACCAGCTAGTTTGAGGATCATCACCCAAATATATCAGCACTCTCACCCCTCTTGTTTGGCGGTTGCCACAACAAATCCGCTTTGCCTGCAATCTTATTTAATAGCAGCTACGGCAACATCGCACTGTGAATGGGCGTTCGGGGAGCTCTGTTGCCTAAACAAAAACTCCTAAATTTAAACTGAGCTACCAAAGATAAATTCATACGGTAGGCTGATACAAAACAGAAATGTTTTGACTACTTTGCAGTCGCTTTGCTCTGCCTGTGGCCCTGGGATGTAAGTAACGAGAACCCCAGTAAAATAACCAGTTACTACATTTATTTTGAAATATTAATCGCTGTCGACAGAAGGAGGCGGCTTTTATTATCTTGCGGGAAATGCGATGCCTCTCTGCCTACATACACTGCAATGCCACTCATGTCATAAACCACTCTGTGGATCTGAAGAGAACGCCATCGGCAACTGTGTAAGTAGGCTCCCCGAATAGCACGTACCTTAGACATTCCAGTGCCCATGGCTGGCAGTCTCGGTTAATACCAGATCTGCAACGAAAACACAACGTGTCAACAATTCAAGCAACTACAAGACCGACAGTATGGTGGCTGCCTCTCAGTCATGGAGGAAAGGCTTCCTTACCGAAACGACTTCAACGAGGGTCAAGGCAATCTCGCCTACATGGAGCAGTGTCACCCGCTCAGGCAACACATGAATCCCGTTTTTCTTCCGGACTTCCTGGCACAGCACATCAACACACTGACATCACCACTGGGTGGTTCCAACAGTAGTTAAAGGGACAAACTCACTTCATCTCACTTCAGTCATCCCGAATTAGTTTCAGAACTTCACCAGGGAAGCCATCTGGTTTGGACCAGTTTAGCAAGGTTATACCCTCTTGGTTTGCCGTGGAATTTATTTATTTTGAGATACTTCCGATCCAACGAGCCTGCGCTGCCAGTTAACCTGTTAACTCCGTTAGTATTTGGAATGTGGGAGGAAACCATTAGGGTCAGGATGAGAAGATGTTGAACCCATTTCGCTGGCACTGTAATAGCGTCTACGCGAACCGCTATTCCACCGTGTTACCCAAGGAATTAAAAGTGCTCGGGTCAAGAACAGAATCAGGGTTGAAGATTCAAAACACTGCAGATGCTGGAGTCTGGAGGAACAAACAAGTTTCTAGGCGGGGTTCCCAACCTTTTTTTATGCCATGGACCACAACCATTAAATGAGGGGTTATGACCATAAGACTATAAGACATAGGAGCAGAATTAGGCAATTCAGCCAATCGAGTCTGCTCCACCATTCCTTCATGGCTGATCCCAGATCCCACTCAACCCTATACACCTGCCTTCTTGCCATATCCTTTGATGCCCTGCCAATCAGGAACCGATCCACTTCAGCCTTAAATATACGCAGAGACTTGGCCTCCATCGTAGTCTGTGGTAGAGCATTCCACAGATTTACCACTCTGTGGCCAAAAAAACCCTCCTTACTTCTGTTCTCAAGGGTCGCCCCTCAATTTTGAGGCTGTGCCCGCCAGTTCTGGCTACCCCCACCATAGGAAACATCCTCTCCACATCCACCCAATCTAGTCCTTTCAACATTTGGTAGGTTTCAATGAACTCCCCCACATTCTTCTAAATTCTAGTGAGTACAGGCACAGAGCCGCCAAATCTCCTCCTATGTTAACCCCTTCATTCCCAGAATCATCCTCATGAACCTCCTCTGGACTCTCTCCAATGACAACATCTCCTTTCAGAGGTATGGGCTGAAAACTGTTGACAATACTCCAAGTGTGGTCTGAACAGTGTCTTATAAAGCCTCAGCATAATCTCCTTGCTTTCATATTCTATTCCTCTTTAAGTAAATGCCAGCATTACACTTGCCTTCTTTACCACAGACTCAGCCAGTAAATTAATCTTCTGGGAATCATGCATGAGGACTCCTAAGTCTCTTTGCACCTCTGATGTTTGAACCTTCTCCCCATTTAGATAATAGTCTACACTATTGTTCATATAACCAAAATGCATTTTCATACATTTCCCAACACTGTATTCCATCTGCCACTTTTTTTGCCCATTTGTCTAAGTCCTGCTACAATCACATTGCTGCCACATCACTACCTACCTCTCCACTTCATATCATATGCAAACTTTGCCACAAAGCCATCAATTCCATTATTCAAATCACTGGCAAACAATGTAAAAAGCAGCGGTCCCAATACTGACCCCTGAGGAACACCATTGGTTACTGGCAGCCAACCTGAGAAGGCCCCTTTTATTCCCACTCACTTCCTTCTGCCTGTCAGCCATTCTGCTATCCATGCTAGTATCTTTCCTGTAACGCCATAGGATTTTATCTTGTTAAGCAGCCTCATGTGTTGCACCTTATCAAATGCCTTCTGAAAATCCAAGTAATTGACATCCACTGCCTCTCCTTTGTCCACCCTGCTTGTTACTTCCTCGAAGAACTCTAACAGAATTGTCAGGCAAGATTTCCCTTTACAGAATTTCTCTTTAAAGATTTAATGTTGCAGCTATATAGGACCCTGGTCAGACCCCACATAGAGTAATGTGCTCAGTTCTGGTTGCCTCACTACAGGAAGGATGTGGAAACCATAGAAAGTGTGCAGAGATTTACAAGGATGTTGCCCGGATTGGGGAGCATGCCTTATGAAGACAGGTTGAGTGAACTCAGTCTTTTCTCCTTTGGAGCGACAGAGAATGAGAGGTGACTTGATAGAGGTGTACAAGATAATGAGAAGTATTGATTGTGTGAATAGTCAGAGGCTTTTTCACTGCACAGAAATGGCGGCCACAAGAAGGTTTAAGGTTTAAGGTGCTTGGGAGTAGGTACAGAGGAGATGTCAGGGGTAAGCTCTTTACACAGAGAGTGGTGAGTGTGTGGAATGGGCTGCCGGCAACGGTGGTGGAGGTGGAAATGATAGGGTCTTTTAAGAGACTTCTGGATGTGTACATGGAGCTTAAAAAAATAGAGGGCTATGGGTAACCCTAAGTAATTTCTAAGGTAGGGACATGTTCGGCACAACATTATGGGCTGAAGGGCCTGTATTGTGCTGTAGGTTTTCTATGTTTCTAGAAACTATACTGGCTTTGATTTATTTTATCATTAGTCTCCAAGTACCTCAAAACCTCATCTTTAATAATAGACTCCAACACTTTCCCAACAACTGAGGTTAGGCTACCTGGCCTATAATTTCCTTTATTTTGCCTTCCTCCCTTCTAAGAGAGTGGAGTGACATTTGCAATCTTCCTGTCCTCTGGGACCATGCCAGAATCAAGTGTTTCTTGAAAGATCATGAGCAGTACATCCATCGTGTTTTCAGCAATCTCTCTCAGGACTCTGGGATGTAGTCTTCTGGCCCAGGTGACTCCTCCACTTTAAGACCTTTGAGTTTACCTAGCACTTTTTTCTTTGTAATAGCAATGGCACCCACTCCTGCTCCTTGACACTCACAGACCTCTGGCACACTGCTAGTGTCTTCTACATTGAAGTCAAATGCAAAGTACCCATTAAGTTCATCTGCCATTTCTTTATCCCTCATTACTACCTCACCAGTATCATTTCCTAATGGTCCAATATCAATTCTCACCTCCCTTTTATTCTTTATATAACTGATAAAAATTTTTGGTATTCTGCTTTGTATTATTGGCTAGTCTGCTCTCATATTTAATCTTTTCCCTTCTTATAGCTTTTTTTAGTTGCTTTTTGTTGGATTTTAAGTTTCCCAATCATCCTAATTCCCACTCACTTTTGCTACCTTATATGCCTTTTCCTTGGCTTTTATGCAGTCTTTAATTTCATTTGTCAGCCACAGTTGCCTTCCCCTGCCATTCTTCTTCCTCTGTGAGACATATTTATCCTGTGCCTTGTGAACTGTTCCCAGAAACTTCAGCCATTTCTGCTCTGCCATCACCCCCGCCAGTATCCTCCTCCAGTCCACCTGGACAAACTCCTCTCTCACGCCTCTGAAATTACTTTTATTCCATTGCAACTCTGATACATGTGAATTATGCTTCCTCCTCTCAAATTGCAGTATGAATTCAATCAAATTATGAACACTGTTTCTTAAGGGTTCCTTTACATTAAGCTCCCTAAAAAGGTTTGGGTTATTACACAACACCCAATCTAAGATAGCATTTCCCCAAGTAGGCTCAAGCACAATTGCTCTAAAAAGCCATTTCATTGGCATTCAACAAATTATCTCTCTTCGATCCAACACCAACCTAATTTTCCCAATCCCCTTGCATATTGAAATCCCCAATTACAATTGTGTCATTATCCATATTACATGCCTTTTCTGATTCCCTTGCAATCTTAACCCCACAACTTGGCTACTATTTGGAGGCCTGTATATGACTCCCATAATGGTATTTTTACCCTTGCATTTTCTTAACTCCCCCCTCAAAGATTCAACATTCTCTGATCTTATGTCACCTGTTTCTAAGGATGTAATTCCATCTTACCAACAGAGCCACATCGCCACCTATGCCTTCTTGCCTGTCCTTTTTGATACAAAGTATACAATTTGATGTTGAGCTTCCAACTATGGTCTTCTTCAACCTTATTCCGAATGCTACGCACATTTAACTACAGCAACTTTAGTCCTGCATTGTTCGCCGTTTTGAATTTTGCCTATGTGGTACAATTTAACTCTTTGCTCTGTCTGCATCTGTACCCAATCTTCAGCTTGTCCTTACTTACATTCATTTTATAACCAACATCTACTTGTAAACCTGCTGGCTCATCCTCAGCTCTATCATCCTGGTTCCCATCCCACTGCTATATCAGTTTAAACCACTCCCAACAGCTCTAGTAAATCTGCCCACAAGAACACTGGCCCCCTCGAGTTCATGGACTTCAGGTTCAGAACCCCAAATCTAGAGGAATTCAACAGGTTGGCAAACTAATGTGCAAAATACAACGAATTGTGCAAAGAAAGAATTCACCATAATTATTGGTTCTCTGTGCAGTGGATCAGAAATGGTGTTGGCAGCACCAGAAAAATCCATGCACATGATGATTATCATTGAGTTGCTGGACCTCCAATGTTTTTTCCACCCACCATCTCTTCACATGGTCAGGGACCTCAGCCTTCGGGTGCCTCACTGCTGTTTCTTTTCTCTTAAGGGTTGGCAAGCCCTGACTTTTGCAGTTAATTTAGCTCATCATCACTCTCATCAAAAGCTGTTATTTTGAGGTAAACAATTATTTATTGATGGTATTAATTACGGTGGACTCAAGGCAGTTGAGGTGGGTTTTCTACAGCTCCCTTTGGGGAATGGGCTTCAGATTGTATGAGGATGCTATACGAGAAGTTTTCCTTCAAGAGTCCAACAGACCTTCAGCACTGACTTTAGTGTGGCAGTGCACTGTTTTCAGCCATTGTAGGTGACAGGCTGATAGTGATCAAAGAGCAGTTTATGGAGTAACAATCATCATTATTTGCCATGGCCTGTATACTGTAAATGCTCCTGCAGATGGTCAGAAAGACAATGATAAAAGGTCAGGGATGGGAGATTTAAATAGGATGTTTCCTTTGGTGGGGGCATCCAGAACTAGCGGGCACAGCCTCAAAACTGCCAAAGTGTGATAAATCTCTAGGGGCCAAGTCCATGGGTGTATTTAAAGCAGGAGTTGATAGATTCCAGATTGTTTGGGGCATCAAGGTATATAGTGTGAGGGCAGGCATGTGGGTTTGAATGGGATCTGGGATCAGCCATGATGAAATGACAAGAGTGGACTCGATGGGCTGAATGGCCTAAGTCTACTCTTATGCCCTATGGTATTATGGTCTACCTGGAATAAGCTGCCACAGGAAATGATAGAGGTGGGTAAACCACATTGAACCTGTCACATTTGGACAGTTTCATGGATGACAGGTTTAGAGCAGGGTTCCCAACCTTTTTATACCATGTACCCCTATCATTAACGAGGGGTCCGTGGACTCCAGGTTGGGAACCCCTGGTTTAAAGGAATATGGAGCAAAATGGAACTAGCTGAGAAAGGCTCCTTGGTCCACATGAGTGGGTTGGGCTGAAGGGCCTGTTGCTGTACTGTTTAACTCTACGACTATAAGATGCAGTGAAATGAGCCAGGAAACCTTGAGCTTGTCTCTCTGACAAAATAGGTTGGTCATGGCAAGCCAGCATTTCAAGTATCTTATCAGAAGGGTTACCTTTCCTACTCTCTTCCACTCAATTGTACTTTGCCAGTGGCTGCCCAAAATACTTGGGCAGAAGGTATACATGGGTAACTTCACACATCAATACCAAACTGATTCCATGACCTACAGATTCACTTCCAAGTACTCTACAATTCATTTATCTCAGTATTATTAGTTTTTATTTGCATGATTACCTTTTTTGCACATTGGTGGTTTGTTAGTCTTTGTGTATAGTTTCTCATAAATTTGATTGTATTTATTTTCTAGGGAAAATGAATCTCAGAGTACTATACAGTAACATATATGTTCTTTAATGATAAATTTACTTTGAACCTGTTAATTATAAAAAGTGCCAGGAGAGGCCACTATGAGTTTGGGAAATAATACTGCAGGTGAGGTAAGAAATGGATCAGAAAAGGGGGAGGAATCTCAGAGGAAAATACATTCTTAGTCCATGTCCAGTAAAAGATAGTGAACAAGGACTAGAAAACGGCAAATCATACAACCTTCTTCAGAAAAGGGAACTAGAATAAAGCCATTAATGCAGACTATTCAGTGGAAGGGGTTCTAGAAATGATAAAGAGGGTTGCAAGCTTGTAGCTCTCTGAAAATGTCAACACGTTAGTGAGACAAGGTATTTTGAATGCATTAGCTTAGGCATTGTATGAGAGTTAAGATTTCAAAATCAGAATAAGGTTTAATATCACTGGCATATGTCATGAAATTTGTTTTGCAGCAGCAGTGCATTGCAATATATAAAATCTACAAATTACAATAAGTATACTTAAAAAAGAAAATTAAATAAGTAGAGCAAAATAGAAAAGGGAAGTACTGAAGCAATATTCATGGGTTCATTGTCCATTCAGAAATTTGATGGCAGAGGAGAAACTGTTCCTGAAATGTTGAGTGTGAGACTTCAGGTTCATTTACGTCCTCCATGATGGTAGCAATGAGAAGAGGGCATGTTCTGGGTGATGGGGGCCCTTAATGATGGATACTGCTTTTTTTTTTAAGATTAAACTTTTAAAGGTGTCCTGGATACTGGGAAGCCAGGTCCCATAATGGAGAAGGCAGAGTTTACAACTTTCTGAAGCTTTTTCCAAACCTGTGCAGTGACCCCCATCCCCCATGCCAGGCAGTGATGCAACCAGTGCTCTCCACTGTACATTTATAGAAATTTGCAAACTTCTTTGTCATTCATACAAGGGCAAATCTTGCAGCAAAATCCAATATTGAACTAAACTTTCAAAAGATGATGTGTCCAAATTTCCCATTTTCTCTCCATCCCTAGTTAGAATAGACTGATTTTAAAAATATGCACACTAGCAGACACATGCATAATCAATTTATTACCAAATTTACAGATCAACACCAATTCTAAACTAACTTCTTGAACACACAAAAGCTCATACATGAACAAGTATTAAGAATTCCAGTGTAGATTTACTTCCTTGATACATTCATTACTTCCACTTATTTTTCTCGTAGTCCCATTTTGAAGAAACGCCAAGAACTGGGTTCATCCTCATGTCCAGCATTCTCTTTGTCTGCATAGCTTTCCATTCATCATCAAAGGTGTGAGGAACAGGTTTATACACTGTGCATTATAAGACATAAATTAGGCCAATTACATCATTAACTATTTCAGATGTTTAAAAAAAACTAAGCCTTTTGCCCTTTTACTGAAAAGTTAAATTGTCATAATTGAGAAAGTTAAAGATATATATCCCTCTTGGAAGTCATACTAAATAACTGGCCACCTTAAACATTTTTTTAAAGCACTGATCTATTATATTGATTTTCTTTTTGATGACTTTTGCTACATTGACAAAAAGAACAATTATTAGTTGTACAGATTTTGAAATACATCAATTATTTTCTGACTTCAATGAATGATGTTGTCATTTTGACATTGATTAAAGCAAATGCAATTAATGAGCTTGCGATCTGAAAAGATTCAAAAATATTTAATCAGTACTTTACGGTAAAATGTATTTCCTTAAATTTCAGTGTTGAACTTTTCATCTGACTGTTGGGTACCCATAAAACACAACCAATACAAGAAATGATGCTGCATATATAAATACAACATGTCCCATTTAAGATTTATGTTACTTCTATTTTCTGCAGGAGAAGACAATTCTGATAATAATATACAAATCAAAAAGGCACTCACCAAAATTTCTTTGCCATAGCAAGACCAACCCAGTACAACCAATCACAAAAAAGAGTGCACCAGTAGCAGTCTTCCATTCATTTGATGACTTGTCCATGTCAGCATAAGTCCGCTGAAAGCGAATGCGATACACTGAGGAAATTAGAAAGAAAAATAATAAGAAACCGTTATTGGGGGAAAAATAGCTAAAATTGATTATTAATAAATATGGGAGATATTCAATTGCTTCTAAAGTAGTCTGCAATCCTTAAGATTTTATTTAATGATTTCTTGTTGCATTGTATTCCTTTTTCAAAGTTTTACATTCCAGAATTTATGAACAATTAAAATTCCTCAAAAATAGCCATGCAAATTAGGTTTCAACATATCTAGACCTGTTAGTGTACGTGCCAATGAATGAAGAGACATTCCAGGAGCATACAACAGCAGGGATCATTTGGGGAAAAAAAACACACAACAGTTACCACAAGTTCTTAATTTCTGTGTTGCAAATCGCTGATAGAGTCAAATAGTTGAAATCTGAAGCCTTAATGTAGTGAGTAATTATTTTAAATTACCATGAACACTTACAGCCTCCAACCTTTAAATGGGTCCTTATTAAACTATTTGATGGCATGAGTCAAGAGGAAGGATCAATTATACTGGTATTAAGTTAGAGGTGCTGCTCCACCTAAGCTTGGTGAAAACAAGTTATCAAAAAAATACAATGCCATGCAAAGGTCTGAAGATCCTTTGCTATACATGTGTGCTGAAGACTTTTGCACAGTACTGTATATTCACCACTGATTTTTATTGCTCATGCAAGGATTGTTTCAAGTTTTAAAATGTTTAAGTAGATCATTGCATTGCCTTTATTTTACTTATGGATTTGTTTTTATTGAATTGGCAAGTCAGGAAGAAATGCTGACCCATTCGTTTATTCAAATGCAATTACCAGTCATGATAACACGTTAACCCAATAATGCAGAAATTAAAGACATTAATAATAAACAATTAAAAAGCCAAAGACAATAAACATCAGGAAAAAGGAACAGAAAGTAGAACTCTCCATGGATTGCTCACTAAAAACATTAGCCACCTGCGGTGTAAAATCCTATCATTTTATTGGGCAAGAGAATCATGCTTAATTATGTACAATGAATTCTCTCCAAAACTCTCCATCAATGGCAACTTTACTGTAATGACATTGTGCAGTATGCCAATCCTTGACTCAAATTAAATATCACTTGGATGAGGTTCCATGGAGAAGCTCAAAACTGCTTACTCAACAAATTTCTCACAATATAAAATCCTTCTGGCCCCAAGAGAGACTAGAAAAAAAAATGTTTTTAGTTGTATTAAACCAGACTAAAACATCAGGTACACATATGCCTTATTTCCTTATAGCAACTAAGCTATAGTTTCATGGGGGGTGGGGTGGGAGGGAGTTAGTTTCCAGTCATCCTCTTGCCTTAAATTCAGTATATCTAATGTCAACAGGCAAGGTACACAATATTCAGAACCAGGTTTAATATCACCAGAATATGTCATGAAATTTGTTAACTTTACGGCAGCAGTACAATGCAATACATGATAATATAGAAAAAATTGAATTATAGTAAGATATACATTTATCAAAGAGTTAAATTAAATAAGTAGTGCAAAATCAGAAATAAAAGACGTAGTGAGGTAGTGTTCATGGTTTCAACGTCCATTTAGAAATCAGACAGTACAGGGAAAGAAGCTGTTCCTGAATCTTTGAGTGTGTGCCTTCAGGCTACTGTACTTCCTACCAGGTGGTACAGTGAAAACAGGGCATGTCCTGGGCGGTGGGAGGGGGCTCCTTAATGATGGACCACTCCTCAAAGATGTCTTAAATCTATGGAAGCTAGTACCTGTGATGCAACTGGCTAATTCTTACAATGCTCTGCAGCTTACTTCGATCCTGTCCAGACGGCAGCCAGTCTGAATGCTCTCCACCGTACATCTGTTGAGATTTTTGAATGTTTTAGGTGACATTCAAAATCTCCTCTAACTTCTAATGAAATATAACTGTTGTCTTGCCTCCTTTATATCTGCATCAATATGCTGAAACCAGGTTAGGTCCTCAGAGATATTAACACCCAGGAACTTGAAATTGCTCACTATCTTCACTTCTGTTCCCTCTATAAAGATATATTTAACATGGAAGTTGATAGGTTCTAGATTAGTCCGGGCATTAAAGGTTACAGGGAGAAGGCAGGAGAATGCAGCTAAGTGATAATAATTCAGCCATGATGGAATTGTGCAACAAATGTGATGGGCTGAATGGCCTAAATCCACTCTTACGTCTTATGATCTAGTTTATTGTCATGTATATAATGTACATAACCACAGAAACAAGACGATATTTCCTTGAACCAGAGTGTAAAGCACATAGCACACAATAACTTATGAAGGCAAGGAGAAAATCTACAGATGAATCACACACATAAATAACAAACTAAAGTGAATTAATATTAAATATTGTAAGGTATGGAACAGACTAACCAGTGACACATCAAATACAATGGTCTACATCATTTTAGTCACTTACATTTCAGTTTCTCTTCACTAGAAAGAGAAACCCAGGAACTCTTCTCCTTCTCCTTCAAGGACTTCTGCTCTCCTGACAGCTGTCCCACAACATCAATGGCTGAAAGGGGCTCATCTTTACGGTCAGCATATTGCGGAAGTGAATAATCAAATTTTGCAATAACTGTGGAGGATCAGAAGATGTTGTGATAAAAGTCAAAACACTGATACTCAAAAGAAAGGAGCATACAGCATAAGGTTCATCTTACGGGTTTTCCCCAATCTAATGTAAAGTTTAAAATATGCAAAGAAAAGCTGCTAATCATACAGGTGAAGAATGATAAATAATGCTACCTATTGGCATGATATCTTCAAATACTATCTAGATCGGTCAACTACCCGGGCTGTAATATTCTCCAGCTTTGTTAGTACTACCCAAAACAGTACCCAAAAATGCATGCAACAAAGATTAAATTCCAAATGAATAACATTCATAGTCCTATAGTATATCAGTCTTTGACCCAAATGAAGGATCACTTGTTACGGAGTTCATTACTGATCACTTGTTGAGAGCATCACTCCCCCCTCCCCCCACCAAAAAGATATCTAGATATTGATCCAAGACAGAAACTCTTCGAGTTGCATTTTGGTAGTGACACTGAGGTAGAAAATCAGAACTGTATATGTCAACTTATGAAATTTTGAATATAAATTAACTGCTTCAGAATTAATGAATATGGTACAATGTCAAAAAATACAGGTATTTGGAGATAATGCAGTCATATAAAAGCAAAGATTATGCTGAGGCTGTATTATAGATGTCAGAGCAACATGGGTTACTATAATTATGCACACCTATGAAATATCTGCAAAAATAAACTACATATACCAATTAGAATAACTCACAATCTGAATGAAGCCTTGAAAGGGAAATCTTACATTATGCAAGATATTTTATTGTACAAATAGAGATTACTTTAAAAGGCATGAAGAACATACAGTACAATTTTGGAAACTCAAATTAAAAACAGAATTAAAATTGGTATTTAGAAAGGTAACTTTGAACATTTGGAAAAAGCTATCCAGAGCAACAACAGTAAATGAAGATTGACCTAACAATGAAGAAATGAGTTTAATAGCCTTCCTTGATTTTGCTTTTTATTATGAAAATGATAGATTAGACTTCTTGATTAATTTATATATGTACATATACAATGTGACAATACAGACAAGGTGCTCATTTATAAATGCATGTAGAATATGGATGCAACTACAGAAAACTTTTGATGCAGAACACTTCAATCAGTTTTGGAACTACTGCAAGGGTGAAAGTGGCCGAATTTTATCAACTGAAAGTTTATCAACTATAACTTCCACCTACAAGTGAGTTCTATGCAATAGAAAAATTTAAAGCTCCTAAATATCATTTTACAGAACAAAAACAAATAAAGATCAAAAATGATTTATTACAGCAAGATTTCAAACATTTATTACCTAACAGGACCACAGAAGAGAATAGATCTACAAATTCAGAATATATCAAATAATACCAAACTAGCATTCTCTACATCAACTTAAATTTAGAAAATCGAACCAGATATAATCATTTTTAACTCACCACGTCCATGAGCTTGCATGCAAACAGTAGTGGAAAGTCCACGCTTGGTAACAAGTCTCAGGGCTCTTGAAACCAACATCCTGCAACATTTGAGCAAAGAATACATGTCAGATACTAGTTTCAACCATCAATGGCAGAAATAAATCACTAACTATTCTGCACAACATTTCTGTTGCAAATGTTATCATCCAAATTTAAAGTAGTGTAATGCTGAAATCAAACAAAAAGTTTGAAAAATTTCAGGTCATGTTCTGGTTACTTTAGTTGATTAGTAACTGATCATTCTTATAATAAGTGAGCAAAACAAACTCCACAGATGATGTCCAATCAAATGACTGTTTCTATTGTTATATTATCAATACCTTGGTTGTTTAAATACAAATCCAAGGGTCAAATGCATCACTAACTAAGATAGGCAAGATTAAAAACAAAGTCATTAGTAACCTAACGGTGGAACAGGTCACCCACAATACTACAAAAAAAAGTATCTGCAAATTATCCTTTAGTATATTGCTATATCCTGAATTATACATTGATGCATCAAGGTCTTAGGAACAGGATTTATGAACATTTGGAGATGCATAGTCCGATTAGGGATGGTCATCACTGCTTAGTGGGGCAGGTTATGCTTCATGAGTCTGAATGACCCTTCTGAGGAACAAAACAAACTGATGGAAGATAGAATAATGGATGTGGTGTATATGGATTTTGGTCAGGCATTTGACAAGGTTTCCCATGAAAGGCTCATTCAGAAAGTCACACAGTATGGGAACCATGGAAAATTTGCAGCATAGATTCAGAATTAGCAAGCCCACAGAAGGCAGAGGGTGGTAGTAGATGGAGCATATTCTGCCTGAAGGTTGTCGCTGACTGGTGCTGTTTTACAGGGATCTGTTTTGGGATACCTACTCATTGTGATTTTTATAAGTGGCTTGGATGAGGAAGGGGAAGAGCAGGTTAGTAAGTCTCCAAGTGGCTGGTGATGTTGTGGATACTGTAGAAGGTTGTTGTAAATTATAACTCGACACTGACAGGTTGCAAAGCTAGGCTGAGAAGTGACAGGTAGAGATCAACCCAAAGAAGTGTGAAGTGATGCATCTTCAACGGTCAAACTTGAAGGCAGAGTACAAGGTTAATAACAAGATTATTAATAAAGTGGTGGAACAGAGATTAAAAGTAGCTTTAACACATGCATATTGAAACATAGAATGAAATGTGTTGTTTGCATCAAATCACTGAAGATTACGTTGGACATTTCCAGCGCCAACATAGCTTGACCACAACTCACTAACCCTAACCGTACATTTTGAGGAACGTAGGAGTAAAGTGGAGCACCCAAAAGAAACCCACACAATCACAGCGAGAACATACAAATTACTTACGGATTAAGAATCTTGGGGGTCCAAGCTCATAGTTCCCTTAAAGCTGCCATGCAGGTTGTTAAGGTGGTTAAGGTGATGTATGGTGTGTTACCTTTATTAGGCGGGATATTGAGTTCAAGAACTGCGTGGTAATGCTGCAGCTCTATAAAACTCTGGTTAGACCACACTTGGAGTACTGTTCAGTTCTGGTGGCCTCATTAAAGGAAGGATGTGGAAGCTTTAGAGACAGTACAGAGCAGATTTACCAGGATGCTAATGGAACTGGAGAACATATCTTATGAGGAAAGGCTGAGCAAGCTAAGGCTTTTCTCTTTGGAACAAAGGGGGATGAGAGGTGATCAAACAGAGGTGTACAAGAATATGAGAAGCAAAGATAGAATGGACAACCAACATCTTTTTTCCAAGGTGGGAAAGGCTAATGCCAGAGGATATCATTTTATGCTAAATGGAGGAAAGTTTAGTGGAAATGTTGGAATGTAAGTGCCTGGAATGTACTGCCAGGGGTGGTGGTAGAGGCTGTTATACTACGGTTATGGGCTATGTAAGAGTGAAGGGATAGATTGATCATGGAGTAGGTTAAAAGATTGGCACAACATCATGGGCCAAAGAGCCCATATTGTGCTGTACAGTTCTATGTTTCACCAAAGATAGAAACACAAGAGAACATGGAACTTCATACAGCATGACCTAAGAACAAGCAATCCCTCAACTCAACTTGAATACTGCTGGCTGTAAATACAGCAAAATCAAAGCTGTCAATACTAGCTGCATTACAATCAAATATATATATATCTAACGTAATTCTTAAGGGATTAGCATTTTGGAAAAGGCAACTAAAGATCAGCAGTTGAAAAATTATTGGAGAGAATTCTAAGGGACAAGCTGCATGCGAATTTGGAAAGGCAAGGATTTATTAGGCCTAGATGGCACTGTTGTGTAATGCAAAGTTCCTGTCTCACTAATTTAAATCTTTTAAGGAGGAAATTTAGGAGACTAAGGGCAAGGTGGTTTACCTCTACACCGTCTATATCAAAGGTTCTTGGCCTTTTTTTTTAATTTCCTGGACCAATACCATTAAGAAGTGGTCCATGGACCCCTAAGTAGGAACCTTGGTCTATATGAACTTCAGCATGGCACTTGACCTTTCAGGGTAGGCTAGTCCTGGAGATTAAAGCACGAGATCTATGGCAAGCTGATTAAATTGGATCAGGAACTGGCTTAGTGACATGAAGCAGAGTAAAGTAATGAAATAAATAGTAATGAAAGAAATCTATTTTTCTGATTGGAAGGCTGTGACTAATGGTGTACCAAGGGATAGGGAGAGAGAGGGGAAATAAAAGTGACTATAGATGTGGATGATATGAAAATTGGTGATATTGTGGGAAACATGGAAGATTGTCTAAGGATTTACCGGTTGAAAAGTTGGACAGACGACTGGCAGATGGTATTTAACCCCGAGGTGCAAGATGCTGTACTAGGGTAAACTGGAGTTAGGACACGTAAAGTGAATGGATGGGCACTAAGGAACTTCGATGAACGGAGACCTATAATTTACATCATTTATTTTTGTAACAGTAATTTTTATGTCTAATGCTGTTTTGCTGCCACAAAGCAACAAATTTCATTACCTATGTCAGTGACAATAAACCTGATTCTGACAACAGGGCTCAAATCCTGAAAGTGGCAATAAAGGTGTATAGGCCTATGGTATACTTGCCTTCATAGATCAGGGCGGAGAATATAAGAGTTAGGGCATTATTTTGCAACCTTACAAAACAATGGTTACACCACACTTACGAGTACTGTGCAATTCTGATTACTACACTGCAGGAAGGGGGTGATTAAGCTAAAAAGATTGCAGAAGAGATTCACCAGGATGTTACTTGGATCAGATGAATTTAGTTAGGTGGAGAGATTGAATAAGTTGGGTTTGTTTTTCCCAGAACAAAGGCCACTGACAGGAGTACGTACATAAGATTTTGAGAGTCATTGTAAGAAATAGCAAAATCAAAAGGACATCCATTTAAGGCAAGAGCAATGGGTTTAAAGAGGAATTTGGAGGGTATTTTACAAAGAGTGGTTGACATCTACAAGACACTGCCAGACAGGGTGGTAGAATCAGACACTGTACATTTGAGAGACAGTTAGACTGAGACCTAATAAGACTTCAATAGGGAAGATGTAGGATATGGGATTAGTGTAGATGTGAAGAGGGTGGGCATGAATGTAGTGGGCAAAATTACCTGTTTCTGTTTTTACAACTCTGATAGCATCTGAAGTACAGTTGATTAAACAGTACGTATGACCTTGAAGAGTAATCTTGAAATGACATATACAAGAGTAATTGTAATTATACTCCGACATTGTTATAAACCTAGATAACACAATACTATATCCTCAAAAATGATCATCCTGAGTAATGAATTAGTTCAATAACTCCATTTGCAACTCTATCATATGATGTACACAAATTACAAGCAGCCTAACATTTTTATATTAAAACCTCCATTGTCAAAACAAATTCCAATTTATCAGATTTTCAAGGCTAAATTTATAAAAACGACTTTCAAATTCATGTATTCTCAATAGTTCCGAATACAAACATTGTTCCTATCTTCTTAGCCCATGACCGTCAAGAGTCGACCATCTCCCCCAGCCCCGGGTGAAAATTAAAGATTAAACGTTCACCCAGCATTGCCTGCTACCAGATGCAAAGTCAATCAAGGTCACCACGAAACAAAATGCAATAAAACCTCAGGTCAGCCTTGCTGGTAATGCAAGACTGCTCTCAACTGTTTTATTTCTGCCGCGATGTAAATACGTACAGCATGATGTCAAGGTAACACACAAAAAAAAGCTTTTTCACTGCATCTCGGTGCTGGGACAATAAAAAAAATCAATACCCATGCCCCCCAAGATGAACAGATAATAAATATTCAAATATGACCAAATTCCTATGATAGGGATACTTCACTTTTTATAGAAATATTTCTACCTGGTTTGTGAAAGACTAGAGGATGGTATGAATCAACCCTCTAGGGGACCCTTCCATTCTCCCAGGAGCATTAATGTCTCACCACCCATCACCAAACCCCAATGGCTTCTGCAGGCTCTTCCCAGACACGGCCTTCCTTTTCCCCTCAGGAACTCCCCTTCCTTAATCCTCGGAGAATCCTCTTCCAAAGCTCTCCTGGTGGGGTTGCTGCAGCCTACCGCAGCGGCTGGCAACACACTCAAGGTCAAGGAGTCCGGTGCGCATCGCATCCAGCGGGCCAGTGTGCGGGGCTGGGTTAAGAGCAAGATGACGATGGGGAAGGGGCTGGGAGAAAACGAGGTGCTGCGGAGGACGGGGGTTGGGGTGGGGAGTGGTGGCAGCACCGGCGCCATGTCGTTTCCCCCACCGATCAAGTTCCGTAGCAGCGGCGCTTGGAGCCACAACCCGACCGAGGTCCCAGCACCTGCCGGCCAGCCGGCGGCACCCACTCACTTTCCGAGCGACGGCGCACCGACAGCCGCGGGACCGGGACCGTTCACGCCGGCTCCGTCGCCTGAACCTACGGGGAAGTGACGTCAACGCAACCGGTGGAAGAGACCCGGTGTGCAAAGCACTGCGGGAAAAGGTAACCCATGGCAACCAAGCCTTAACCATTTTAAGATGATCTGTGCAGAATATTCACTCGTACAGGTCGTGTTGGGACGATGGACCGCCCTGGTGGGTTGGAACGATCTGTTATCCTGCTCTGAATTTTAAAAAAACTTAATTCACTGTACATCCATGAAGTAGTAAAAGGTACTTTTTAAAATATGTGTTTCTTTAAACAAATATATCCAGGAGACATACTAAATCAAGAAAGTTCTTTTACACTTTTCATAGAGTCTTGCCCGCTCTTTGTCCTTTCTACACTAAAGATCTCACAAGATTCGTTGTGCTCTCATTGTATGACCCCCATGGCCCCCCGTATGTTTTGCTAATGGATCCGATATTCCCAACAGATAATGGGATGTTGCTTTCATTGTCCACCTGGTAATCTCTTACTACGTCAGAGCTCAAAGTAGAGTAGCTCAGGCTGCACATTGAAATATAGAAAGGCTGTTCATGTCATTTCTAAATGGATCTATCTGGAATAGACTATGTAGAAACGTGAGCAGTACATCTGTGTGCAGAAGACATGGGGGGCCAAATGGCCTTTTCTGCTGTACTGTTATAGAGTCATAAGGCATGGCAACAGGTCTTTCAGCCAAACTCAACCATGCCAACCATAGTGCCCAACAAGTTAGTCCCATTTGCCCATGTTCAGCATTTATCCCTTTAAATTTCTCCCATCCATATACTTTGTCAAATGTCTTTTTGTTTGGCTGTATTCATAGGTATTCTTGTATGGTTGGATGACAATCAAACTTGAACTTTTAGATGCTGTTAATATACTTGCCTCAACCATTTTCACTGGCAGCTCATCCCATATGCGGACCACTCTGTGTGAAGAAGTTATGCCATAGGTTCCTTTTAAATCTTTCACCTCTCACCTTAAACCAATGTCCTCTAGCTTTTAGTTCCCTGAGAAAAGGACTACGTGCATTTCACCATGTCTCTACCCCTCATGAATTTATACACCTCATAAAGGCCAAAGGCCAAGCACCTATTTATACTCAAGCCATTGGCCCTCAGTTGAATTGTAGCCTTTGCCATTCAGATGCTCATTTAAATGTCTCTTAAATGTTGTGAGAGCCTCTGCAGCCACCACCTTCTAAGGTGGCTTGTTCCAGATTCCAATGACACTCTGGATTAAAGCATTCTTCCTCATATGCCCTCTAAATCTTTTACTTCTTTACTTAAATCTATGCTAGCTGAACTCAGACAACTCCATGATTAAAGTTTTTATTGTCTATCCTCTCTATATTATAGGTCAGGTCACCCCTCAGCCTCCTCTGCTCCAGTGAAAGCAAACACAGCCTATCCAGTCTCCTTTGTTTCTGAAACACTCCATCCCAGGAAGACTCTTGGAGAACCTCTTCTCCATCCTCCAGTGCTATTACATCCTTCCTTTAGTGTGGAGATCAGAATTGCACACAATATTCCAGATGTGGCCAACCAATATTGATAATGTTGCAGCAGTTACTCTCTGGACTTGTGTTCTATACCCTAGCAAATTAATACTGTATACCATACACTTTCTCAGCCTTCTTATATAACCATATAACAATCACAGCACGGAAACAGGCCATCTTGGCCCTCCTAGTCCGAGCTGAACCCTTAATCTCACCCAGTCCCACCTACCCACACTCAGCCCATAACCCTCCACTCCTTTCCTGTCCATATACCTATCCAATTTTACCTTAAATGACACAACTGAACTGGCCTCTACTACTTCTACAGGAAGCTCATTCCACACAGCTATCACTCTTTGAGTAAAGAAATACCCCCTCGTGTTTCCCTTAAACTTCTGCCCCCTAACTCTCAAATCATGTCCTCTAGTTTGAATCTCCCCTACTCTCAATGGAAACAGCCTGTTCACGTCAACTCTATCTATCCCTCTCAAAATTTTAAATACCTCGATCAAATCCCCCCTCAACCTTCTACACTCCAATGAATAGAGACCTAACTTGTTCAACCTTTCTCTGTAACTTAATTGCTGAAACCCAGGTAACATCCTAGTAAATCGTCTCTGCACTCTCTCTAATTTATTGATATCTTTCCTATAATTCGGTGACCAGAACTGCACACAATATTCCAAATTTGGCCTTACCAATGCCTTGTACAACTTTAGCATTACATCCCAACTTCTGTACTCAATGCTTTGATTTATAAAGGCCAGCATTCCAAAAGCCCTCTTCACCACCCTATCTACATGAGACTCCACTTTCAGGGAACTATGCACAGTTATTCCTAGATCTCTCTGTTCCTCTGCATTCCTCAATGCCCTACCATTTACTCTGTATGTTCTATTTGGATTATTCCTGCCAAAATGTAGAACCTCACACTTCTCAGCATTAAACTCCATCTGCCAACGTTCAGCCCATTCTTCTAACCGGCATAAATCTCCCTGCAAGCTTTGAAAATCCACCTCATTATCCACAACACCTCCTACCTTAGTATCATCGGCATACTTACTAATCCAATTTACCACCCCATCATCCAGATCATTTATGTATATTACAAACAACATTGGGCACAAAACAGATCCCTGAGGCACCCCGCTAGTCACCGGCCTCCATCCCGATAAACAATTATCCACCACTACTCTCTGGCATCTCCCATCTAGCCACTGTTGAATCCATTTTATTACTCCAGCATTAATACCTAACGACTGAACCTTCTTAACTAACCTTCCATGTGGAACTTTGTCAAAGGCTTTGCTGAAGTCCATATAGACTACATCCACTGCCTTACCCTCGTCAACATTCCTCGTAACTTCTTCAAAAAATTCAATAAGGTTTGTCAAACATGACCTTCCACGCACAAATCCATGCTGGCTACTTCTAATCAGATCCCGTCTATCCAGATAATTATAAATACTATCTCTAAGAATACTTTCCATTAATTTACCCACCACTGATGTCAAACTGACAGGTCTATAATTGCTAGGCATCCTTCTAGAACCCTTTTTAAACAATGGAACCACATGAGCAATACGCCAATCCTCCGGCACAATCCCCGTTTCTAATGACATCTTAAAGATCTCCGTCAGAGCTCCTGCTATTTCTACACAAACTTCCCTCAAGGTCCTGGGGAATATCCTGTCAGGACCCGGAGATTTATCCACTTTTAAATTTCTTAAAAGCGCCAGTACCTCCACCTCTTTAATTGTCATAGGTTCCATAACTTCCTTACTTGTTTCCCACACCTTAGACAATTCAATATCCTTCTCCTTAGTGAATACCGAAGAGAAGAAATCATTCAAAATCTCTCCCATCTCCTTCGGTTCCACACATAGCTGACCACTCTGATTCTCTAAGGGGCCAATTTTATCCCTCACTATCCTCTTGCTTTTAATATAACTGTAGAAACCTTTCGGATTTACTTTCACCTTATTTGCCAAACCAACCTCGTATCTTCTTTTAGCTTTTCTAATCTCTTTCTTAAGATTCCTTTTACATTCTTTATATTCCTCGAGCAATTCCTTTACTCCATGCTGCCTATATCTATTGTAGACATCCCTCTTTTTCTGAACCAAATTTCTAATATCCCTTGAAAACCATGGTGCTCTCAAACCTTTAACCTTTCCTTTCACCCTAACAGGAACATAAAGATTCTGTACCCTCATAATTTCACCCTTAAATGACCTCCATTTCTCTATTACATCCTTCCCATAAAACAACTTGACCCAATCCACTCTCTCTAAATCCCTTCGCATCCCCTCAAAGTTAGCCTTTCTCCAATCAAAAATCTCAACTCTAGGTCCAGTCCTGTCCTTCTCCATAATTATATTGAAGCTAATGCTATTGTGATCACTGGACCCGAAGTGCTCCCTAACACATACATCTGTCAGCTGACCTATCGCATTCCCTAACAGGAGATCCAACACTACCCCATCTCTAGTTGGTACTTCTATGTATTGTTGCAAAAAACTATCCTGCACACATTTCACAAACTCTAAACCATCCAGCCCTTTTACAGAATGAGCTTCCCAGTCTTCGTGTGGAAAATTAAAATCTCCCACAATCACCACCTTGTGTTTACTACAAATATCTGCTATCTCCTTACACATTTGCTCTTCTGCCTGTACTGCCACCTTCAGGGATCTATGGACATATAGAAATGCTAGTAGCTAAAGAAGGTGGTGTAGCTCTGTTGTTAAGAAAATTAAATCAAATTCTTAGAAGGTCATGACATACGATTCGAAGATATACAGTCTTTTTGGGTAGACTTAAGAAACTGCAAGGGTAAAAAGGCCTGATGGGAGTTATATACAGGCCTGTGAACTGTAACTAAGATGTGGACTACAAATTACAACAGGAGATAGAAAACACATGTGAAAAGGTACTCTGACACCTCATCTTTTTTTCTCCTGTCCTGCTGAAGGGTCTTAGCCTGAAACGTTTGCTGTATTCTTTTCCATAGATGCTGCCTGACCTGCTGAGTTCCTCCAGCATTTTGTGTGTGTTACTCGGTGTTCCAGCATCTGCAGATTTTCTCCTGTTTGTAAAAAGGGCAATATTACTTTTAGAGCAGCTTGTGGTTGAGCACACTAGGGGAACAGCAATTCTGTTTGGGTATTATGTAATGACCCAGATTTTATTAGAGAGCTTAAGGTAAAGGAACCCTTAGTAGAGGTGTTCATTATATGATAGAATTCGCCCTGCAGTTTGAGGAGAAATTAAAATCGGATGTATCAGTATTACAGTAGACTAAAGGGAATTACTGAGACATGAGAGACCTGGTCAAAGTTGATTGGAAGGGACACTAGCAGGGATGATGGCAGAAGAACAACGGCTGGAGTTTCTGGAAGCAATTCAGGAGGCACAAGAATGATACATCCCATAGAAGAAGTATTCTAAAGGGAGGATGAGGTTACCATGGCTGTGGAGGGAAGTCAAAGACAGCTTAAATGCAAAAGAGAGGGCATATAATATAGAATCAGAATCAGGTTTAAAATAGAAACTTAGAAAACTTACAGCACAATACAGGCCCTTCGGCCCTCAAAGTTGTGCCGAACATGTCCCTACCTCAGAAGTTACTAGGCTTACCTATAGCCCTCTATGTTTCTAAGCTCCATATACCTATCCAAAAGTCTCTTGTTGTATACCCTATTGTATCCACCTCCATCACCGTTGCCGGCAGCCCATTCCACTCACTCATCACTCTCTGAGTAAAAAATTTACCCTTGAAATCTCCTCTGTACCTACTCCCCAGCACCTTAAACCTGTGTCCACTTGTGGCAACCATTTCAGCCCTGGGAAAAAGCCTCTGACTATCCACACAATCAATGCCTCTCATCATCTTATATACCTCTATCAGGTCACCTCTCAACCTCTGTATCACCGACATATATCATGAAATATGTTAAATTAGTGGCAACAGTACAATGCAATACATGACAATATAGAAACAAAGTAAATACATAAGTCAATTACAGTAAGTATATACGTATATACTAGTTAAATTAAACATAGTGCCAATACAGAAATAATATTTTAAAAAAGTGAGGTAGTGTTCATGGGTTCAATGGGCACTTAGGAATAGGATGGCAGAGGGAAAGAAGCTGTTCCTGAATTACTGAGTGTATGCCTTCAGACTTTTGATGTTAACGATGAGAAGAGGTCACGTCCTAGGTGATGGAGGTCCTTAATAATGGATGCTGCCTTTTTGAGACATCGGTCCTTGAAGATAGCTTGGATACTACAGAGGCTAGTACCCATGATGGAGCTGACTGATTTTACGAATTTCTGTAGCTTCTTTCAATTCTGTGCAATAGAAGGGTCTTGGCCTGAATGTCAACTGTACTCTTTTCTATAAGTGCTGTCTGGCCTGCTGAACTCCTCCAGCATTTTGTGTGTGTGTTGCTTAGTTCTATATAATGCTGTGTACATGCAGTATATTGTTCTTTGCAGCGTTGTACTGTGGAAGCAGGTTCACAGTTTTGGTGAGTGAGTCAGAATTAACTGACCATGCATAAGCATATTAATTATTTATTTACAAACAGTAGAAGATTCAAGCAAACATCTGTTCCCTCAAGTTACACAAACTATAAAACTAAATATTCAACAAACAGATACTTCGTTAAAAGCGCATGCAGATCATACCTTCCCGATGGTCTGTGAGGCATGCTTTAGAGACAAGAGAGAGGAGAGGCAGGGAGGGGGAACCTCTCACGCATACTATTCGTTATACCCCTGAGGTGCTTAAAACTGCTCATCTTGTGCTGTGGCACACAAGCCAACCAATGGGAAGAGCGATGAGTGACTGCAGAACCAATCAATAATTGACATGGCAGAAGCGGCAAATAAGCCACACTCCCACATTACTAGTGTGTATCTGGGGTGAGTATAAAATATGACCTTGTATTGGCAATAAATGAGGTTATTAATGCTAATCATGGGGCAGGTAGTGAAGGCACTCACATAATTTTCATGACTTTTTTATTTTCACTGTCTTATTTCCATGTGCTGCAAGTATAATGTTCTTTACAGGCAGGATAGTAATTGTATCCAGTGACCAAAGAGTTGAGAACTAGAAGATACAGATTTAAGGTGATTTGTTGAAAGAATTACAGGCAAATCTCTAAATTAAATTAAATTAAATTAAACATATGAAAAACTGTTTTTTTTGTAATGTGTCAGATTAGGAATAGCCTAGAAATAGTGCCTACATAAAAGCTTGAAAGACGAAAAGCTGCTGAGATGCGGAGAAAGAAGAAGGTATTGAAATAACTGGATTAATTTTCAGGATTGCCAGCAACGTCTAACAGCCTCTCGCTCACTGATGCCAGAGAAGGTGCCTGCGTATGGTCGTCTCTTGGTCTGTTTTGCTCACTGCTCCAGAAAGAAAATCTTTGTGTCCGAGTGATCTCTCTCTCTTCCTCGATGCTGTCAGCAGATGGTGCCGGAGCAAGGTTTAATCAATGCGGATTGCAAATTTGGACTGTAATTCATTTTTTATGATGCGTTCTACTTCTAGTTTGAGTTCTGGTTGCTCTTTTTTTGTTACAACTGTTGGGCAAATTGAATTGGGCAGCCTGAGGATAATGAACACTGAGCTGAACTGTACTGAAATATGCCTTTTGTGTTCTATCTTCTGTGGTTTCAATTGTTTTTTGCCGTTGCATGACTTTTTTTGCACGTGGGGGAGGGGGGTTAGATATTTGATGTTTTCCTTTGGGCGGGTTGGTCCATGGATCTTCTTTGTTTCATGGTTGAAAGGGGGGAATACAAATTTCAGGCTTGTATATTCCATACATACTTGGACAATAAATGGACTGTGAACTTTGAACAACCTCAGCAAATTGGCCTCCTCTGCTGCACTACTCAGTATTATATAACACCTACATGAGTTAAAGTTACATCCTTCATGCAGTATGTACAGTTAGATATAATACTCATACCCTCAGTCACAACTTTTTTTAGCTACACCAGTAAACCTGCTCCTTAATGCTGTTACAAATGTGCCACAACTCTGAGGGGCTGAAGAGTACAAAGTCGCTCCCTCCCTTTTGAGAATCGCAAGATTTCTATTAATTTGGGTCTGGGACCCAGGAAATGAGAGAGAATCCACAAGGTTTGGAATGTGGCCTGGCCTCAGCGAAACAAAGCCACTGATAACAGGCATTGTCTCTTGGAGACGGAATTGTGTATTGAGTACTGTACTATTCATTGAAGCCCTCAGGGGACGACCTGAGTGGGCTGCTTGAGGGATTGCATCATCCCAACCTGATTGACATCTGAGACCCCGTGAGTAAGGATAAAAGAGGGTCTGGGGAACAACCCCTTGAGATGCACCAGGAGAAACGCTGGAAATCCAGTGACAGCGTTTGATAGCCAAAGCCGGTGGGGCCCGTGTGCGTCCTCCCTTGCTGGGTTGGCGGACTCACCATGGAAGAACGGCTTAGCTAAAGGAGAGGCCACAAGTGAACGGCCACACCAACGGGACTCCTGACGGATCAAAATCATAAAGGTTGGAAAACCCGTAGGGGTAACTGTTCCCATTCTATTCCTATTTCTCTCTCTCTCCAACAAAGTGCAACACAGCGACAACCAAAAGACGGCAGCTTGTGGAACTGCAGTGACCTGTATATTTCCATCCGACAATTCATTATCCCCCTAGACGACGATAGAGCTTATTTCTTATTGATTATTATTATACCCACACTTTTAGATTTAGTATTGATGACATATATTATCTGTATATTTGCATTGATATTATTTTTGTGTATTTTTACCAATAAATACTGTTAAAAATAGTATCATCAGACTTCAACGGACCTCTCCATTTTTGCTGGTAAGTGGCCCAGTTACGGGGTTCATAACAATGCAAGTATCTAACCAGCCAATCATGGGGTAGCAATTCAATGCATAAAAGCATGTAGATATGATCAAGAGGTTCATTTGTGTTTCAGACCAAACACCAGAATGGGGAAGAAATGTGATCTAAGTGACTTTGACTGTGGAATGATAGTTGGTGCCAGATGGAGTGGTTTGAGTATTTTAGAAACTGCTGATCTCCTGGGATTTTCATGTACAACAGTTGCTATAATTTACAGAGAATGGTGCGAAAAACACAAAAACATCCAGTGAGTGGCAGATCTGTGGGTGAAAATGCCTTGCTAATAAGAGAGGTGAGAGGAGAAAGGCCAAACTGGCTCAAGCTGACAGGAAGGTGACAGTAACTCAAATAACCACACGTTACATCAGTGGTGTGCAGAAGAGCATCTCAACCTTTAAAGTGGATGGGCTACAGCAGCAGAAGAACATGAACATACACTTATTGGTCACTTTTGTAGGTACTTAATAAAGTGTCTACTGAGTGTATCTAACCATTGCTATTTAATGTGTAATAATACTACTCAGTATTATATGAGCATAGATTCTAATTGTACATACTGTATGAAGGACATAACATTTTGTATTAGTGAGTATTATATACTTTATTTTGCATATACTCAGATCCAACATACAGCTTGCATAGTTAGATATTCGACAACTAGAAATGGTAAGTAATGAGGTTAACAAGATAACCTCATTGCTGCCCACTGCAAAATCTCTTCAATAGATGTCTTCAACAGATGCTGCCCGAACTGCTGAGTTCCTCAAGCATTTGGTGTGTTTTGCTTTGTATTTCCAGCATCTGCAGAATTTCCCTGTGTTTATGATTTGCCGATCACTGCGAAGTCTCTTCAAGGGATCCCCAACCTGCATTTCCATAGATCCTGCCTAACTTGCTGGGTTCCTTCAGCATTTCAAGTGTTTAACCTCTCCAGATGTACTTGAAACAGCAATGTTGCTAAAACAGAAATGCACGAAGGAGACTGCCACAAATGGCTTGAATTGTATTACAAGTACATTGTGGCGATATACTATATTGATTTGTTTGCATAGTTGACTTATCTGTATTTTACAAGGTGCCTAAGTAATTGAGACAAACTGATGTCCATCTAACTGGCTAAGTTTCAGATCATCTGTTTTTGTAAGAGACATCAGTTCTGGAAAATGGAATTCTTTGTTTAGCTTCCAAAGATTATTTGCTCTATTTCAGAAATACTTGGCAGAAGTTTAAAAGGAAGCTGCCTACAATACATCTTTAATTAGGCTCGGATAAAAACCAGATGTTTTTCAAGGAAACTGTCTAAATCATTGTTTAGCAGCTAAAAGCAAAAAGGTTTTGAAAGTGGTTTGGATCACATTGAAGCCATGTAAATTGTATTTGTGTTGAATTAATTAAACCCCAAGATTTTGTCTGGATTAATTTTGTGGTAATTACAATAGTAAGAACAGGCTGACATCCACCTTGAAGTGTTTTTAAATGATGCAGTGTTTTAGTTATAAATAAAAATAACAAATGTTCAAATAGTACAGAAAATTTGTTCAAAGGTAATTTTTGTGGAAGAAACATAAAGAGAGGGAAATTGTGGAGTATGGACGTATTGCTGTTAATTAATTTACATTAGATTAGATTAGATTCAACTTTATTGTCATTGTGCCGAGTACAGATACAAAGCCAAATGAAATGCAGTTAGCATCTAACCAGAAATGCAAAGAATATTGTTATTTACAAAATAACTGCAAATAAAAAGTAAATGCTACAGCACACAAATATAAAAGTACTGAGACAGTACAATATGGGTGAAATACTGCTTACCGATGTGATGTGAGGTTCAGCAGGGTCACAGCCTCAAGGAAGAAGCTCTTCCTGTGCCTGCTGGTGTGGGAGCGGAGGCTCCTGTAGTGCCTACCGGATGCGAGGAGAGTAAAAAGTCCATGGTTAGTGTGAGATGCATCCTTGATAATGCTTTTCACCTTGCCCAGGCAGCGTTTATGGTAGATGTTCTCAATGGTGGGCAATTGGGTGCCGATAATTCACTGGGTAGTTTTCACCACACACTGGAGTGCTTTGCGGTCCAATACAGGACAATTGCCATACCACACTGAGATGCAGTTGGTGAGTTGGTACAGTGGTAAAAGTCCGTCAGTATCCTGGGACAGAGGTGAGCTTTCTTGATGCTCCTCAGGAAATAAAAGCGCTGTTGCGCCTTTTTGATCAGGATGGAGGAGTTCAGGGACCAGATGAGATCCTCAGAAAGGCAGTGGTGATGTGCATGAGGTCACAATGTTGGGTGCAGAGGTGGATTTGGGGCTGGGAGAGGTTATTTGTTGTTCCTCTCCATGCCTTGTGGCACATTGGGTGGCAAACTTGCAGTTTCTTTAGCATTTGTCTGTTTTTTTATGAGGCCACGTTGCTAGATGGACGATCAACCCAGCATGGAGGAAAGCATGTATGGAGCTGGCCAGATTTAAACCCGGGACCACTCATCTCGAAGTCCTATGTGGATGCTAATACACCACCGGCCAGCTGGGGCAAGGTTATAGAGATAGGAATTGGTATTTTTAAGACACTAAGACTATAAGACAAAGGAGCAAAATTAGGCCATTCAGCCCATCATGGATCCCACTCAACCCCAGACACCTACCTTCTCGCTGTATCCTTTGATGCCCTGATCAATCAGGAAATGATCAACTTCCACCTTAAATACTATATGAACGGACTTAGCCTCCACCACAGTCTGTGGCAGAACATTGGACAGATTTACTACTCTATGGCTAAAAATATTCCTACTTACTTTTGTTCTAAAGGGTTGCCCCTCAATTTTGAGGCTGTGCCCTCTAGTTCTGGATACCCCCACCTTAGGAAACATCCTCTCCACATCCACCTCTTTACTCCTTTTAACATTTGGTAGGTTTCAATGAGATCTGCCTGCTTTCTTCTAAATGTCACTGAGTACAGATCCAAAGCTGCCAAATGCCCCTCAAACTTGAGGAAATCTGCAGATGCTGGAAATTCAAGCAACACATACAAATTGCTGGTGGAAAGCAGCAGGCCAGGTAGCATCTATAGGAAGAAGTACAGTCAACGTTTTGGACCGAGACCCTTCGTCAGGACTAAATGCTCCTCATTTGTTAATCCCTTCATTCCCAGAATCATCCTTGTGAACCTCCTCTGGACTCTCTCCAATGACAACACATCCTTTCTGAAATGTGGGGCCTAAGACTGTTGACAGGGGTCTAAGTGCAGCCCGACTAGTGTCTCATAAAGGTTCAATTTTGATTAGTGTCTTAGTTAAGGTCATTGCAGGTAAAGCCTTCCCCACCATTGAACACAATTACAATTACATGAAGCACTGCCACTAGAAAGCAGAATCCATCATCAACAATCCACCCAGGCCATGACCTCTTTTTGCTACCACCATCAGCAGGAGGAGCCTTAGGTCACACACCACCAGGTTCAGGAGCAGTAATTATCCTACAGCCATCGGGCTCCTCCACTACTCTCAACTGATTCTACAATTGACAGATCACGTACCTACATGAGCATGAGTTGCAATGCTTATCTGAGAACACCACTGTGAAAAGAGTTCTTGTGCTAGAATACCAGTTATTGAACTTTGTTAGAGTGAGGTACTTAAATGAAGCTTCAGAGAGAGAATGAGTCGCAACACTGTATGCTAATAGATGGAAAATAAGTAGGAAGATAGCAATGTTCTTGATGTGATTTTGTGGGGGAAGTGGGAAGTGGAGCAAAGTAACTTGGAGTATCCCCTTCTAGTGGAAAAGAGGTCGGAAGCTAATATTAACTAAGAGGACATGATGATATGGAGGGAGTGAAAAAGTGCCAACATGACCCCTGAGAAATGGTGCAACAATACTATCACAGTGAGTTGACAAGGAGCATGTAATGTTGGATTAACAGAGGAAAGGGTCAGTTTGAACTCACAGATTGGAGGAAAGGAGAACTGTGAGGATTTGGGAATTACAGCAGAGTTTTGTCTGGAAGTGTGGCCACTGAAGTAATTCCAAAATTAATGGTCTGGTTGTTCTTCAGGAGATGAGGGAAACAGTGTCATCTCCTTTGATGTATTTCCAGATCTTGGCATGTACCTCGAGTGCTATGTAATTGGCTTGTAGCAACAATTCAAAATATTTTCAAATTCAACTTCACAGATTCAGGGTACTCAAGGAAAACTGTTTTCACCCCACCCTCACAGCCATGTTCTTAGTAAATGACATCAGGTGTCTAGCTATGATGTTAACTTTTTTTTTAAAAGTTCCTCATATATTTTTACCTTCCCCCACCACTTGTAATCCAGTAATGGCAGCTAATTGACTGTCTTATTTATATGAATAGCAGCTAGAATATAAATCAACTCAATACATAACCTCACAGCAAAGCAAATCACCCACCCTAGCCTTAGTATCATTTTAGGAAATCAAACATGCTTTAAAGAGAGTATGTCAGAAGCGGCACCAGACACATCAAAAAAATGAAGGGACAAGCTAATTAAGTATATAAAATGATGAGGGGTATAGATAGGGTAAATGCCAGCAGGCTTCTTGCACTGAGAAGAGAAAATCTGAAGATGCTGGAAATCAAAGTACCATAATACACACAAGATGCTGGAGGAACTCAGCAGATCAGGCAGCACCTATGGAAAAGAGTAAGCATTTCTGTGGGCATACTCAACAAATCTATGGAATAGTAACTATAACAGAATCAATGCAAGACTGTCCATCTCGGGCATTCAACCAAACTTTATAGATGCAGATATAAATAAATAGTAATAAATAAGACCATAAGATAGAGGAGCAGAATTAGGCCATTTGGCCCATTGAGTCTGCTCACCATCTCATCATGGCTGATCCAATTTTCCTCTCAGCCACAATCTTTGCCTTCTCCCCATATCCCTTCATGCTCTGACCAATCAAGAATCTATCAAGCTCTGCCTTAAATATACAGAAAGGCTTGGCCTCCACAGTCACCAGTGGCTAAGAATTCCACTGATTCACCATTCTCTGGCTAAAGAAATTCCTCTTAACCTCTTTTCTAAAAGGATGCCCCCCTATTCTGAGGCTGTGTCTTCTGATCTTAGACTCTCTCACCAGAGGAAACATCCTCTGTACATCCAGTCTATCAAGACCTTTCACTATTTGATAGGTTTCAATTAGGTCACCCCTCATTGTTCTGAATTCTAGTGAATACAGGGCCAGAGCCATCAAACGCTCTTCATATGAAAAGCCATTCAATTCTGGAATCATTTTTGTGAACTTCCTTTGAACCCTCTCTAATTTCAGCACGTCCTTTCTAAGATAAGGGACCCAAAACTGCTCACAATACTCCAAGTGAGGCCTCATCACTGCTTTATAAAGACTCAGCATTACATTCTTGTTTTTATATTCTAGTTCTCTTGAAAAGAATGCTGCCATCGCATTTGCCTTCCTCACTACAGATTCAATCTGCAAATTAACATTTAGGGAATCCTACACAAGGACTCACAAATCCTTTTGCACCTCAATTTTTTTGTATTTTCTCTCTATTTAGAAAAGAGTCAACCCTTTAATTTCTTGTACCAAAGTGCATAACCATACACTTCCCAACATGGTGTTTCATCTGCCCATTCTTCTAATCTGTCTAAGTCCTTCTGTAGCCTCTCTATTTCCTCAAAGCTACTTGCCCCTCCTGCTATCTTCAAATAATCTGCAAATGTTGCAACAAGACCATCAATTCCATCATCTCATCCTCCCTCACTACCATTCATGGCCCCAAACAGTCCTATCGCCCGGTAGCACTCACATTTACAATGATAAAATGCTTTGAGAGGTTGGTCATGACTAGACTGAACTCTTGTCTCAGCAAGGACCTGGATCCATTGCAACTTACCTGTTGCCACAATAGGTCAATGGAAGATGCAATCTCAGTGGCTTTTCACACAGCTTTAGACCACCTGGACAACACAAGCACCTATATCAGGATGCTGTATATCAACAATAGCTCAGCATTTAATACCATCATTCCCACAATCCTGGTTGAGAAGTTACAGAACCTGAGCCTCTGTACCTCCCTCTGCAATTGGATCCTTGGCTTCCTAACCGGAAGACAACAATCTGTGCAGATGGGTGATACCATCTCTTCCTCGCTGATGATCAACACTGGTACACCTCAGGGGTGTGTGCTTAACCCACCGCTCTACTCTCTTTATATCCATGACTGTAGGGCTAGGCTTAGCTCAAATACTATCTATAAATTTGCTGACGATACAACCATTGTTGATAGAATCTCAGGTGGTGACCAGAGTGTGTACAGATATGTCAACTAGTAGAGTGGTGTTGCAGCAACAACCTGGCACTCAATGCCAGTAAGACGAAAGAGCTGATTGTGGACTTCGGGAAGGGTAAGATGAAGGAAACCTACCAATTGTCATAGAGGGATCATAAGTGGAGAGAGTGAGCAGATCTAATCTGATACCAATATATCGATGCAGTTATAAAGAAGGCAAGACAGTGACTATACTTTATTAGAAGTTTGAAGAGATTTGGTATGTCAACAAATACATTCAAAAACTTCTATAGATGTACTGTGGAGAGCATTCCGACATCACTGTCTGGTATGGGAAGGGAGCGGCTACTGCATAGGACAGAAGGAGGCTGCAGAGGGTTGTAAATTTAGTCGGCTCCATCTTGGGTACTAGCTTACAAAGTACCCAGGACATCTTTAAGGAGCTGCATCTCAGAAAAGCAGCATCCATTATTAAGGACCTCCAGCACCCACGATATGCCCTTTTCTCACTGTTACTATCAGGTAGGAGGTACAGAAACCCGAAGGCACACACTCAGCAATTCAGGAACAGCTTCTTCCCCTCTGCCATCCGATTCCTAAATGGACATTGGACCCTTGAACACTACCTCACTTTTTTAAATACATATTATGTCTGTTTTTTGCACTATTTTTAATCTACTCAATGTACATACGCTGTAATTGATTTACTTTTTTATTTTTCTTCCATATTATGTATTGCATTTAACTGCTGCTGCTAAGTTAACAAATTTCACAACACATGCCGGCGATAATAAACCTGATTCTGATTCTGAACTTCCTAGCTCTTTACCTCACCCCTCTCCCTCCCAGTTTCACCTATCACCTTGTGTTTTTCCCTCCCCTCCCCTCAGCTTCTAACTCTACTCCTCATCTTTTTTTCACTCCAGTCTTGGCCTGAAACAGCGACTACTGTTTTCCATAGATGCTGTCTAGCCTGCTGAGTTCTTCCAGCATTTTGTGGGCTTTGCTTGGACTTCCAGCATCTGTGGATTTTCTCTTGTATATAATTCAATCATTCAAATCATTGACATATAACATGAAAAGAAACAGTGTCAACACAGACTCCTGTGGAACAGCACTAGTCACCAGCAACCAACCAGAAAAGGCTCCTTTTATTCCCACTCTTTGCCTCCTGCCAATCAGCCACTGCTTTATCCATGCTAGAATCTATCCTGTAATACCATGGATCATAGCTTGTTAACCAGCCTCATGTGTGGCACCTTGTCAAAGCTGTTCTGAAAGTCCAAGAATAAAACATTATCTGATTCTCCTTTGTCTATCCTGCTTGTTATTTCTTCAAAGAATTCCAACAGATTTGTCAGACAAGATTTTCCCTTGTGGAAACCATGCTGATATGACCTATTTTATCATGTGCCTCCAAATACTCTGAGACCTCATCCTCACTAATCAATTCCAACAACTTCCCAACCATTGAGGTCAGACTAACTGGCCTATAGTTTCTTTTATTTTGCCTTTCTCCCCTCTTGAAGAGTGAAGTGACATTTGCAATATTCCAGTCTTCCGGAACTATTCCAGAATCTAGTGATTTTTGAAAGATCATTACCAATGCCTCCACAATCTCTTCAGCCACCTCTTTCAGAACCCCAGGATGTATACCATCTGGTCCAGGTAACATCTACCTTCAGACTTCTCAGTTTCCCAAAAACCAAATAATGAGAACATGAGATGAAGAATACTTGAAAGTGAATCCATTGGTTGTGGGAACAATGATGGATCAATTAATGGATCATATGTAAACTCTCTGCATTCCTGACACATCTAGTTGTGAATACTGTTGGGGAATTAAGCAGCCCGCAGAAGGAAAAAGCTTCAAGAACATCTTCTCCAATGCTATGACGCAGCATGATTGCTAAAGGCTTATGTGTTTGCTGTGTTTAGCTAGAAGTGTTGAGAGGTCCTCAACTTTCTCCTGCCAAGAAGGGATTCTGACACCCTACCCTTGACATTCAATGGCTTCACCATTGCAGAGCTTCTCAGTGTAAATGTCCTAGGATCAGTATTTACACAAAACTCACCTGGCCCACCATGTTAATACTGTGACTATGAAGGAAGGTAAAAAAGTGGGTAAAAACTATTCGTGTGGCGAGTAATTTAGTTCCAGATATTACATGTTCTCCCTACTTGCCTGGATGAAAATAGCTCAACAACATTCAAAAAGCCCATCATCACCAGAACAAACTGGTCTACTTATTTATTTATTGAGGTAGAGTGCGGAGTAGGCCCTTCTGGCCCTTCGAGCTGTGCCACCCAAGAATCCCTCTACTTAACCCTAGCCTAATTATAGATCAACTGACAATGACCAATAAACCTACCAACTGGTACGTCTTTGGACTCTGGGAGGCAACAAAGCACCTGCGGAAACCTACGTGGTCACAGGGAGAATTTACATACTCCTTACAGACACCAATGAGTTCCTTACAGAACTCGGGTCACTGGTAGTATAAAGCATAGTGCTAACTATTAGGCTATTGTTCCTCCCTAACTGGTACCTCATTCACCACCCTAAACACTTACTCCCTTCTTCACCAGCACCTAGTGACTGTTGTATACACCATCCAGAATATACATTGCAGTTACTTACCAAGACTAATCCAAAAGCATTTCCTAGTCCTACAGCCTTTAGCACCAAAGGTCATACGCTCAAGTACAAGGAAACAAGATCAGCTGTACATTTCCCTCCAAGCTACACGATATTCTTTTTCATAAAGTATGTTACCAATCCCTCATTATCACTGGATTTGAATTCTGGATCTCACTATCCAAAAAGCTTTATGTTACTATAATGGTTCAAGATGCCACCTCATCAAGAGCAATTAGGGGTGATCAAGTAAGCACAGGTTAATAAGTTAAAGCATATATCTGTGCTTTTCCTTCAAGTATATGGTGAAGCTGGTCCTACAATCTGGCCGGCTGATGGCGCAATGGCATCAGCGCCTGACTCCGAAGTGAAGGTTCCCAAGTTCGAATCCAAGTCGGGCCACCCCCAAGCACACTTTCCATCTGGCCTGGGTTGAGCGTCAAGCTAGCCACTCGACCTCGTAAAAAAAATGAGGGACGAATCAGGAACGTTCATATTGCGACCCGGTTAATCCGAAAGGAGCCTCGGCCTCGTAAAAAAATGAGGGTTGAGTCAGGAACGTTCATATTGTGTCCCGATTAATCCGAAAGGAGCCTCGGCCTCGTACAAAAATGAGGGTTGAGTCAGGAACGCTCTTATCATGACCCGGTTAATCCAAAAGGAGACCAATCCTGACACCACACGCCAGACAAGAATGGCTGACTGTCTGGTGCGACACACTTAAAAAAAAGTCCTACAATAATATTATAGAAGAAGATGGTACTATGATAAATTTAAGATATTCAATTGTTGATGAGTCAATTCAAATATGACATTTTCCAACCACTTTAGCAGTCCTTTCCATCCATCTTACGCACAAAATTAGGAAACTTAAGTATACGTAATATATGATTAATTATACTTAATAAAGTATTGAATTAAGTAATTATTCTATTCTTGTAAGGATAGAGGAAAGCAATTTGCATTTTGCTAGGTATCAGGAGAGCTGTCCCCTTTTCCCTATCCCTTCTCTCATTTCCTTGGATCCTAGAACCTATTTTCTTAAAAAATGGATATTAAATTCCCACTTCCCCATTCTTTTTGACTTTATGTTTTGCATTGACCTACAGGCAATTTACAGAAGCCACTTAACCTACCAGCTCATCTATCGGATGTGGGAGTGAACCAGAGCACTTGAGAAATGCAAAATTCCCCACAAATGGTATCTGGGATAGAATTTTGGTCACACAAAATCTGAGGGTCTGTGTGATCTAACTGGGATCTGGATTTTCACTTTCTCATTAATGCTTTTGAACCCACACCTATTATGTAATTTTATCACAAACAAGAGAAAATCTGCAGATGCTGGAAATACAAGCAACGCACACAAAATGCATGAGCAACTCAGCAGGCCAGGCAACATCTATGGAAAAAAGTACAGTCAGCATTTCAGGCCATGACCCTTCAGCAGTTTTAATAACAATGTGTAGGAAGGCCCATGAAGTCATCCATTCATATTGGATCCTCAAATTCCCATTCCTATTTATTAGTGGGTCCAAATTGCATCCCTAAGATCATATTGGCCCATGGCAATAACCCATAAACAAGCAATCTTATTGGCCAATTTAATGATCGAGCAATAGATACTATAATTTTTTTGCATTTACTGTATATGTAAAAGTAAGTCTGGATGCAAGTTATCTAAACAAAGATGTATTCTATTCAAACAAAATACTGGAGGAACTCAGCAGTACCCCAAGATCTCGGCCCAAAACATCAACTGCACTCTTTTCCATAGACGCTGCCTGGTCTGCTAAGTTCCTCCAGCATTTTGCGTGTGCTGCTTGGATTTCCAGCATCTGCAGATTCTCTTTTGTTTATATACTGCCTGTTTTCCAGTACATTATTTGTTACTTTAAAATTTTCTTAGTTAATCAATTAACTAAATTGTGCGTCCTAATAAATTATGTTGAATTAGGCTTTTTATTTCCATTATTGAGTTTTAATATAGTTCCTTATTTGAAGCCAGTCCGTATAAATTATTCCTTCAAATAGCGACCTTACTCTTTATTGGCCAATGAGCATAAACTCTATTGGGCCTTCAAAATTAGATATTTCCATATGATTGGTCGTGAGAAATACACGTCGATATAAGGCTTCCGCATTATTGGACCGCACTAGCACGCTTCAATTCTTCATTGGTCCATACGATTTCTAGCTGTCTAATGATTGGACGGTTAATGTAAATTCTTCCAATTATTGGCGTAACCTCATCCCGTAGCCGCTCAGTTATTTGCGACGCCTGTTTTGCGACCGTCGGTGCCGGTGGCTGTGTGAAGTAGGCCGTTGAAATTGTTTTTAGCCGGGGTTGACTTGGATGGCGTAGTGGTGTGCGGCCAGCATGTGAGGCCTGGCGAAGGGTGAGGAACGGTTGTACCCCAGTCGGGTGATTTGAGCGGCGGCGACGGACGTTGAGAGAAGGGCAGCCCGGGCACTATGACAGTCTTCAGGCTGACGACGCAGGCCTACTGCAAGATGTTACTGCACGCCGCCAAGTACCCGCACTGTGCCGTTAACGGCATCTTGGTGGCCGAGAGGCACAAGAGAAAAGAGGGCCAGGCCGTGCTCTTCGTGGACTGTGTTCCCTTCTTCCACGGCACCCTAGCACTCGCACCCATGCTGGAGGTGGCTCTCACTCTGGTAAGCGGAAGGGTTAAAAACCTTTGGAGCAACTATAGTGACTTCAGTGAATCATCGAAAGATTTAATCTTAATTGTGGTATATAGTGTGTTGGTGGAAATGGAGTGAAGAACTATTCATGATGTCATTCAGATATAGAAAGTACGAAGTTTGGCAACTTTTAAAGTTTTTTTTAGCCTTAATTATTGCCGACTCTTATAAAAGAACCTTGGCTTTCACGAAAGAGCCTGCAGTGTTTCCTCTGTGGATAAGTGTAACAACAATCTTCTATTTATTTGTGCTCCGGTACAGAGTGCAGGAAACTTGTCCATTGCAAATGCATTGTTTTTCCCTTATATTAACATTAATGTTATTCATGATCAAACTAAGTTTTGATTTTTTTCCATAATCAATTACCCAGCTCTTGTCTTGCATTGCATCTCTTCTTTCTGTCCATTCCATCCTGTGCAGCTTGTTGCTGGATACTCAGTAAGCCTCCCTTAATCATAGTTCCACTTATTCTGGCTCAGAAACTTCATTCACTCTTCTTACTTATTTATAATGGCGTATCATTGCTCTTTATTTTAAGGAAAACACATCACACTCAAAGTATGTGACCTTGCAGGGACAAGATAGTGCAATTCTTCAGCTTTGGATGATCTCTGACATATTTCAGTCCTGACTCTAGACTTGAGTATCCCTCGCCACTAATTTTCTAATTTGTCCTGATCTTGGTATTTTGCTCGATTCATGGAGATCTTCTGCTTAATACTTTAAAATGCAAAATTCCAGAATCTGCCTCATTTTTGGAGGGATTGGAAGCTTTAGAGAGGGTGCAGAGGAGATTTACTAGGATACTGCATGAATTAGTGAGTACATCTTATGAGTTTATGATGAGCAAGCCTGGCCTTTTCTGTAGAAATAGAGGATGAGATATGACCTGATAGGATCAGTTTTAATATCACTGGAGTATGTCGGAAATTTGTTAACCTCGTGGCAACAGTACAATGCAATACATGATAATAGAAGGAAAAGAAAACTTAATTACAGTGTGTATATATTAAATTAAAAATAGAAAAATAGAGCAAAACTGGAGGTGATAGAAGTGATGTAGTGTTCAGGGGTTCAGTGTTAATTTAGGAATTGGATGACAGAGAGGAAGAAAGTGTTCCTGAATCACTGAGTGTGTGCCTTATGGCTTCTGTACCTCCTTCATGACTGTAACAGTGAGAAGTGGGCATGTCCTGTGTGATGGGGGTTCTTAATGATGGACGCTGCCTTTCTAAGCCACTCAGAAAGTAGCTCTTCCTCCCTCATACCAGACAGTGATGCAGCCTTGTCAGAATGCTCTCCGTGGTACATCTGTTAAGTTTTCAAGTGTCTTGGGTGACAAACCAAATCTCCTCAATCTCCTAATGAAATGCAGTATACCCGCTGTCTTGCCTGCATCGATATGTTGAGACCAGGTTAGGTTGTCAGAGAACTTGACACCTAGGAACTTGAAACTGCTCACTGTCTCCACTTCTGATCCCTCTATGAAGATTGGTTGGTGTTCACTCTTCTTACCCTCCCTGAAGTCCACAATCAGCTCTTTGGTGTTGCTCACGTTAAGTGCAAGGTTGTTGCTGCGACACCACTCAACTAGCTGGTATATCTCACTCTTGTATGTCCTCTTGTTTCCATTTGAGATTCTGACAATGATGGTGGTATTAAGCACACATCCCTGAAGTACACCAGTCATTGATCGTCAGCAAAGAGATGTTATTAAGACCAATCTGCACAGATAGTGATTTTCTGGTTAGGAAGTCGAGGATCCAATTGCAGAGGCCCAGGTCCATAGCATATCAATCAGGACTGTGGGAAAGATGGTGTGTTAAACACTGAGCTATAGTCAACGAACATCATTGGCTGAAATGGCTAGCACAAGAGGACATAATTTCAAGGTGCTTGGAAGTAGATACAGAGGTAATGTCAGGGCTAAGTTTTTTATGCAGAGAGCGGTGAGTGTGTGGAATGAGCTGCCTGCAATGGTGGTGGAGGCGGCTACAATAGTGTCTTTTAAGAGACTCCTGGACAGGTACGTGGAGCTTAGAAAAATAGAGGGCTGTGGGTAACCCTAGGTAATTTCTAAGGTAAGGACATGTTTGGCACATCTTTGTGGGCCGAAGGGCCTGTATTGTGCATTTTATCACCATAGATGTGAGTACTACTGGACAATAGTCATTAAAGCAGCTCTGGCTACTCTTCTTGGGCACTGGTATAATTGTTGCCCTTTTGAATCAGGTGGGAACTTCCAATTGTGGCAAAGATGTTTTGAAAATGTCCTTGAACACACCCACCAGTTGGTTGATACAAGTTTTCAGAGCCTTGTCAGGTACATTATCAGGGCTTGCTACCTTTCAAGGGTTCACCCTTCTGAAAGTCAGCCTGATATTGGCCTCCCAAGATGGAGATCACAGGGTCACCGGGTGCAGTAGAGATCTTCACTACTGTAGTTATATTCTCCCTGTCAAAGCAGAGGTGCTCAAGATGATAAGGGGCCTAGATTGAGTGAATAGCCAAAGATTTTTTTCCCAGAGCAGAAATTACTAATACAAGAGGGCATAGTTTTAGGGTGACTGGAGAAAAGTATTGTAGCGGGGGTGTGAAGAATATCAGATAGGTATTTTGCACATAGTCATAGGCGCTTGAAACTTGCTGACAGATTTAGTGGTAGAAGGGACATTTAGGAGACTCTTAGATATGCACAAGGATGAAAGAAAAATGAACAGCTATTTGGGAAGTAACATTGTAATTGCAATATTCGAACAAAATTCACTTTAAGATTGAGGAAGAGACCTTGTCTAGTACCTTTTAAATTCTAGGCAATCAAAAGCACTTAACTTTTAAAACTTTGGACATATTGGGGTAGGTGATATTTCACTTGATGATTGTGTTCCCTTATTTTCTGTGGGCTGAAGGGCCTGTAATGTGCTCTAGATTTCTATGTTATGGATTCAAATTTGAAAACAAACCTCATAGTTTTGTTGCCAATTTTCAAATAAGGTTTTCCTGGTTTCAGGTCTATTTGTGATTGCAGCAACATGGAATAAATTGTGTGTAGTATCATAAATGCCATATTGAAATCTATGAGCAAAGTGATTTTAATTTTTTTCTTTCCTCTCATCCGATTAACATCATTAGTTTATAATACAATAATCTGAAAAGATGATAGTGAACGCACCAGCTTAAGGATTGGGAAATATTTTACCAAAATTTGAAGCCCCATACAGCAATCTGTTGTTTTATTCTAGTAATTTCAAAAGCATTCAGGAAATATTTGAAGCCTTTTTTAAAATTTAGTGTGGATCCTTTTATGGAAACAGATTGTCTTGACTTGATAAATAAGTTCTTTTCCCTAGACATAGTTGAGGTGTCATGAGAGGGTTATTAGTTATGTTCCCTAATGGCCTAGAGGTAAAGATGAGATGCAGGAATTTAAATTCAAAAGTTAACTGAATAAGTTCTTGCCTCTGCTGACAGGGATCTAAAAAGACAACTTTGATATTTAAACAGATTGAAGATACTTTTCTACTCCAGGAATGTTGTTTATTATTAAGAATGTTGTTAGTCATAGTCTTGAATTAATTGTAATGGATATTAGAAGAATCATAATGAGGACTGATGACCAAGCCCAATCAAGTTACAAATTTGTATTTTGAAATGTCTAAGGTAAGGAGTAAAACTGGACTGCTGTTCACTTTGAACTTTTTTTAACTATGTTAATAGAATGAGTGTTGAGTTCAGCAGCTTGTTTGAAATAGGGCTGAAGTGCAACCTTTATTTAAAGAAATGCAAAATGGCTGATGCAATGTTAAATGGTCTGGTTGGAATTGTACAATTAACAACCAGTTGTGGAGCATTTGGCATTAGAAAAGATTGTACCAAGAGGATGATTGGATGATGCTCCCTTTGGAGGGGGTCAGGGACTAAAGTTCATATTCCTGAAATAAAGGTGAAGAGAATTGATTTATTTTGTTTTTGCATTCTATTGCAAAACATTTTTGCACTTTCTCTGCTATATCTCTCATTCTTTAAGTATGCGCTTATTGAAAACTGCCCATTTTTAAATCCTATCCTGCTGTCACATTAACTTCTGCTTAAGCGCTGTCTTTGTTTCAAATACATCCATGTCCTTGCCCCACTCTATTCCTATAATTTCTATACTCCTGTTCTAGTTTCTTAGTCTTCCGCTAGTTTGCTTGAGCACTGATAGCTGTGCTTTCAGCTGTTAGACTACTCTTTCCTAAGCCACTATGTTCCTCTACCTTTGCCTGAATTATTGGCATCTGCCTTTTGGCATAATATCAAATTTTGTCTTGTGAACTGCCTTGGGAGTTTTAAACAACTAATTTATACAGAACTGGCACTGTACTTTTAACTATAAAAAGTTTATGCAAGTCCCTGGAAAAAATTGTTTTCACATAGCCATTCCTTTTTTTAAAAAAATTCAGTAACTCATCTTGTTCTTTGACCTTTCATTGTAACATCTTGTGCATCTATCGTGATTTCTCTCACTTCTGAGACCAACCTAGTTTTCTGCTGCAGTTCACTTCCATTGAATTGTCTTTGTTTGCCTCCTAAGAGGAAGGAAGCATTGTCTTGTTATATTTTCTACATATACCATGTAGGATGACCATATGCCTCTAACTTATGCCTTCTAGAAGCTTGAAGTCCACTGGTTCTGTCCTCTTTTTAATAGAAATACCATTGCTGTTCTTGCCAACTGCTCATCACTTATTAAAAGAATGTATGAGTAAAATATGCATTAATACGTTAATGTTATTAAACTTGTCCTTACGGTTGTTTTATTGTCTGTAATCTTAACCCTAGCTTCTGCATGAAGCCACAGCTTTCTGCTCCCTGCTGAATGTATGTTGTTTGAAGTAGCTACCCTGTGACTGATGTTCCATTCATCCTCTGTTCCATCTAACTTTACTCTTTTCCTCCATTGTTTTTGCAGATTTTGATCTATATTATGTAAAAAGGAAACCCAGAATGCGTGCTGATGTGAAGATGAAAATTAGAACTTCATAATTACTGCTAATTAAATCAGATGTATTAATGATGACACATTATTTTCAGATCATGATTTATAAAATCTTTTTAGTTCAGCATTTTATTTAGACAAGTTCAGTAAATTTCTTTCCCTAATCTGGCCTAATTGTGAATGGCCTCTCTCAGTGTAACTAATGTAGAACTGCGCCAGGGAAGTGGAGCTGAAATGTTTGGGAATTAAAGCCCACCTTCTTTAAAAGGACATTTAAGTTACCTGCTGTACCTTTCCCTTGCTGCTCCTCATTTTCTCAGTAATGTTGATTTCTCTTTGTGCTGTGATTCTGTCAAATATTGGCTATCATTCCACAGAAACCCATCTACTATTTCCCTGTCCTCAACTCGGTCACCATGTCAAAGTTCTCTTTGACCTATGGGGAAACTTAGGAGCTCAAGAAACTAAGTCTTCACTGCTGTAAGTGTTGTACAGGTCCTAAATATCTTTGTTGCATTTTTTTTCCTCAGGTGGATTCTTGGTGTAAAGAAAATAACTATGTAATAGCTGGATACTACCAGGCAAATGAGCGAATGAAGGACACCAGGTGTGTAAGGTACTGTAGTTTTAGGATGGGTTATTGTTAATCATAATCACACAACTCAGAAACAGGCCCTTCATCCCAACTGGTCCATGCCAACCAAGATTTCCATCTAAGCTAGTCCCATTTTCCTCTTTGCCTAAACCCTCTAAACGAGTGGTCCTATTGTGCCATTGACCCATAATATTAATAGAGGGGTCTGTGTACCCCAGGTTGGGAACCCTGACTCTAAACCTTTCCTATCCATGCACCTGTCAAAATGTGGTTTAACTGCTGTTAACATACTTGCCTCAACCAGTTCCTGTGGCAGTTGTGGATGTTAACATTACCCCTCAGGTTCCTATTAAATCTCTCTCCTCTCACCTTAAACCTTTACCCACTAATTCTTGATTCCCCAAGCCTGGGGAAAAGACTGTGACCATTCACTTTATCTATGCCCCTTATGACTTTCTAAACCTTGGTACAATGGCCTTGTCGAAGTTAAAATCACAGCTAATCTGCTTTTCTTATTGTACCCTGTTGTCTAACTTGAAGAGTGGTGGTTAATTGACTGTGAACAAAGTCATTGCCACATACAATAGAAAACTCTTGGCTTCCTGTTTTTGTAGGCAGCTGTGATCATGTATTCCAGAGGGGAGATGAATCATGAGCTCCAAATTAAAAATATTTTCTGTGGGTTCAGTCAGTCAGGTTTGGGAACACAATTTCTAAAATCGTTATTTGTTGTTTTGCTAAGTAGAGTTGCTCAACTTTTAAATTGATTCAGTCTCTTGGGGGAGTTCTGATGGTAAAAAAATGTGAGGGAGCCTCCAGAAAAGATTGTAGACAGGTAGGGGCCTCATCACCTTGGTAGTAAGGTATGGGTTTGAAAGTACTAGCTAAATCCTGAAAGAAGAACAGATTTAAAAATAAAGTTGTGCCTACCATTTAAAAGGCCTCTGAGATGGCAGTACTATTTTTGTGATGGTATGTATAGTCTGGCTGAATATAATTGGCACTAAATTAATCCTTGTACAGTGATGTGAAAGGAAAAAATCAGCTATTTTTTTGTTGTTTGTCAGTCTTTTCCACTTTGTGTAGTTTTTTTTTCCTGTAAATGCCTGCCAGAAAATGAATAGAACATTTGTACTTTGAACATCAGAATCAAACACTTCTTAAGAAAATGTAAAACTGACTGAAATTCTGATTATTTTATCTTGCTTTGTTTTTTTATAATTTCTATTTCAGCAAATATTTCTGGCATCAGCCACAAATTGATGGGAATTATTTGTCCCTTGGACGTATTTGCACATAGTCAGGATCAACACATCCTGGCATTAAAGTCCATTGTTGTCAACCTAATACCTGACCAGAGGCTGAGAAATGAGCCTTTCTAAAAACAGAACTATTTAAAACATCAAACTTCACTTAATGCACAACTTTTACCAAATACTAGTTCTAGTGCAATTCCAAAAGTGAATGTTTTGGGTAAACATCACTGTTTCACTATTCTTGTACTTTTGGTATTCACTCACTAAAGGCTACTCAAGGCCAGGGTAACACTCACTGAATGTTTCGCTGCCCTTGAGCGAGACAGTTTTTCATTTATTAAAAGACCTTTATTCCTAGACCCTTGGCTCTCTTATACAAATAAATTAATGATAATTCACATTAGGGCATAAGGGAGCGGTGAGGTATTCAGTGGGAATGGAAAATTAAAATGGTAGGAAAGAGATGTGTTGGTTTGAATCCAAAGTTCAATTTTTTAATTCCTTAGTTTGATTGAAGTTTGCCTTGCCTTTTCTGTAGTTTTGTCCTAAACTTTGCACAGGCTCATTGGTTGCTTAGTGACCTGTTGTAAAATAGCCACTGATGCTTAATTGCAGAATATACCATTCTTCCTTCCTGATTAAATGAATGAGGAGCAGAAGTCACACCTGATGTACTATAAAATTTTGTTCATTTGGTACTGTGCCTGAAGTAGTCAGTATTTTTTTCTGTGAAAATGTTATTTTGGTTATAACAATTGTTTTATTTTTTTACAGTCCAAACCAAGTTGCTGAAAAGGTTGCTTCTCGAATTGCTGAAAGCTTCAGTGATGCAGCCCTTATTATGGTACAGTATTGCAGATAAGTGTCATGTCTGGTTTAATAGAACAAGGCTGTTTAGTGTTTGAATTATACACTTATGGATCAGGAACCAATATGCTTATTGTACCCTTGGTGATTAAATTTCAGGACAATTACTAAAAATGTTGGCTCTGGGCAGGGCTTCCCAACCTTTTTTTATGCCAAGGACCCATGCCATTAGCCGTGGGGTCTGTGGACCCCAGGCTGGGAATGAATCACTGTTCGAGAGTATTACAGATTAGAAAATCCTTGCTTCAATCAAAAATTTATTTTTAGACTGAACTTGATTCTCTGATCCCTTCTGAGAGAATAGGTAGATCTATAACAATATTCTACAGGAGCCCAACTGGTTGAGTGGCATTTGTGGAGGAGAAGAATTGTTGAGTTATTTAAGTTAAAGCCCTGCTTCAGAACTGCTTTGGAGAAGCAAACTAGTGAGGATAGAGAAAGAGAGTGCCAAGAATAGATTCTGAGGCAATTGCTGAAACAGCAGATGGTACAATATGATACCTGTAGTGCCAGGTAAGGAAGGTGAGGGGGAGTGGAGTTGAAGGCTGTGGCAGGTGAGTGATAGAAGCATAGGTAGATCTGTGGTTGGAACCAATGTGTGAAACTGCCACAAACTAACACCAGTTATGAGAACATTTGCTGGAGGCTGAAAGTGGTGGTGAAGAGAGAAACAATGCTGCATCAGTTTCCCTTGTAATTCTGCCATGTCATAGGTTATTTTGCTTATAATACTTTGACTCTAGTAATTCTCTTTTAAGGTTGATAATCATAAATTTACAATGGGCTGTGAAGAACAATCTATTGTAGTATATGAACATCATGAAAACAAATGGCGATGCAAAGACCCAAATACGTGAGTAGAAATGTTAACTTGCATAGGTTGAGCACTAATTGATTTTCCATATGGGGGAGAAAGAGCATGTATCCATGTATTGTTGTAACTTGAAAATGTCTACAGTAGCTTGGTTAATATCACTGTCTGCAAGATCCCCACCAGGGATCTGAGTATCAGATGGGGGAGGGCTGTGCTGTCAGATCTTCAGTGGAGTGCCTAATTAGAGGGATGACTAAGATTCCCTGCCACTTTTTCAGCAAGGTTCTCTCTCCAGCTCTTCAATAATTCTGTTATCAATATTTCACAACATGCCTATTTTGAAGAATCTGAAAAGAATCGAGCCATTGCTTGCTCTGTGCAGCAATAACTGAACTATTCCTCATTCTTTTTGACCCTTGAGATTTTCTTTTATGTTTATCCATCTTCCTTCTGAATGCTGAATCTGCCTCTCTACTAGAGGCCTTTAGGTTCAGACCCAGGAAATAACTGTCAAGCACAGTTTACAAAGTGCATACTGTTTATTAGCAAGCTTGCGTTCTCAGTTGGCAACACAGTCTCTGCTCAACGAGCTTGAGAAAATCTACAGCCAAGTGAGCCCAGAATACTGCATGGAGCTGCTGTTATACATTGCTTTCACATATAGATAAGGGTAGACCGAGAAGCTTCTCATGAAACAAACACTTCTTTGTTAATACATTATTCTAACAGAATGACTTGTCAAGCTGCCAATAAGTCAGTGAGGTTCTAGCCCTTTAAATTCTGCATATAATTCAAGTCAAGTCACTTTTATTGTCATTTCGACCATAACTGCTGGTACTGTACATAGTAAAAATGAGAACGTTTATCAGGACCATGGTGTTACGTCCTCACTTGCACTCGAGACTCTCACCAGCACCTACAGTAGAAATTGTTTATCTACTGTCCAGCACTTCAGTGCATTTAAATATCACCTATCAGATGCCCTTGTAATCTCCCATTCTAAGAATAGCCCAAACCAGATTACTGACATGACTAAATTTCCTCATCAAATGTGTTACCTACAGTAGTTCCCATCTACATCCTGCAAGTCCTTTGCATGTTTCTTGAACTGGGGACTGTACTCCATTTGTGATTGAGACAAAATTCATCATGACTTCCTTATTCTAGTATTTTATGTCTATTTATAAAGCTCAAAGTGAATTTAGTATTGCAGTACATGTCACCATATACAACTTTGACAATTCATTTTCTTGCCAGCCTATTCAATAAATCTATAATAGAATCAAAGACTGCATGAACTTGCATGTTCAACAGTGTGCAAAAGACAACAAACTGTACAAATAAAAAAGAAGTATTAATAAATGATGAACATCACGAACCTCAGGTGAAGAGTTCTTGCAAGTGCTTCTGGGAATATTTCAATGATGGAGCAAGTGAAGTTGAATGGAATCATCCCCCTTGGTTCAAGAGCCGGATGGTTGAGGGGTAATAACTGTTCCTGAACCTGATGGTGAATTTTGAGACTCCTGTACTGCCTTTCTGATGGCAGCAGTGAGAAGAGAGCACAGCTTAGTTGGTGGGGGTCACTGATGATGAATGTTGTTTTTCCACACTGTGGCTTTACCAAATCCATTACTTTTTCATGTAGGATTTTCTGTTCAAGGGCACTGGTGTTTCCATGCCAGGTTGTGATGTAGACAGTCAATATACTCGCCACCACTCTTCTGTAGAAGTTCTTCAATGTTTTAGATTCATGCTGAATCTTCTCAAACTCCTAAGTAGAGGCACTGCCGTACTTTCTTCATTAGTACACTTGCGTGCTGGCCCCAGGATAGGTCCTCCACAACAATAACACCAAGGAATTTAAAGTTGCTGACTCTCTGCACCTCTGATAACCTAATGAGGACTGAGTCATGGACCTCTTGTTTACTCCTTCTGAAGTCAATAATCAGTTCATTGATCTTGCTGACATTGACAGTGAAGAGCCAATGAGATGGTATCAACTGTGGAGCTATTGCTCTGGTGAGCAAATTGGGGTGCATCCAAGTCACTTCTCAGGTAGAGGTTGATATGTTTCATTATCAACTTCTCAAAACACTTCATCGCAGTGGATGTAAGTGCTACTGGGCAGTAGTCATTGAGGCAGGTTATCACGCTCATCTTGGGCACCAGTTTAAGTGAAGTCTGCTTGGAGCAGGTAAGTACTTCAACCTCAGACTGTTGAAGTGAGAGTTTAAAGATCTCAGTGAACACTCCAGCCAGGTGATCAGCACAGGTCTGTAGTAATTGGCCAAGTACCTTGTCTGGGCCAGATTCTTTTCATGAAGGCTGCTTGCACGTTGGCCTCAGGACTGAAATCACAGGATCATTGGGAGCTCTGAGAGTTTGTGATGGTTCCTCCATGTTTTAACGGTCAAACCAAGCATAGAAGATATTGAGCTCTTCTGCAAGTGAACCCCTCTTGTCTATGTCGCCTGATTTTTTTTTTGATAAGTAATAGCAGTCATGTGACTGTGTTCACAAAATGGCTTTCTGGAGATCGTACCTGGACCTCTTATAACTTTCTTGGTCACTGGACTTGAATACCACTGACCGGGTCTTCAGCAGATTATGAAATTCATGGTTCATTCAGGGCTTCTCATTAGGAAAGACTCTGAATGATTTTGTGGGGATGCACTAGTCTACAGCTGTTTTAATTGTGACAACCATGGTGTATTCATTCAGATCCACAAATAAGTTCTTGAACACGGCTCAGTCCACCAACTCATAGTAATTCTGTAGCTGTCCCTTTGACTCCCACGGCCACATCTTGGTTGTCCTAATTTCTAGTGCTTTGCTCTTTAGCCTCTTCCTGTATGCAGGTAGAAGGACAGCCAAGTGATCAGATTTACTGAACTGTGGTCTGGGCATGATACAGTAGGCATTCCTTGTATTGGTACAACAGTAGTCTTGTGTGTTCAGTAGTCCAGTACCTTGCATAATTTTAATTTCCCAACCACCTTGCTGTTTAGAATGAATTAAACACACTGTTCTTGTATTGAATTGTGCATTATTCCTATTGCCTCTATTTTCCTACCAAAAAATGTAGTACTCTGCAGTTCATAAAATTCTCATCTGCTATCTAACTCCTGCAAACACATACCCTAATCCAAGCTGTCTTTAAGTTGGTATATTTTTTCCCTCAGTTCATTTATGCCATCTTAATTTGTAGATTCCAAAACCTGAAATTGTGTCCCCAAGTCAATGCAGAAGTAAAAGCGCTGATTCTGTTGACTCTTGGAATTTACTGTTCGTTTGTCTGGAAAAACAAATTTGTATTAGTACTTTCAATTTTTTGTGACTACTGTCAACCATTAAATGACTTGAATCTTGATGACAAGCTATTAATTTGTCATTTTAAAACATTCTTTGAGCTGTAACTTGAAGTTGCCATTCTCTTCAGGAAATGCTAATGGAGACCTCAAGTTGCTTCTCATCTGCATTTCTGGTTTGACAAAAATCTATTACTGCAGTGGATAATATTAAATGGAATGTAAAATTTATCTCCCTTCATTGTGGTACCTTGCATGTTTCTAACTTAAGTCTGAGAATGAGCAGTCTTATTGTCTGCCTTTTCCAGCTTCAAAAATCATCAAATTTGAGTAGAATCATTTATTTCAAATTGCTGTAAATGCACTTGAAAGTACTGAAAGCATTTGTTTTGAGTCACTCATCAGAATTGACAGTTGTTCCAGTGTTAAATGTCTCCTTGCATTACTTGCATTTATCAATTGGCCAGAGATAAAATTGAAATTCCATTGCAAATAATTCCTTGTTAAAAGGAATATTGTCCCAAATATACAAGAGTAAGAACTGTTGATGATGAGGAGTGGGATTTAACCTGCAACTTTATGCAAACTCTAGAGCAGGGGTTCCCAAACATTTTTATGCCATGGACCAACACCATTAAGCAAGGGGTCTATGGACCCCAGGTTGGGTACCCCTGCTCTAGTGTGTTGGTTGTTTGTTTAATAATGTGCTGTGCAAAAGTTGGTGCATGTATAGGATGCCTAAGACTTTGATACAGAACAGTATTTCTCAATGTGGAATTGAGAGGAAGTTTTAAAATCTGGTGGGAGCAAAAGATATTTAGAATGATGGGGGTGGGGCAGGTGGTGGAGGAGTGCCAGGGATGGGGGGCTAGCAAGGGTGCAGACACACCCCTGAGATGCCAGGTAAGGTCATTTGATTCCAAACAATTGCTTTATTGATCATTACAGAATGTCTCTCTGGTACTTCCTGCTCCTTCCCCTTTTCCCAAACACGATTTCTCTCCACCCCCCCGCCCCCCCAGTCCACAATAGAGACCCATAGCAGAATCATGTTTACCATCACTCGCATATGTCATGAATTTTTGTTTTGGTGGCAGCAGTACAGTGCAATATGTAAAATTACTACAGTATTATGCAAAAGTCTTGCATCCTAGCTATATATGTACCTAAGAGTTTTGCACAGTATTGTACATATCAGCACTTGGAACAAGTCCATGATATCTAACTTGTATTCATCAGAATAATTTATTTTGTACAGAGATTTCTGTGAAGATTGGTCAGAGGTGCAGCGAATCACAGCCTGTCTACTGGATGGTAAATCCTATGACTCCTTGGTGGATTTTGATAACCACATGGATGATCTCAGGAATGATTGGACAAATCCAGAGATCAATAAAGCTGTCCTCCATTTCTGCTGATTCACCTTTATGTGAATATCCTTGGGCATTCTCTTGACAAATGGAAATGTGCAGCTGCCTTTGGCTGTAATGCGTTACCCTTTTGAATGTGAAGTCTGAACAGTAAAATGAAAGTCAAAACGTTGAGCACTCCAGTTCACTGCCAAGGGATATCAAGTTTTTCAAGTCTCCTGATAGTTGAGCCATGGGTCTCTTTGGTTTTCTCAGGAAAACAAGATTTGCAGTCAAATTGCCCTTTCTGTTAAATCAGATTTTGGATATTTCTAAAGATGTGAGTTATTGTGTAATTTGAAAAGAATTCAATCAGTTGTTAACACTGTAAGAATAACGTGTTTTAACAATTATTTGATTAAATCAATTTAAAGAGCACCTGACAATAGCTGTAGTTGATACTTTTCTTCAGTTGCTGATGCAGTTCTCCAATACTTAGGATTTTGATCCTGTTAGTTTACACAGGTAAGTGTGCAAACTTTCAGTTGAGAAAATACGTTTGAGGTTTAGGGCTTTGGATAAACTAAATGATTACATTTCAAAGATATTTCATTGGTTCTAAAGCATTTTTGGCTATTTTGAGTTTGTGAAAGAAAGATGCTGGGTTAATCATTCATATCAGTAACATTTTGAGGAATCCATTAATTTGAAACTGATTCCTTGTATAACAACATTCTAGTTGGAAAACAAGTCTTTAAATTGCATTCAAGTACCTGACATGATATTTTGAACATCTGATTCTTGATCCTTGTCCATGTATTCTATCAAATGTTTTAAAGGAGTGAGTAAAAATGATTTGTCATGAAATGTTCATAACTTTTTGAAATTCTCATAATTCATCCAATTTGGATTTGCTTTATTATATCCAAGCTTTCTGATAGTAAACGATTGATCTTCAAATTACAAATCTGTGTGCAACCTAGTGTCTGTAAACTTTTTATAAATTATATTGTACAGTATATTTTCATTTGCAGTCTACTTGGGATCTGAGATATGCAAATAAGTTGCCATATTGTATTAATATTTCTTGGTTACAGTGCAGGAAGTTGTTTTTCACCTTTTATCTCCACTGATGTTTCCAGATTTTCAAAAACTGCAAAATAATTAAAAAGCAAAGTATTTGCATTGGAGGGCACTTGAATTTCTGTTTGGGTAACAAAATAATTACAGTACTTTTCTCATGATTATAATTGCTTACCAAAGTGTGTTAAAATGGGTTTGACTATTCTGGTTCTGCAGTTGACCTGTTGTTCAATTAGTCACTTACTACCATATTTTTCACAGTAGAATAGTTTCTGACTGGTACAAAAAACTCTAATACATTTTTGTGAATGTATATTCTGCAGCTAAGCTACAATCAGCCTCAGCATCTGTGGAAGGAGAAACAGTTAACATTCTTTTCAAAGATATTTCATCGCAAAGTTCTTTAGCTCGACATATGAATTTTTTTTTTACCCACAAATGCCCTCAACCTTAGAATTTTTATTCAAGATTTTCACTGCATTTTTTTCATTCCTTCAAGCCTTAGTTTAAATCTAGTCAAAATTCTTTTCTTTTTGATCTGAGCTGTGTACCAACAAACATTCTTGTTTAGGTTGGAGGTGATATGTTAGCATCGAGAGGAAATCCAAAGCTGCAAATAGTTAATGAAAACAAATAAACTGAATTTTTCCACAAAAGCACATTTATGTTGGTTCCTTATTTCCTGAAGTATGTTTTAAGAAGAACTGCAGTCTGCTTGGATCAATTAACATGGTTTTTGCTCTGTAAAAGAAAAGTATATTTTGCTTTTTATTAAGTTGTAGTTCAACATGGTGAGAAGATTTTAATGCATCTTTACAGAGCAGGAGCCAAAAGAAAACTGGTTGCATCTCATTGCTCACCTGCTGAAAAAAGCAATTGTCATTCTTCTTCTCCTCTTCTGTTCTCCGCCCCCCCACCAATGATTCTTTCAAGATTGTCCTCAAAGCAGTTGCCAGAAGATTTTATTTGAAGTTGGGTCACAGATCGGCTGTGATCTCATTGGGATAATGGTTTAAGGGCCTAATTTGCCTGTGTCTATTCCTTTTGAAGTTTTCATAGTTTGTACTTTGTTCTAACCACTTAAATCCACTATTTACAAAAAGAAAATGTCATTTAAATGTAAATATTGCTGTTTAAACTCAAAGGAATACTTTATTCTTTATAACAAAGGCCTTAAGTTTTAGTAGGGTAATGATGGGAGACAAATTGCCATATAAAACTTTTGAAATTATTTTCAATAACTATCTTGAATGAGTACTGTAATCGTGTCTGTTAAAGCTGAAATCCATTACGTTAAATGTGCTGTAGCATGAAAGACAAACTGTAGGTTGAAGTGGGTAAGAAAAAATGTTTAAAAGCTTAGAGTACAAAGCTGAAACTGCAAGGGGATTGTATATGGTTACAATCAATGATTTGATACTACTGATTCAAAGCATTTATCCTTTCATCCTTTTCAGGTCCTGACTGACCTGATTCTAATGTTATGTATTTTTCATTTCCAGCATTTGATTTCATCCAATAAAAATACAAAACTACTTTCAAAGCAGCCTTTTTTTCCTAGATGAAGTTTGATTATTGCAGCTCAGGAATAAGAGTTTACTGGTGCCTTGCAAGAGCTACAAATCCTACTTGACTTTAGCATGACTCATCAGAACAATGAGCATGGGCAATGTGGAAGAGCCATTTAAACTTTGGCCCACAGTTGATGGCATTCTAAAGTTTTTTTTTCAATTAATAGCTTGAACTTGCTGTGATACTTAATCTCTTTATCTGGGGTGTAAATTGCTATTTAGTTCATTGAAGCTGATTGTTTCTCCTGCAACTTGCCTATTCTAGTGGTAACAGACCCCACACGGACGTGGAGAGAATATGCAATCCCCATATGGCCAACAGCTAAGTGCAGGTTGAAGCTGGAGCTTTGCAGCAGCAGTAACTGAGTGGCTGTTTCACAAAGGCCAGTCTATTAAGAAAACAGTTCTTTAGAGGGAATTGTTCATTCTTGGTGGTCTCACTTCTAGAATAGACTAAAAAAAAGTCTGTTTTTCCTGCTTTCTGAAATGAAATACAAGCAGTTCTCTGCATTTGCCAGAATGTGGTTGTTTAGCTAAAGACTATTCAAAATGCCATTAACCCCTTGTTCTTTTCACTCCTGCTGTTCATGGAATCCTGTTTTTTTTAATCAATTCAATGGCACTCTACATTGAGTATGCAAAAAATCTTGAGTGACTGTGATCCAAGCTCTTTGAATCAATGTGATTCCAAACCTTTATACTCATTGGCATTTCTTTTCCTTGTTACAACTTAAGATTTTGTTGCCAATCCTGTACAGAAAATAAGATCTGCTGCACAGCAAAATGATCTGTGCATTTCTGACATACCAGCAGTAGTTAGTCATTATAGCTGGTTCTAACCAGAATTTCTCAGAGCATTTGCAGTGGGCATTGTTCTTACAAATATATGGAAAGCTTTCTTGCTGATTGGTGCATGAGGTTTTCTTTATTCTGTGGAATGGTTACGATAGGTGGCAGTGCCATTTTTGAGCAAAAAATGCTAAATATTTCAAAGCAAGATGGTGACTGCAGTTGCTTATATTTAATGTATAGTGGGTCAAACACATGATTAAATTTAAACAACCACCACTACAATTTCCATTTAAAATTATCTCTCAGTCCTTCCACTGGATACAGAATTTAGGCTTCTAATTTGTTAACGTTTGTTAATTCAGAGTATTTCTCCTTTTAATAGAACCCCTTTTTTTTCCTCCACCAAACGCCTCACATGCATTCACCCAGTCAAAAGTTGAAAACAAACTTGGCATTTTTCACTTTTTGGGGGATTTGGTGCTGCTGCAATTCATTGTCCATCCCTAATTGTCCTCGAAGTGGTAGTGTGCTGACTTTGAGCCATTGCAACTTTATTCATGGGAGTACCTTCACCCGGATTTAGATTTGAGTGAGCATGTGGCAATATTTCCAAGTTAGGGTTTATGACCTGGAGAACTGTAGGTGGGGTCATTTACCTCTGCTTCTACTAGGGTGCCGATTTCCCCTTATCTCCTGGGGCTGGGTGATACTGTTGCATTAGGCTATGAAAATAATACTGGTACACATTGGTAGCTATGCTGCAGTTGTGAAGAGAATATACATTTGGGTAGTGGATGGTCAATCAATAAATTGGTTTATCCCAGATACGGCGAGCTGCATGTGTAATTGGAATTTACTCATCCAGATTGGTGCAATGTATTCAATCACTGCTAACTTTAGATGTATTGAATAGTAAATCTATGGCTGTAGGATACCCAGGCTCAGACTTATATATTTGGGGCTTATCCTTGGAAAATGCTTTGATCAGTGGTGGTCATTGGGGGACATTCATGGCAGTTGCCCTAGCTGTGCTGTCTTTCAGCTGATTAGCTGTCTATTGATGCTTGTCCTTTACCCCCACATACTTTTACTTGTTCTATTCTCTTCCATTGTGTTTGAAGTCCACTTGGAAATAATAACAATGTGCAAGTTCCCTGTACTACAGTGTTAAAATTTACTTGCATGTAAATGTGGTAATCTCACCTCTGGTGGTAATTGTTCTATCTCTATTCTTATGAGTTTTTTTGCAGAATGTATTGTTATTGTTGCCTGTCTGTCTGCAGCTTCTGGGTTTCTTTTGTTGCAAAATCAGGATTATGCCATAAGTCTGAAAGGCTGGGTTACTTATATTTTGCTTTGTTGACAAAATCAGCTCTACATTAGGAATGGCCAAAAGGTCCAGTAGCTGGTTCCCACTCTACTGCATTCTACACTATAGACAATGGATAGTAGGTGTAGGAGTAGGCCATTCGACCCTTCTAGCCAGCACCACCATTCACTGTGATCTTGGCTGATCATACACAACCAGTACCCCATTCCTGCCCTCTCCCCATATCCCTTGACCCCGCTATCTATAAGAGCTCTATCTAACTCTCTCCAGAATGCTCCAACTGAACAAGTGCTGAGTTGACCAATGCTGCTATTACTAACCATGGCTGGTGGTTTGTAACAGCTATCCTGTGTTGAAAGGAAGCACATAGGCAGCTACTATGTAAAACAGATCCAATGGCATAATGGTAAATTCAATTTGAACTTGGGTTCCGATACTACATACCTGTTCCAGTGCTTCCGCAGTGACTTGTACTCCTTGTCCAGACATGCACTCCTTGTATAGCACACGAAGAGCACAAAACTTGGATCTGCTGCAATTAGCTTATCACCACAATAGGTCTACAGTGAATTCAATCTCACTAGTTCTCCACTTGGCTTTGGATCGCCTGGGCGATAGTAATACTTGCCTCAAAAAGCTGACATCCATTATGGAAGACGCCCATCACCCAAGGCATGCTCTCTTATTGCTCCCATCAAGGAGGTGGTACAGAATCCTCAAGACACATGCAACATTTTCAGGAATAGCTTCTTCACTCTGCAATCTGTAGTTTTCCCCTCTTCTTGCACCACTCAATTATTTTTAAAATCTATATTCTTATCATTTATATTATAAAATACTGTTGTCACAAAACAACATATTTCACAACATATGCTGATGATTCACAGTGATGCTGATGCTCCTTACGCTTATTAATTATGGCTGTGGTCATGACCACCTAGACTATAATCCCTTGTTATTGATGCACCATTTGTAACATGTTTCTTGTTATGTCAGCTGAGTTCTATGAAAAGTTTCTCTGGTCCACTCTGAAGTGTATACAGAATTAATTTAGTTTTGAATGTTTTTGTTTCTTTAACGGCCTATGTTCAGGAGGATAACTGCTCCCTAATTTGGTGGGGTGTTTTAAAATAAGGAATTATCTTTGACATTTAATTCCCATTTTAAACCAGATCAGTTTTGGGTTGTCCTAACTTGCCTCATTCTTCTCATTAAAGTTACCTTGAAGGTAAATGACCATGTTTTATTTGCCATTTAAAACTCAATCTTTCTGAACACAGCCCTTGAATAATTCCACATAATAAACCCACTTGAGACTAACACTGTACTCTTGGGTAACTTTAACCTACTCTAAGCAAAAAAACCCAAATCATTGGTGTGGCACAGGAGATTCTGCAGATGCTGATAATCTTGAACAACACAAAATGGTGGAGAATCTCAGTGAGTCGGGCAGCATTTATAAAAGGAAATAGACTGTCAATGTTATGGACCAGGGCCCTTCACCAGAACTGGAAATGAAAGGGGCAGCATTAGTTAAGCCAATTACCCCTAGTAGGGCATAGGCTGCTGACAGCAGAAAGCCAGAGTTCCTTTCCTGAGTCAGTCTTTCAAACTGTCCCAGGTCTAGCTAGTCTTCTTGGTATCAGCTTCATGGTTGTGTCACCAGATGTTCTTTGGCTGGCCTCTCTTCTGCTTTCCCTGGTGATTCTATATTAGCGCTTGCCTGATGATTCCAATGGTGATGGTCCTGGATGATAGAAGATCGATCGGCTCTGTGCCTTCAATGGACTTGCAGCTTTCACCACATGACTTCACATTTCTTCTGGCTGCAAGTCCTTCCTTTCCCATGATGAGCTCTTTGGAGCTTCTGTTGACATTTCTGTAGCTCTGGGCTTTATGGATTGGAGCTATTAACCCCATGGCCAACCCTCCTCTCACTGCCATGCTTGGGATTGTCTGTGGGAGTTGGGCAGAAGAGTGCATTGCTCAAATAGTTGGAGGGACTCAGCATTTGTGAAGCAAAGAGATGGTAAACTTTTGCTACGACCCTGCATCCTTTTGTCTCCTCTGATACCTTCACTCTATCCCTTGAATTCCTCCAACTATGTTTTTTTTACTTCACATTCCAGCATCTGCATTCCCTTGTCTCCATTTCTGATTCTTCATCCAGCATCTCATCCAATGTGTATTTTCTTACATTTGCATAATTTTGCTGGAAGTCCCAGTACATCTGAGTGAACCTGTAATAAGAGATGTTGTCTTTGTAAACCGGGGTGCTGCTTATATTCAGCAACACCAGACAAGAGCACTCTGCAAAACAGTTTTCTTTGGCATCCTGTTGATTATCAGAAATCATTAAAGCAGGTCGTTTATCATAAGAGCAGCTGCAATACTTTTCCACAGTGGTAATTGCATATAAAACATTACACATTATACTTGGAGTATCCTGAGGTGCTATCAAGCATTATTAACATTGTGTGATGAAAATAATTCACTCTCTAAAAAACTGACTAACGAGGTTTTTCTGGATTATTCTTCCATTTTTTTAAAGGTGTTTTTAAGTAAATAAAGGCCTTTGATCAGAAAATGAAAACACTGTGCCTTCCTCCATTCCTATTGAATGCATTGTTGAGCTCTGATTTCATATTCTCCTTTTTAGAAAAAGGAAAGGTAATTTCTCTGTAATTCTATTTCTATTAAACTGTTAAGCTTACAAACTAAAGGCTGCTTTTTCTACTCATTGCTTCCTCGAACACCCTGAACTGGATCCCATCAACACAAGGAGCCCCATCAGGTTCATGGACACTTTAGAAATATGCAGCTTTCCAGGGGCTAGTGACTATCTGATGAGCAGTAACAGCAAAGCTGATTAATTTTTGGCACTTAAGGGAACTAAAGGAGATGAAAGTTTTGGGAAAGTGGATGGGAATTGGAAGGCGGTGGTGATAGGTTGGGAAAAATGGTGATGATGTAGAAATTGAGTCCATTGTGCCTGCTGCTGGTCCCTTAAGTTCTTAGTTGCCTACAGGCACCTTGTAAAAGATGAGATTGTGCCCAAAACTAGTGTTGTCTATTCTCATAAACTGCATTATCACATTCTTGCTTTAAGCCCGTGCTGGAGAATGTGAGTTAAATTTGCTGCTCTGTAACATCCAGAGAGTCTTTCACATAAAAAACATCGGCAGGTAAACTTTCAGTTTGTTATTGAAATGAGTTTCACGACCAGGAAAGAAAGTAAGGTTTATTAAGTGGTTGCATCAAACTGATGCAAAGTCCCAATCCTAGATTCTTAACTGCTTCTGCAAAAGATACTCAGAATCAGATTTATCGCTAACTTAAATTATGTGAATTTTGTTGTCTTGCAGTAACAGTACAAAGACACAAAATTGCTATAACATTACAAAAATAAATAGTGCAAAAAATAAAAGATCACAAACCTGTCAGAAATTTGATGGTGGAAGAGAAGAAGCTGTTTATCTCATTCAGACCTTCACAGCCTCCTCCCCAATGGCAGTATTGACAAAAGGGCACAACCCAAATGGTGAGGGTCCTTGGTGATGATGCTGCCTTATTGCTCCAGAAAATGTCTTTATACAGTTGAGGGGATTTTTAAGCCATTTTATTTTGGCCACTCCTGTCATAATTCCAATGTAGCCATTGCAGTTCCAAGATTCTTTAAATTTCAATAATGTTTCCTCTAGCTTTGTTTATACAATATTTGTTTATATTGTTGGTACAGAAAATGTTAGAGTAAACTAGCCCATCTGCAGCAGAAAAAAAAATGTTCATGCGTTATCAAAGTTCAACGTAAATTTAGTATCAAAGTACACTTGTGTCACCATATCCAACCCTGAGATTCATTTTTGCAGGCTTTCATGGTATACACAAAAACATACAATATAATAAATAAGTTATAAATATGAAGAACATGAGATAAAGAGTCTTTGAAAATGAGCCCATAGGTTGTAGGACAAGTTCAGTGATGGTGCAAGTGAACCCCTCTGGTTGAGGAGTTATAACTGTTCCTGAACCTGGTGGTATGGGCCCTGAGGCTCCTGTAACTCCTTGATGGCTGCAGCAAGTAGAGAGCATCGTCCGGAAGCTAGGTGGGGGTTGGGGTGGAGGTCTCTGATGAGTGCTGCTTTCCTGCGACAGTGTTCCACGTAAATGTACTCAATGATGGGAAGGGCTTTACCCCTGATGGACTGTGCTGTATCCATTGCTATCTATAGGCTTTTCTGTTCAGGGGCATTGGTGTTTAACTACCAGATCATGCTACAACTAGTCAATGTACAGTACTTTCCACGGCACATATATAGAAATTTGTCTAAGTTTTGCCAATTCTTTGCAAACTTCAAAGAAAGTAGAGGCACTGCAGTGCTTTCTTTGTAATTGCACTTAAGTGGTGAGCCCAGTTCTATTCCTCTGAAATGATGACATCCAGAAATTTAATGTTGCTGATTCTCTCCACCTCTGATCACCTGATGAAGATTGACTCATAGAGTTCTGGTACCCTCCTAAAGCCATTAATCAGCTCCTTGGGTCTTACTGACATTGAGTGAAAGATTATTGTTGTGGTTCCACTGAGCCAGATTTCCAATCTCCCTCCCATCAAATGACATTGGAGCTGTGCTTAGCCTCACAGTCATAAGTATAACGTGAGTAGAGGCAGGGTGGTACAGCCTTGTGGTACACCTGTGCTAATGGTGATTACAGAGGAGATGATGTTGATAATCCGAACTGACATGTCTGCAAGTGAAGAAATCGAGGATCTAGTTGCATAAAGGGGTATTGCAGCCAAGGTCTTGGAGCTTATTGATTAGTTTTTGAGGGGATGATAGTATTGAATGTAGAGAATGAAGATGTCTCATTTTCAATCTTTTATTGATTAAAAAATTATATGTATAGATACAAATCAGAGGAGAAGTTATATCAAATACATAACACAATAAACATACAAAGAAAAGGATATACACTGTCAAAATCATGTATAATATAATGTTAGGCTAGTATATATAAACAGAGAACCACAACTCCTCTTGACAATTCATACAAAAAAAACTGGAAATTTTCTATTTTTAAGAAGGAAAAAAACCCATTAAACTAACCTAAAACAAAAAAAGGGGCTGGGCAGTCCATTTGAGGATAAAATTACAAAAAAAAAAGAAAACATCCTTCTGGTCAAATCTGAAACTTCACAGAGGGAAAAGAAAAAACAATCATCATATGAAAATATTGAATAAAAGGTCACCAGGTTTGCTCAAATTTGAAAGATGTATCAAACATCCGACTTCTAATTTTCTCCAAGCTTAAACAAGACATAATGGAGGAGAGCCAGAAAAAAACAGTAGGTGGATTAGTATCCTTCCAATGCAACAAAATAGCTCTTCTGGCCAATAAAGTTGAAAAAGTTATCACATGTTGAGTGGAAGCAGGAACATTTCCTGCTTCCTTTGGAGTAATCCCAAAGATTGCCGTAGGTGAACTAGGTTGTTAGTCCACACCTATGGCTTTTGATAACGTTCTAAAAACATCTCTCCAAAAATTATTTAACTTTATATGTTTTGGTAGAGCTGTAGTCTACAAAGAGAATCCTGATGTATGTATCTTCACTGCACAGATGTTCCAGAGTTGAGTGAAAAACCAGTGAAATGTCATCTGCTGTGAACCAGTTCTGATGATAGACAGATTGAAGCTTACATTGTACATATAGTTGAGATTGATTATAAATGTTACTGTTTTTGTCAACACTTACCCCTTTATATTTCATATTGCATACAACCTTTTTATGTCTTTCACTTAAAACAACAAATTTCACATGTATTAAGACTGACATGTGAAATTTGTTTTAAGTGAAAGACATAAAAAGGTTGTATGCAATATGAAATATAAAAATAAATATAAATAATGCAAAATAGTGGTGTCGTGTTTTTGGATTCATGGACTGTTAAGAATTCTGATAGTGGAAGGGAAGAAGCAGTTCTTAAAGTGTCGAGGGTGTGTGTGTGTCTCTTGTATGTTCATGCTGATGGTAGTAATGAGAAGATATCATGTCCTGGTTAGTGAGGATCCTTCATGATGGATGGTGCCTCCTTGAGGCATCACCTTTTGAAGATGCCATCAATAGAAGGGAAGCTAGTGGGCCATGATATAGCTGAGTGTATGATCACTACAGCTTACTTCAGGTCCTGTGCAGTGGCCCCTCCTTACTAGGCAGTGATGCAGCCAGAGCGAATGCTCTCCATGGTACATTTGCAAAAATCTGATTAGGTAACATAGTAACATTGAATTTTATCTCCCCAGATCTTTTGAATTGACCAATTTATAACCAAGGAATGACCTAAATTTGAACTAAATTTTCAAGTCAAGTCTCTTTTTATTGTCATTTCAACCATAACTGCTGGTACAGTACACAGTAAAAATTAGAATGTTTTTCAGGACCATGGTGCTACATGAAACAGTACAAAAACTACACTGAACTATATAAAAACTACGCTAGACTATAGACCTACCCAGGACTGAATAAAGTGCACAAAACAGTGCAGGCATTACAGTAAATAACAAACAAGACAATAGGCACAGCAGAAGGCAGTAGGTTGGTGTCAGTCCAGTCTCTAGGTATTGACGAGTCTGATAGCTTGGGGGAAGAAACTGATACATTGTCTGGTTGTGAGAGCCCGAATGCTTCAGTGTCTTTTCCCAGATGGCAGGAGGGAGAAGAGTTTGTATGAGGGGTGTGTGGGGTCCTTCAAAACGCTGTTTGCTTTGTGAAAGCAGCATGTAGTGTAAATGTCTGTAATGGCAGGAAGAGAGACCCTGATGATCTTCTCAACTAAACTTAGCTTTCTGTTTGATGGACCAGCTATTTTTAGTTACTAGCTCATGCCTAGCAAGTAATGAGAGTAATAAACTAAAGAGGTCATTACCACCCTGTCTTTAAAAAAACTGGCACCTATTTTTCAATCCAGATGAATGGTCTTGAGCCAAAATCTTGCAAAGATGCCTGATCCACTGAATTCCTCCAGGAGTTTTTTTTTTGCTCCAGATTCCAGCATCTGCAACCTCTTCTGTTTCCATAGCAGCCATTCGAAAAGGGTTTGTGTTTCTATGGTGCATTTTCTGTATTTTTTTTAGTATTATCCCAAAGCTCCCTACACTAAGTGGTACTTTTTCAGTGCAGTCGCAATTGCAATGCAAGAGCCACATCAGACAGCTTGCAAAAAACATTCTTTCATAACATAGGAGAAAAACATTGTTTCTCCTATGGTCCACTCTTCTCTCCTATCAAATTCCTTCTTCTCCAGCCCTTTATCTTTCCCAAATACCTGACTTCACCTATCATCTTCTTACTAGTCTCCATCCCCTCTCCCCATCTTTTTTTTCTGGTGTCTTCCCCCTTCCATTTCAGTCCTGAAGAAAGGTCTCAGCCTGAAATGTTGATTGTTTATTCATTTCCTTAGATGCTGCCTGACCTGCAGAGTTCTCCCAGCATTTTTATGTGTTGCTTTCACAAACAGTGACGTGATACCCAACCAGATAATTTTTTTGGAGTATTTTGAGGAACAAATATGAGTCAGATCATCAGAGATATCTCTGTTACTCTGATTAATTTACAGTAACTATGTGACCTTGTAACCTACACCATTGTGAGCCATGGGAGGAAATTAGACTGATATATGGATTAGCCTAAATGCTGAAAGGTTGAAGATCGAAGTAGCTGAGTCCAGAGGTAGATCCTGTGAGTCCAGGTTAGAGGCCTGATGTCTGGAAGTCTGGACCAGAGACTGGAGGTTCGAGGCTCAATTTATTAGAGTCTGAGTCGAGCCAAGGACTGGAGGCCCAGAGGTGGCCTGTCTTGGGTGTATGGGAGGCTGTGAAGAGGCTTTATCTGCTGTTGTTTTCTTGTTTTTGTTCTGTTGCTGCTTATGCTGCTATGTGTTTTGTTCTGCTGAACATTGTGGGAATGCTATGTTGTCTGTACAATGTGTGGCGACCCCTGCAGGCTGCCCCCAATACATCCTTGGGTGTGACGGTTGTTAATACAAGGAACACATTTCACTGTATGTCTGGATGTACATGTGATGTCTGAATGTTAAGGTAATTGGAGCTGCGGGTTAGCAGCCCCCCCCCCCCAGCTATACCACTGCATCTTATCAACTATATACAACATTCAGTGCTTCTCAAATGAATTGTCTGAAACTTCGCAGTTTATTACATATCTGGTTTAGTTGACTTTGAGATTCTACCCAGAGCAGGTTTGAAAATATTTTATGCCTAATTCTAGCATATCGCACAAAACACTTAACATGTTTGTAAGGGCAGGTAGCTTTGGACCAGGTTTAAGATAATTAAAAACCACCAATACTGACTTTTTCTCACATTTATTTGGGCTTGTTGTAAGCGAATTAAGAGAGATTGACTGTAAGAATTCACCAATAACTTTATAATCACTGGAAGAACAAAAGGACTTGGGTTCACTTGTACACAAATCCTTGAAAGAGGCAGGAATTATTGAGAGAAATACTAACAAAGCGTACAAAATTCTGGAAGAACTCAGCAGATCTACAGAAGGGTCTTGGCTTGAAACACAACTCTTTATTCCTTTCTGTAGATGTTGCCTGACCTGTTGATTTCCTTCAGCATTTTGTGAGAGTTAATTTCGATTTCCAGCATCTGCACAATCTCCTGCGTTACTAACAAGACATAAGTGATTTAGGGATTCATAAATGGTCAAAAAAGTTGTGTTGAATCTGTATAAAACACTGCAATGTTGTGTTCAATTTTAGCTACCTAATGTTTAAAAAAAGCATGAAGATCCTAGAGAGGATGTAGAAAGGATTTCCTCGAACAGTTCCTGGGATGAGTAATTTTCCAATGAGGTTGCACTGGAAAAGCTGGGAATATTTTCCTCAAAGTGAAGGTGGCTGTGAAGAGGTTAAATAAAATCTCGAAACAGTAAACTGATGTTATTCCTCTCATTGAATGGTTCAGGAACCAGCAGGCACATGTTTAAACTGATGGGCAAAAGATGCAGATGAATGTGAATGGGACAAAATAAATTCTGCAATTTCAGCCCAAAACTCACTGTGTATGAGAGTGGTGATTCAGAATAAATATGGATGCAATGGGAGATGAGGACCTCAACACAATAGCTCCCACTAAAGAGGTAGTGCTGAGCAAACTTGTGGGCCTGAAAATAGACACGTCCCTGGTCCTGATGGAATGTATCCCGGGGTACTGAAAGAAATGGCAGAAGTTGTTTAGTGATAATTTACCAAAATTCTCTGGACTCTGGGCAGGTCTCAGTGGATCGGAAGTCAGAGGGTGCCACTGTTCAAGAAAGAATGCAGGCAAAAGGCAGGTAACTATAGGCAATTAGTTTAACATCTGTTGTTGGGAAAACGCTTGAAGCCATCATTAAAGAAGAAACAGTGCAGCATCTGGAAAGAAATGGATCCATCGTGCAGATGCAGCATGGATTCAGCAAAGGCAGGTCCTGTTTGACAAACTTACTGGAGTTCTTTAAGGATATAATGAGTACAGTAGATAGGGGGGAACAGATAAAAGTTATTTACTTGGATTTCCAGAGGGCGTTTGATGAGGTGCTACATAAAAGACTTCTCCATAAGTGATGTATTAGCATGGATACAGGGTTAACTAATATAAAGCAAAGAGTTGAGATACATGGGTGTTACTCTAGTTGGTAATCAGTGGTGAGCGGTGTGCCACAGGGGTCAGTGCTGGGCCTGTAACTGTTTACAATATACATTAACAATCTGGAAAAGGGGACAAGTGTAAGTTTGCTGATGACACTAAATTGAGTGGAAAAGCAAATTCTGCAGAAGATACTGAGAGTCTGCAGAGAGATACAGATAGGTTAAGTGAGTGGGCAAGAGTCTAACTGATGGAGTACAATGTTGGTAAATGTAAGAAAGGAAAAATGAAAGAGCAGATTATTATTTAAATGGTTAAAAATGCAGCATGCTGCTGTGCAGAGGGACTTGGGAGTATTTGTGTATGGATCACAAAAGGTTGGTTTGCAGGCTATCAAGAAGGCAAATAGAATGTTGGCCTTCATTGCTAGAGGGATTGAATTTAGGAGCAGGGAGGTTATACTGCAACTGTACAGGGTACTGGTAAGGCCACACCTGGAGTACTGTGTGCATTTCTGGTCTCCTTACTTGATTCCAAAGATGAAGGGGCTATAGACTATGAGGAGAGATTGAGTTGCCAAGGACTGTACCTGCTAGAATTCAGAAGTATGAGAGGAGATCTTATAGAAATGTATAAAATCATTAAAGGGATAGACAAGATAAAGGCAGAAAAGTTGTTTCCACTGGTAGGTGGGAATCTAACTAGGGGACATAGCCTCAAGATTCAGGGGAGTAGATTTAGGATGGAGATGAGGAGGAACTGCTTTTTCCAGAGAGTGGTGAATCTGAGGAATTCTCTGCCCAATGAAGCAGTGGAGGTTGCCTCAGTAAATGTCTTTAAGACAAGGTTGGACAGATTTTTGCATTGTAGGGGAATTAAAAGTTATGGGGAAAAGGCAGGTAGGTGATGAGTCCATGGCCAGATCAGCCATGATCTTATTGAATGGCGGAACAGGCTCGATGGGCCAGATGGCCCACTCCTGCTCCTATTTCTTAACTTCTTATAAATCGGAGCTTTCTGAAAGGAATTGGAAAGGCACAAGAGGATCATTTGTAGGACTACAGAGAAAAAGCAAAAAATGTGATCATTTGCAATCAGCAAGCACGGACTCCTTCTGTGCCATAACAATTCTAGAACTGACCAGCATGGTTTGAGTAATCTAGAAAGAGTTCAGTCTCTATAATTCAGTATTGTCTATGCTCTTACAGTCAGATCATGGTGTGTATAATGACCTGATTCCTGAGGCAGAGAGTATCAAGATTTCATAATAAAGAGTATTCAAACTGGATTTTGTGTTTTTTATTTATTTCCAGCATCTGCAGATTCACTCGTGTTGCCTTTGGTTTATTATTGTCGTGTGTACTGAGAAACTGTGAAAAGCTTGTTTTGCATACTGTACACAGATCAAATCATTAACACTGTGTGTTAATATGCTACAAGGTAAAACAATAACATTGCAGAAGAAAGTTAAACAGCTACTAAGAAAGTGCAATGCAGGTAAATGACAAGGCACAAGATCATAACAAGTTAGAGTTTAGATTGAGAAGTCAAGAAGCCATCTTATCATACTAGGGAACCATTTAATACACTGGGTTTAATAGCAACAGGGTAGAAATTGTCCTTGAGATTGGTAGTACATGGTATTGTATCCTTAAACCCAACTGCGGAACTTGTTCATCAATGCAACAGGCCACCAACTTTAACCTTAGATTCCTTTTTTCTCTCTGGCCAGTCTAGAATTTTCTGTTTTTATTTCTGATTTTTAGCAACTGCAGCATTTTACTTTTGAACCAAAGTAGTAAAATGGAGCAGCATGCTTTCAACCCATCTTTATACATTTTCTTCAGAATTAGGTATTTTATTATATATAATGTCTTTAAACATTTCTCTGAAAATAACATCACGTTTGTAATTTCACCCCTGAAATCACTTAGGAACAGAGTTTTACTGAGTCTGATTCACCTGATTGATAATTGAATTATACTGGATATAGGGAAAGTGATTCTCTTACAAAAACTTAACGGCAATTAATTCCATTTTCTTAGCAAACCAAATGGGATGTGACTAAAACAGAAACCAGTAAGGTTATTTCTGTTCCAGTTTGTTAAAGCTGTAGTGCACAGATATAAGAGGTGGACAAACGTACAGACCGTTTTCAGAGAAGTCTCTTCCTGTATATAATTTGACGACACCTTTTTTGGTTTATGTCTTTTTAAAATAAAAGGTCATGATTCATATTCGGATTCAGAACGGCACATTAAACAGGGGAGGAGTCTAATTTCTATCTTCCTTTTGTTTTCGCTGAGCGCCCATGGGGAGGACAGAGACAACTGCAGCCGCTGTTGTATCCGCCCAAGAGCCGCAGGAAGGATTACCATTGTGCCTCCGTGTTGCTCCTTGCTCTCAAATCGTTGCCGCGGCACTCTCTCACCTCCCGCCGTACAGAGATATTCCGCTCTGCTGCCGCTCCCCACAACATTAGAACGTGTAAACATTTAAGTTACAGCCCGTGTCACCACACCACGGATGCTGCGAGCAACAGGCGTGAGTCCAACCTAATTCCGGGTGGCGAAAGGGCGGCGCGAGCAAGTTTACACGGCAGAAAACTTGGGTGAGGGGAGGAGAAGAGGCAGCCACACCTGGGTAAACACGACTTCACGCTGCATGGCAACGCTCAGCTCGCCATGTGCTGCCGATGTGGGGATTCTCCTGCGTTTTAGCTTTAAAAGAGGAGCGACTTTGAATGAGGGGAGCGGCCGGGTGCTGGAGTTGGACGCTTCGGCCAGCAGGGAAGAACTTACTTCTATACAGGAAGTCGAAAACGTGGTAGCAGTGCTTGGCAGACGCGGGTCCTCGGGGAGGTAAAGTACGATTGTAGCTTTTGCAGCCACCCCACCCTTTGTCCCACTCCCAGGGCAAAGTTACCCCCGTTCCCTCCGCGCCGAATGCCCCATTCATCTTAATGTCCTGTGTTACTGGAACGAATGAACATCTTTAACAAGCTTTCCTTAAAATGACTTACAGTATTACCACTCGGTTATTTTGAAGAAACTAAACTTTTAATCTCTAACCGGTAAATTGTCAGGCAGATCTTGGAAAGGGATCAGAGTGGTGTATCCTGTTTTCACTCTCGGCGCCGTTTGACAGCACATTTACAGCGTTTAATTCCTCGCACGCTTATATAAATGGGTGTATTCGGTTACAGTACTTGTGTGTTTGTGTGTGTCTGTATGAATGCGTGAGCGCGCGTTGGGGTTTCTCGCTTTCCTTGATAGTGGAGGGTGGGTGGGTGGGTCGCTTTCCTCGATATAACCTGTTGGCTGGGACGGTAGTGGAGGGTGGGTGGGTGCGCGAACGGTATGCAGCATGCAGTTGTATCCCATGGATGCGGGTACGGGGAGGGCTCCGTTCACCCGTGCTCAGATCCCGGGACAAGCCACGGAATGCAGGGCACACAGCAGCAGGTACAGTTTTGAATGTTCGGTTGTGATTTCTGTCTGGACGTTTTCTTGAGGTGAGCTAAGAGTATAGATTTATTTGAAAAGGGATACAGAGCTTTTTAATAGAAAGGCTATTACATTTTTGGATGCTGAAACATTACCATAAGACAATAAGACATAGGAGCAGAATTAGGCTATTCGGCCCGTCGAGTCAACTCCGCCATTCCATCCTGGCTGATTTATTATCCCCTCTCAACCCCATTTCTCTGCCTTCTCTCCGTAATCTTTGACGCCCTGACTAATCAAGAACCGGTCAACCTCCTCTTGAAGTATACCCAATGACTTGGGCTCTACACCCGTCCGTCCGTGGCCCGTGGCAATCAATTCCATAGATTCACCACCCTGTGGCTCAAGAAATTCTTCCTCACCTCTGTTCTAAATCTACGTCCCTCTATTCTGAGGCTGTGCCCTCTGATGCTAGACTCACTGATCAGGGATTCAAACAATCTTGTCCTTACTCTCTTTAAGAAAGTGTGTGTGTGTGTGTGTGTGTGTGTGTGTGTGTGTGTGTGTGTGTGTGTGTGTGTGTGTGTGTGTGTGTGAGTGTGTGTGTGTGTGTGTATGTGTGTCTTTATACAAATTGCTTGTCTGCACAAGTTTGCGTATTGTACTTTGCTAGGTAATATGTTATGTTCCTTTTTGTGGTTTTCAACCAAGTCTCCTTGAACCACGCCTTCTCCAGGATAAAGCCAGTTCTGCTTAAACCAGAACAATGACTTTCACTTGTGAAGTGTTTTTCGTTCATTGAAACATATCAAGACGCTTAACAGGACCACTGTTTAAATTTCGCAATGGGATTTGTTAGCACTGCCAAAACTTGAGTCAGAAAGGTAACGTCTTAAGGTGTGGTGTGGAGCGAGAGGATGGTGTGTAAGGAGGTAATTCCGGCGCTCTGAACCTTATCGGCTGATAGTGGTATCACGGATCCTGAACAATGAAGTGCCCAAGTTTTAGAAACTTTAGGGCTTAAGACGAAAAGAGAGGAGGGAGGGTTCTAAAGCTTTTTGAAAATAAGGATCCTTAAAATCAAGGTCTTCGCTGGTCTGGCCGCCAGTGAGACTGAGCAAACAGAGAGGGGATGGGTAAACAACATTGGTCCAAGGCAGCGCCTGGCAACGGAGAAAGGTGTGAAGTGGAAGATAACTTTTCGGAGGGTTTTTTTGAGTCTTTTATCCAATGTACCAAAGTTTTTAACGAGTGGTGAGTGAATGCTGAAGACTGGGGAAGTGACCCGGTGCAAGAAGGAACATTTTGGAGCTGGCTTTTGAAAGCGAAGAAGAGTTTCAGAGTGAAGGACAAGCATATTGAAGGATCTGTAATCTGGTGGAAGTTGGAAAGTGGGCGGGTGAACGGAAAGTGAATTCCAAGTAATACTTGCAACATCATAGAGTGTTTCAGAAATTAATCAGTTGTATTTAATTTGGAATTTAACCAGCTAAAATTTATTTATAAATAATAATTAAACAATTTTTATGAATTGGCGTTAATGCTATTAACTGCTACACCCATGGTTTGAATGTTGACCAGGCTGCGGGGCTGAAGGTGCCTTTGGTGTCTATTTCTGAGTGAATTCATTTCGTAATTGTAAACACAAGAAAATCTGCAGAATGTGGAAATCCAAAGCAACACACACAAAATGCTGGAGGAATCAGCGGGTCAGGCAGCATCTGTGGAGAAGAGTAAACAGTAGAGGTTTTGATGCTGAGTTCCTCCAACATTTTGTGTGTGTGTGACTTCCTAATCTCCTTAGCCCAATTCCTGCCTGCAAGGACACTGCATCACAAATCAAACCATTCTCAGAATCCAATTGGCAACCTTGCTTTTCCTTGGTTAGAAGTTGCTAAGACACTGTTTCTTTTTAAATTCTTCCCCATCCTTCTGATGTGCAGTTATATAAACAGCCTTTAATTGTCTGTACGACTAGACAGTAAGAGACATTGGACTATTCAGCTCTGACAAGCATTAGAGAAATGCCAACAGTGCTCTCATAACAACCATGACATCTTCTGGCAGGATTAAGACTTGAAAGTGGGAACATTGCTTTCCCTTGCTAGCCCTATCAAGGCCAATGATAGGGCTGACACCTAGCTACGGTAGTAGTATGGTCCCTCGAGTCAAGTATGATGTTCTCCTAAGGGTTTGTTCCCCAAATGGAGAATGCCTAAGCTTGACTTTGTTTAATGTGGGGAAGCTAATACACGGGCAACACCCACACAGTCTTTGACAGTCTGGGGTCAGGGTCCAGTGGCATGGCATCCAAGGTGATCGGGACCTTTCACTGCTGCAGCCTTCCTTCCTCTTCACTGTTATTGTGATGTGTCATCATCTTCCGCTCACTCCAACATTAAGTGGATTGGATTTCTCTATGTCTGGAGCCTCCCCTTTAATCTTATCACCATGGGTGACCCTATCAGGAGCTAAGCTCCAGGCAGCATCGCTCTTGGGATCTCATAAGCCTTTCCACCATGACAAGATGACAATCCTTGGAGAAGATAAACCTTAGCAATATTATTCTTATTACAGACATTTCTCCAACAGAAGTTGGTAGGAGGCGGGGGAATGGCGACTGGGGCCAAGAAAGTGTGACGTTCAGTCTGGTTCAGAAACATCTTCTGTGGAATGAAATCTGCCAAGCCTGCTTGGTAGAACCTTTATGTGACTCCAAACCCACCAAACTGGGCAACTCTGAACTGCCTCCTCAGTTCAGGGAAAGTCGATGATGGGCAAAGGTGCTGGTATGTTAATGACCTCCACATGCCCCATTGAAGACCCATAAGAAAGCAATTAATTCACTTGTAATTTCATGGAGTGACTTCACTTTTAATTGTGGAGCTCATGGTTGTAAAGTCAAGTTTTATGGAAGAGAGAATTCCCGTGTGGATAGTGTCCTTGATTAGGCTGCAGTTTCCTGCTGTCACTTGCAGAGAAGTTGGCATTTAATGATAGATGTTTCCCTCTCGAGCCAGTGCCTCATCTAAGATGGGAACTTAGCAAATAGAAATAACCAGACTTTTCTGAAAAAGGATGTTGTGAAAACTTTTAGTGTTAAATATAGTTTCATAGTCAAACAGAGCACATCATTTCTTTGCTTTGGTTCATGTGTTTTGTTCCTACAAGGCAGTTGCAAGCTGCAAGGACGGTTAATTTGCAAACACAAGACTTTCTGCAGATGCTGGAAGTTTCACAGATAAAATGCTGGAGGAACTCAACAGGTCAGGCACTATCTATGGGCAGGAATAAAGAGTAGATATTTCAGACTGAGACTTAAAGTAGGCTTGTTATCTAAGAAAAGATCTGCTGATGTTGGAGAAAGTTCAGAAAAGATTAATGAGAATCATTCCAGGAATGAAAAGGCTATCTTATGAGCAGCACTTGATAGCTCTGGGCCATTACACACTGAAATTTAGAAGAATGAAGGAGGATATCTTTGAAACCTATGCAATGTTAAAAGGCCTGATAGAGTGGATGTGGAAAGGATGTTTCCAATAGTGGGGGAGTTTAGGACCAGAGGGCACAGTCTCAGAATAGAGGGACATCCAGAGACAAGGAAGAATTTCTTCAGCCAGAGGTTGGTAGATCTGTGGAATTTGTTGCCACAGGCAGCTGTAGAGGCCAAGTCATTGGGTGTATTTAAAGTGGAGTTTGATATGTTCTTGATTAGTTAGAATGTGACGGGTTATGGAAAGAATGGGATTGAGAGGGGACATGGATCATCCATAATGAAATGGCAGAGCAGACTCAATGGGCCAAATGCCCTAATTCTGCTTCTGTCTCTAATGGCCTTATGGAAATGCTACATTCTTGGAAGAGAAGGTTAGGGTTAAAACATGTTACTAAGGATAAAGCTCAGTGCTAGACTTCATTTGGGTTTATGCTGCAAAAACAGAATTTTTTAAAAAGGCATTAAAAAAATTTGCATTGCTATTAATTACCCTGATAGGCACAATAATTAAATCCCAGATACGTATCTTGAAGGGAGTCTCAGAGTGGAGAACTCTGCACCAAAGTTGCTTCGTCGCTGAACATGTATATAATATAATGCAGAATTTAATTGCCAAGAGAACGTAGGAGTGGTTAGCTAGCAATCAGTGGGAGAGAAAACGAAGTCCATCGATGGTACAGTGCCACTCATCAGATGTCAGCCTGCTATACACATAAAAAGCTGGAGCTGTTCATCTGGTTGGGCGGAGTGAGAAACCGAGTTAATGCTTCAGGTCGATGGCTTTTCACTAGTTCCGCAAAATAGTCATTGACCTGGCTCACTCTTTCTGCAGATCTATGTTGTTGATGTAAATGAATGCAGTTTCTTGTATGAATCTAGTGCCAATGTGCAAAGGAACACAAAATATAAAATCTTTGAGGTTCGACAGGAAACCATCTGGTCCAGCAAGTCCATCCTGGCCCCTGTAGAACAAGGGGCCCCTGTAGAACCATTGACTTGCAATTTCCCATTAGCCCTTTAAATTATTTTTCCAAGAAATGCCTGTCCAAAGTCCTGATTGGAGCCATTCTCTGCATGAAAAAGTTACCTTCATGTCCTCCTATATATTTTTCTGTGTCATTTTAAATCTAGAGTGCTGTGTAAAAGTTTTAGGCACCCTAGCTATTTGTACACATCTAAGGCTTTTGCACAATACTGTATTTGCCAACACAGAGCAGGGAATGAGTTTGTAAATCTATCAAGAGCAAAGGATGTTGAGAATGGTGAGGACAGAGTGCCATATGGGGGAGGGGTTGTGGGATAGGTGGCAGAGAAGGAACACCAGGTCACTTGATTCCAAAACAATTGCTTTATTGATCACTACAGAATGTCTCTCTGGTGTTTCCCACTCCCTCCCTTTTCCCTTCCCCTTTTCCTAACTATGATTCCCCTCTCCCTGACCCCTTCGCACTCTCAGTCCACAATAGAGACCCATATCAGAATCAGGTTTATCATCACTCATGTATGTTAAATATACACCTTTGACTTTTGCATAATACTAAATAAGAAACTATCATCTTTGCATTATCTGCTGTTAAAACCATCTGTGGCAATATTAAACAGTAACACATATTACTGCATAACAATACTATCACAAGTGGAAATAAAAAATATCCTTTTATAAATAAATATCCTTGATTTATATTTAAATATAATTGCAAATAGCTTTAATTTCAGAGCAGTTTTCAGGGATAAATGCCAGCCGGTGCTGTAGTGGCGAACGGTCCTGGGTTCGAATCCAGCCGGCTCCTTGCACGCTTTCCCATTCCTGCTGGGTTGAGCATCAAGCTAGCAACTCGGCCTTTTGAAAAATGATAAAGAAACGGCAAGGCTGCCACCCATTGCACTACAAGGCATGGGGAGGAACAACAACTTCATGGTTAAGATCATCCGATATGTCTTTTTATTCACATCCACACTACACCAAAGAACTCCAGCTGGGTTTCTATTCCTCAATGTGACATTTCCATTTGGTTATCGGCCTGAAACGTTGACTCCATTTCTCTCCCCACAAATGCTGCCTTACTAGCTGGGTATTTCATGTACTTTCTGTTCTTATTTTGGCTTCAAATGTGGGCAATATTTTGTAGCTACACCAACATTTGTAATAACTCATTCTGTTCTGTTTCTGGTGATGCTGTCAACTGAATCAGAAAGGCACATGATATCATGAAACCACACAAAACTAGGGGTCTCTGAGTTAATTTCAACCCCTTCGTTAGTCGCTCAGTTGCAGGAAAGCTAATTGCATATTTTTGTGCTTTATGCAGCTGTAATGTTTTTCTAGAACACAGCTGCTAATGGCATGTAGTGACAGATTGCAAAATGATAGAGCTCTTTCATAATCTACTGCAAGATAAGTAATGACTGAAAAGCTCAAAAACTGGTGAAGTTTGCTCAAACAAGTGATTAACTACGTGTAACTTTTAATCATAAAATTAATGAGAAACTCTAGTGTTTGTTTCAATTTTCTGATCAGCTTGACAGCTAATGCTGACAAAGATGCATGTAAAAAGAACTCCACCCATTGAAGTCAAAGATTGTTTTTATTATATTCTTAGGGCTTGACCTCTTTGCACTTACAGGAGTGAAACAGCTCTAGTATTTAGGTGAATGGTGGTTAGGGGTGAACAATGAATACCACTTCCATGTTTAAGTCAGACTTATTAACCCAATATGTGGTATTTTTATATACTACTGTGCAAAACTCTTAGACACATGTATATAGCTAGGGTGCCTAAGATTTTTTCACAGTACTGTTTTTGTCAACGTGGAGCAGAGAGCAAGTTAGGAATGGTAAGGGTGGAGTGCCACAGGGGGGGTGTGAGTCAGGTGGCAGAGATGAAGTGCCAGAGGCAAGGGGGTGGTGCAAGGGCGGGCAGACAGACCAAGCCCTGAGTTATGTCATTTGATTCCAAGCAAATTGCGTTATTGATCATTACAGAACGTCTCTCCGCTGCTTCCCGCTCCCACGCCTTTCCCTTCCCCTTTCCCCAACCACAATTCCCCTCTTCCCTGTTCCCTTCCCATCTTCAGTCCACAATAGAGACTCATATCAGAATCAGGTTTATCATCACTTATAAATGTTATGAAATCCATTTTTTCCTCTGGCAGCAGTACAGTGCAATACATAAAGTTACTGCAGTACTGTGCAAAAGACTTGGGCAGCCTAGCTATATATTTTTGCCCAACACATTTGCACAGTTCTGTAGATCTGAGACATAGAAGCAGAAGTAGGCCATTCAGCCCATCCAAACTGCACTGCTGATTTATTTTCCTTCTCAACCCCATTCTCCTGCCTTCTCCCTTAACCTTTGACACACTTAGTAGTGAAGAACCTATCAGGGTCTGCTTCAAATGTACCCGATGACGTCCTCCACAGCTGTCTGTGAAAATGATTCACCACCTCAGATTCACCACCCTCCTCATTTCTATTCTAAAAGGCTGTCCTTATATTCTGAGCCTGTGCCCATGGGTCCTAGACACCCATATATTCCATATAGTTTACAATATAAATCTTCCATCTATCTCAGTACGATTCTAATTTGTTCCTGATACTGGTTTACAGTTCTTTTGTAAGGGTCATTTCCTTGTTCTGTTCTCCAGTTTCATGGGGCACATAAAGACATGTGAATGAAAGAAAAGCAGTTGTCAGGAAGTTCCCAGAGACAGAGGTGATTAATGTTTTTTTCTCTAATTCCTGGTAACTAGCAATACTCAGCTAGATAAACCCTCAGGGCACAGGCAAGACAATGATACAGCAGAAAACTGAATGGTGCTTGGATCCGAGTGTAGGAAAGACACGGGGAAGTGGAACACATTAATAGTTTCCTGAAGTTGTCTTCTGCAGACGATGAGTGAGATTTCCACTGGATACCAGAGTAGGTAGTAAGCCAAAATAAAGTGAACAACTGAAAAATCATCAAGGGTGGATACTCCAAGGCAGCTGCTGGCAGAGTCAGTTATAAGGCACAAAAAGATGGCAATCACTGTGGTTTTTTGTATCTCTACAAAGACTGGATCACAGTGATTTGTTATAAACCAGTAATTTTTTTCAAATCTTTTTATAGATTGTTACCTCAGAATCTCATCCCTGTGCACTCAAGTGGCCACTTTATTAGGTACAGGAGGTACCCGGGGAAGTGACCATAGAGTGGATTTCTGTACGCTTGTGGTCTTCTGCTGCTGTAGCCCATCCAATTCAAGTTCGACGTGTTGCGCGTTCAGAGATGCACTTCTCCACACCGCTGTTGTAAAGCATGGTAATTTGGGTTATTGTCACCTTCCTGTCAGCTTGAACTAGTCTCTCCTCTCTCAACAAGGCACTTTGCCCACAGAACTGCTGCTCACTGGGTGCTTTTTTATGTCTCTGAAAACTCAAGGGTATTGTCTGTGTAAATCCCAGGACATCAGCAGTTTCTGAGATACTCAAACCACCCCATCTGGCACCAACAATCATTCCATGGTCAAAGTCACTTAGATCACATTTCTTCTCCATTCTGATGTTTGGTCTGAACAACAGCTGAACCTCTTGATCATGTCTGCATGCTTTTATGCATTGAGTCGCTGCCACATAATCGAATGATTAGATATTTATCGCTGAGTGTAGGTGGTGTTCACAGAGATGCGGAAAATGGATCACAGTGGTTTGTTGTAAATTTATTCAAATATATTATAGATTGCTGCCTTAAAATTCTCTTCCATGTATATGTAAGTGTTAAATATTTAATGTGTGTAACATTCACCAGACAATTAACAGAGAATAGCTGTTTGAAACATGAAAGCTGCTTTTATCATGTCATATGCTCTTCTCTTGTACAAATAGAGAGAGTCTGGTTTGTATGTCCAGACAGGGGAAGCCAATTCTGTTTCATGGAATGTGTACAATTGTTTATAATCATTGACATCCTAGTGAATGTTGCCTGGAGTTGAACAACTTCGGTGCAATTGTGATTAGCTAATTGAAAGTGTCTTTTAAAAAATGTATAGCCAAGACAAGGTTATGAACTTTAACAGAATCCAGAATCCATTTCTTTCTTCACTTTCCCCCTGGCATTCTCTTGTCTCTTTGTGGGATTATTGACTCATTCATGGATTGTTTATCATTTATGTAGACAAATGCCAAGCCCTCTAGTGCATTGTTCAGGTGCCCATTTTTCATATCTGTAATCAGGTGACTGACTGACTTCGGATTATGATGGAGGTCAGAATTGAGTCTGATCCAACCTTTCTTGAAACATGCACACACAACAGCCATCTATCTGAAAGTGGTAATTAGAAGGTGTGCTGGTTATCTTGCCCTTTCCTAACCCAAGTATACCCTGGTCAACCACAGCTATCCCCAATGCAGGAACCAGCAAACTGGATCGAACGAGGCAGTGCGGTAATAACCTCCTATAAATCAGTCCTGCAGTAGCCACATGCAATCACAGAGGCCTATAACAGGGCAAACCCAGCACTTCTTGGTTTAAGAAAAGAATCAGCAATCTCCACCTTTGTTAGTGACTCAAAGTTGATCACTACCCACATTAGTGAACTCTCCACGTGTTGTTTAAATGTGCGACTTTGTCATGACATATGGCTGTTTAGACTAGTAGGTCATAAAAATTACTGGCACAAGTATACTCTACCTTATTAGGTCACAGTGACACTGACTTTATTATTGAATTTGGCTAGCACAGCATCAGAGCCAATTTCTCATCCCAAGCATTTTTTCCTGAAAGTATTTGGTTGGAATCTTAAATTCTGTCATCACTAAACACGTAATTTCATGTTTAAGCGTTATACATAGCTGTGCTTCAGTCATTCGGAGTGTAAATCTATTTAAAGTTTTGGTACCATATCTTGTTGTGAATCTTGTTCACATATCTTGTTCACCACAGACAATAATTTATATTTATATAACAATTAGCCTAAAATTCTACTAAACTATTTATTAAATAGGATGTTATGGCAGGAAGGAGAAAATTAATGGATTTCAGATTCTTTATTTTAAAAACCTGTAGCTTTATTTCCCTTAGCATCTCAGCTTAAGCTCCTGAACAATGTTCCCTCTAAGGTGTGCGTGCGTGTGTGCGCATCTTTTGCTGCCAGCACACGAAAGGTTGTCATATTAAGTATATTTCATGATTGTACGCAATCACATTTCCTTTTCTGGTTTCTGACGCAGACGGTGCTGACAGCATGGAGTTTGCGATGATTTGTCTGCAGATTTTAAAACTGGATTATTTATACTGTATGTGGTGAATTACATATACCTGTCTGGACACGCCCCTCTGCTGACTGCTCCCGTGGCTCCTCCCACAGACCCCTGTATAAAGGCGATTGGAGGCACTGCTCCTCCCTCAATCTCCAAGATGTTGTGTGGTGGTCTCTTGCAGCTAATAAAAGCCTATCATTCGCCTCTCGTCTCCGAGAGTTATTGATGGTGCATCACTGTATTTATTGAAACAATTATTCAGTGCACAGTTGTTGTCATTGGGCAAAGAATTGCACGGTGCAAGATTTTTGCACGCACTGGTCATTATAAATTAGAGGAAACGTTGCTCCTGAACCAGTGTGGCTAACTTCACTCATCTCAACGCTGAACTGATTCCACAATATATGGACTCACTTCAAGGACTCTAAAATGCATGTCCTCAATATTATTTATTATCAGTACCAGAATCAGGTTTAATATCAACGGCATATGTTGTGCAATTTGTTGACATGTAAATATAAAGTATTTAAATTAAATAAGTAGTGCAACTATAGAAATTTTAAAAAGTAGTGAGGTTGTGTTCAGGGGTTTATTCAGAAATCGGATGCCAGAGAGAAGAAGCAGTTCCTGAATTGTCGAGTGTGTTTCTTTACACTTCTGTACCTCCTTCCAGACGGTAGCATTATACTTATTTATTATTATGGTTATTGTTATGATTCGTTTTCTTGTATGTGTGTAGTTTGTCTTCTTTTGCGCATTGGTTGTTTGTCCATCTGTTTGTGTGTAGTCTTGCATTGATTCTATTGTCTTCCTTTGTATCTTCTGTGAATGCCCGGATGCAAATGGATCTCAGGGTAGTATATAGTAAGATGTATATACTTAGATAATAAATTTACTTTGACTGTTAATCCATGTCCTGTCAACTTTGAACTACCATTTACTCTCTACACTTCTATATATATATATTTAAAAAATCCTTTTCAGATCTTCTGCAAATATAAAAAGGGAAGATGAAGTTAAATGGTTCCAGGTATTAGGGGATTCCCTACAAGGTTAGACTAGAGAAGCTGTGGTTTCTTACAACCAACATAACTAAGAGATTCGATAAGAGTATAGAAAACGGTGACAGGTTAAATAGGGGAACGCTATGGTCATTAGCTGGTAGTTCAAAACTGTAAAGATCAAATGTTCACGGAATGTGGAACGGGGAGGGGAATGTGAGGCAAATCTTTTAGGCGGTTTCTAACCTAAACCCACTGACTGTGAGGCTGGTGGAAACAATAATCAGGGTTTACTTTTAAAAATGAATTGGATAGGTTCGAGGAGAGGTTGCATTGTCTCAGACTTGAGTCACTAGAAGCATGAAAGATTGAGAGGGCACGTGACAGAGGTGTATAAGATCATGGAGGGTGTAGAATGGGTAAAAGCACAGTATCTTTTGTCCAGGGAAGTGGGGGGGGGGGTGATAAAAAGAAGACATTGGTTTAAGATCAAAGGCAAGAGATTTAAAAGGGACATCAGGGCAGCTTCTTCATGCAAAGTGTTTATTTAGAATGACATGCCAGAAGTAGTGGTTGAGACAGACGCATTAGCAACATAAAGCAATCTGGATTAATTGCATGGAAAGGAGGGGTTTGGAGGATTGAGGGCCAAAGGTGAGTAGATGGGACTGACTTGCCGGACAACATGTTGGCATGGATGAGTGGGCTGAAGAAGTTGTTTCCATGCTATTTGACTGTTGTAATCAATGGGGATCTCCCTGCATTTGGTCTAACCTACCACAGATTCTTCAAGCAAAGCTCAATGGAAAAATCAGTAGCAAAAAGCTGTCAACAAGTTCAGCACACTCAAGTACCTACCAATTGCAACGGTAGCAACCACCTCCAAGGCCCCGGCTGCCCGTTGTGTCATTCAAGATAGTCCTTAAAATCTGCCTCTGTTCCAAAGTCCCAGTATTTTCATATTGGTTTTGTATGAAATGTGGTGTAGTAATGAAATACATTTTACTGCATTATAGTTACACTAATGAGTGATGGGTAGATACACTCAGTGGCCACTTTATTAGGGACCTCCCGTACCTAATCAAGTTGCCACTGAGTATATGTTCATGGTGTCCTGCTGCTGTAGCCCGTCCACTTCCAGTCTCAACGTGTTGCGCATTCAGAGATGCTTTTCTGCACACCACTGCTGTAACGCATGGTTATTTGAGTTGCTGTCGTCTTTGTAACAGCTTGAGCCAGTCTGGCTATCCTCCTCTGACCTTTCTCAGCAGCAAGGTGTGCTCACCTACAGAAGTGTGTGCTCACTGGGTGTGTGTGTGTGTGTGTGTGTGTGTGTGTTTTTTTTTGCTGGTCTCACATCCTCTGTAAACTCTAGAGACAGTCGAGTGTGAAAATACCAGGAGATCAGCAGTTTCTGGGAACCTCAACCACGCCTTCTGGCACTGACATTTAAAGTCACTTAGATCGCATTTCTTCCCCATTCTGATGTTTGGACTGAACAACAACTGAATCCGTTGACCGTGTCTGCATGCTTTTATGCGTTGAGTTGCTGCCACATGATTGGCCGATTCGATATTTGCATAAATGAGCAGGTGTACGGGTGTATCTAATAAAGTGGCCACTGGGTGTACGTCTCCTAGTTTCCAAACCTAAATCTGTTCAAAATAAGAGTCATGCAACATCAGGTGAAGGGTCTCAACCCAGAGCCTCAACTAATCATTTGCTTCCACAGATGCTACCGGTCCCTCCAACAACTTGATTTTAGGTCCAGATTCCAGCCTCCTGTGCCTTGAAATCTGTTCAAGTCTTCTCTGTTCTATGCTTGAGAAATTAGTTCAGTTATTGCCAAGGGAATGAGTATTGTAATGCAAGAGAAAGGATAATTGGAATCTCCCTGAATTAAAAGATGATGGAGCTCTTTTGTTTTGTAAGGATCAAAGATGTTCTTTCTGCATGCATAGTTCAACAGTTTCCTCACTATAACTTGTTGCTAATTTACACGCAGCATCCTGCAGGGACAGCAGAGGTACATAAACATCACAGGAGTCAAACAGCTGTTGCCAGACACTGGATGTTACACCTCAGTACTTCCCAGATTCAATTAGGAATATCCTCTATGTGTTAATTTGAACCGATTCATAAATCTGCAGAGAAATGTAAACTGGGCTGTGGCTGGGTGAAATGCTCCTGCGAAGCCGCAGTTCAAACCCCGACACACTGCAATCCTGCATTAGCTAGAACGTCTGGCAAAACACCTCTGTGCCTTTTGTGAAGGTGGGCTGAATTTTGTGCGTAATATTCACTTTTCAAAGATAATCTGAGAAATTTACTTTGATCAGTTAATATTCAACAGGTAGAGAAGTTCAGGCAGTCTAGAAGCAGTTTGTTCCCTGTTTTAAGTTGAGAGGCCGGGTTCTGGTAGTCAGCTGAAGTGCTTTCATCACCTCTCTGAACAGGACTGATTTTAATTAAAACTAGCAAGTGTTTGAATGAATAACAAGTGTTGATAATTGCCTTTCTAAAACAGGAAATCTATGTTGGCGTGTTGACCAGGATCTGGGACACATCCTGGATTACACATCCTTGGACATCATCGTTTAGCTTCGCTCTTGGCAAGGCACCAGAGGATGAAAGAATGGGTTTGGGACAGTCGTGCCTGGGTGGTAAGATTAACTCCCCCCCCCCCTCTCACCCCTAGCCTTAAAACAGGCAACTGCTTATCTGTAGATACAAGAGACTGTAGATGCTGGAAATTTGGATCAATGCACAAGGGTGTTAGAGGAATGCAGCAGATCAGGTAGCATACGTCTAAAGAAGGGGCGAGGTTGGGGTCATTAAGGGGAGTGCTGAAATCAAGGTGGTTAGTGTCCTGTCAGCATTTAGAGATGAGAACATCCAAAGTGGGCACAGCACTGTGGGGGGTGGGCGGAGAAAAGTGTGCATGAAGAGGTGGAAGAATGGTTCGTCAGCGAGGAGTGGGGAATCCTCACCAAAGGAGAAGGCTCGGTGGTGTCGGAAGAAGAGCTTGGTGTCATGGCAGGCGCGGAACCCGTTCAGGTGCAAGCTTGGGGGAGCTACGGTCTAGCCCCTGTTAGGACTGAACATTCATCCTCAGAGAGGGGATGGAGAAGGCAAGTCAGGGATTCTCCATACTGTAGATACTGCTTGACCTGCTGAGTTCTTTCCAGCACCTTTGTGCGTTGCTGCTGCCTCTCTGTTGTCGTTTGCGTGGAGCTCGTTTCTTTTGTCTGGGACCAGCAAAGGCTTGTCACGCTCATTCAGATCCTGAGCTTTCATTCTTTTCCTTGCCTGATTCCAATACTTTCCATTTAACAGAGGCTTTCTTGATGAAATTTCAATATTCCAGCATATATTCCACAGCGATACCTGTACTAACACTGAGTCTTGCCATGGTAGCCGTATAAAAGTTCCAGTTGGATTGAGGCTAGGTGCAGGGAAGCTGCAACATCTTACACAGAACGTAGAACATTACAGCACGATACAGGCCCTTCAGCCCACTGTGTTGTGCCAATCTTTTAACCTACTCTAAAGTACGTTTGTAGATAGATACTTTATTGTTCCCAAAGGAAATTACAGTATCACAGTGGCATTACAAGTGTCCAGATACAAACAGTCTAACAGGAGGTGGTCATCACTTCCCTGGCCATAGGTTGACTCATTATAGAGCTATTGGCCGAGGGTAAAAATGATCTCATATAGTGCTCTTTGGAGCAGTGCGGTTGTCTTAGCCTATTACTTAAAGGGCTCCTCTGTTCAGCCAAGTTGGCATGCAAAGGGTGAGAAACATTGTCCAGAATTGCCAGGATTTTCCGTTGGGTCCTTTGTTCTACCACAGTCTCCAGTGTATCCTGATCAAACCATAGGAGTAGAATTAAGCCATTCGGCTCATTGAGTCTGCTCTGCCATTGGATCATGGCTGATTTCTCTCAACCTCATTCTCCTGCCTTCTCCCCATAACCTTTGACTAATCAAGAACCTGTCAACTTTGCCTTTAAACATACCCAACGACTTGGCCTCCACAACCGTCCGTGGCAATGAATTCCACAGACTCACAACCCTCTAGCTAAGGAGGTGGTGGCTTCCCTCCTACGCAGCACTCCATTTTTCAATCTTCTGTAAGGATATGTGAAGTGGAAGACCGTTGAGGCTGCATGGCCTTTCAGTAAGTTCATGGCTGATCCTCCACAGTCCCACATTAACACCACATCTCTTGATTTTCTGGTAACTAAAAATCTATTTGTTCATCTTGAATGTTTTCAGCATCTTGGATAGATAACCACTGACTCCAACTACAAAAAAAAATGACCCGTTCATTGCTAACCTGTTTCTGTCTATTAACCACACCTCAACCCATACCAATATATGGCCCCAACTCCTACATTCCCTTTTTGTGTGATGATCCAAGTGTGCCACATTGGCTGGTTCACCCCTGCAACCCTAAGAAGCAGATTTGTCAAACATGACTTTTCATTCATAAATCCAGGTTGGCTCTGCCCCATCCTTTGTTCACTTTGTAAGTCCCATTTCCTTAATAATATATGTTGTCTATGCATGATGTTATCATACCAGCTTTGTAGTTCCCCCCTCCTTCCTTTGTTAAATGGTGCAATTAAATTTGCTTTCCAAATATAATTTACTAATAATTTTTAACATACCTAAGTCTCCTCCTTTGATTTAGAATTAACCTCTTGCTAACTATGGCTGGCATAGTTTTAATTTTTGACTGTAAATGGATAAATACTTACTGTAAACTATATATAAATCATTTAAATTTTAGTTATCACTTATTTGCTTTCATTCCAGTCATTGTATTTTTCCAATTCACTATAGTCTTCATAGTCTGTGTTATTGAGATTTCAGATTGAAGTAAATTACTTTCAAAACTTAAATAAAATTCTATTAGGTTATAATCATCGTTCTCTTAAAGATCCTTAACTTAAAATTCTCAATTTATCCTTCGTTTAAACACAGTACTGAATTTAAAGCACAAGAGGTTCTGCAAATACTGGTAATCTTGAGTATACATGCAAAATGCCGGAGGAGTATCAGCAGATCAGGTCACTTCTATGGAGGGGAATAAATGTCAACTGTTCATTTCCCTCCGTAGTTGCTGCCTGACTTGCTGAGTTCCTCCAACATTTTTTGTGTGCTACTGAATCTAAATCAGTCATTTCTCTTATTAATTCCTCACCGTTTAGAATTGATAAACTACTTCCCAAAGGCTCTATGAATTTGCATTCCACACTTTTGGTAATAAGTTGGTTTGCACCACCAAAATGTGAAATTTGCCACGATTATGTAATGTCCTGATTTAGAGGTCTGTAGACAACACCAGCAGTGCTTTCTGCCCTCTGCTGCTTCCTGGCTTCACACAAACTGATTCACCGTGATTTTCTGAGCTAAGGCCCTCCTTTCCACTGCCTTGATCCCATTCCCAATTCTCAGTTCCCAGCAACTGGGGCTGTTTCTGTGTGGTTTGGGAGATATCCCAGCTGGATCAGTGCTGCATTTTAAAGAAAAGATAAAGATTATCCAAAACGCTGACTACTCGTTTCAACGGATGCTGCCCGACCTGCTGAGTTCATCCAGCTTGTTTGTACGTGTTGATTTGACCACAGCATCTGCAGTGTATTTTGTGTTTAAAGGTTATCTTTATCTGCCACATATACATCAAAACATACAATAAAATGCATTGTTTTGTGTCAACAGTCAACACTGTCCGCGGTTTGTGCTAGGGCAGACTGAAAGTGTTACCACACATATAGCACCAACATAGCATGCCCAACGCCCGATGACCTTAACTGTACATCTTTAGAAACAGGAGCACCTGGAGGAAACCCATGCGGTTATGGGAAGAACGTGCAAGCTCCTTACAGACATTGGCAGCAATCAAACACCAATTGGTGATTCTTGGCACTGTAAGGATTTTACACTGCCTGTCATGATACTGTGCTGCCCCAGTTCAACCTGCTCTTAGCACAGTGGATTGTTTCAGTGAGTGGGAGAGAGGGTGGCACAGTAGCTTAGCGGTTAATGCACCTGTGAGGAGTTTGTACGTTCTCTCCATGACTGCGTGGTTGTCCTCTGGGTGCTCCGGTTTCCGGTTTCCTCCCACAATCCAAAGGCACACTAGTTGTGGGTTAATTAGTCATTGTAAAATTGTCCCATGATTAGGCTCAGATTAAACTGGGGCCTTGCTGTGAGGTTTGGCTCGAAGGGCCAGAAGGGCCTACTCCATGCTGTATCTCAATAAATAAATCAGTTCCTGGGTTGGGGAAAAAAAACTTTTTTAAAGTTAGTTTCAGTGATTTAATTAATTTCAATGTATTGCTGTTTTTTTTTAATTTGTGAATGTATTTTTCGGAAGTTGAACTGTTTGCATCATTTTATACATTTTAGTTGTTGCTGAAAGGCTGTGGATACTAAAGACAAATGCATTCAATTGCCCCAGTCACTCTGAGGGGCAGGGTTGGGGGTTGATTGTGTGGAATCAGTGAGCCCAACCGGCTTTCAGAACCATTACGTCTGGCTGCCTGCACTGAGACAGCCCCACAGTGCACTGGATGGTGGCAAGGTGAGGGGAGTCAGTTCCCTGTGGAAGACTGTATCAGAAGCCACAGCAGGAACCAGCGGCCTGGAACGGGGTCAGGCAGGCACCGTTCTAGCTTTTGTTTTTGCAATAGCGGAATATCTGGGCCATTAATTGCTAAATCTGTCATCCTTAAAGCAACTTGTTTCTCTGCTCTCTGCTCACCTCAGCTTTTGGAAACCAGAAATGGAACGGCCTCACAATGCAGCTCAAAAGTTTCACCCCATGTTGGAAGAATTCCTAAAGTTCACTGATTTTTTTTTCATGGTTGAAACATGTCAAACAGTAAATGATTCTCAATGGACACAGTATGTCTGATACAGCTGTCAGTCCCTTTGTACGCCCAAGAAATCAGTTTTATTGGTAATGATATGCGTTTTCTCTCTCTCTCTTTTTCTAGGTTGTGCATTATGTTTACAAGGCGAATGTGCCGACGGCAACAGTTCAACGGAGAGTCGCCTCCAAGTCCCTGATATCATAGTAACACCTCCAACACCCACCGTTCTTTCAACAGCCGGGGCCTTGAGGCAGGCTGACGGGGACTCTCTGATAGACGACGCTCTCCCGAACAGATGTTAACTACAGAAAAAAAACTGTATTTATGCAAAAGCCCAAGCACCCGAGATCACATCAAGAATGCTTCTTGTTTGTAGAAGCGTTAAGAACAGATTGCACAGTCACCATCTGCCTCGTTTCACTTTGTGTTTGAATTATAGACTCTATACAGATTTTTTCCATTGATCTGGGATTTTTTTTAACCTTTTTAAAAATGAATACTAATGACAGCAGTAATATTGACAGTGAATATAAACTTTAACAATGTGCAAAAAATGCAAACTGATCTATGCCTTGCAGGTCTTTCACTTCCTCTTCCTTCTGGGTCCCCTATACTACTTCCCACCATCCATCTGCCCAAGTGCAGCACCTTCAGAAGTTATTATCTGCAAGCTACAAGTGCAAATCGTTGTTGCTATTATTTAGCAGCTTGGCTCTCCAAAGTATGGCAACGAAGTAAAGAGGAATTCTGTGTCAAGCAAAACTGAATCCCAACCATCAGTTCACACCTAACTTGTTTTGACCCAGAGCTAGCTTTGAACTTGTGAGAAAACCGAAGGCGGTTTCTAAAATGCAATAAGATTATCAACGTGCGAAGATTAGTGCAGAACTGCAAAGGAAGGGCAGATGGAGTGCCATTTCATTCTGATATTGTTGATGCCTAAAGGAATTTTTAATGGAGTGGCAGGCAGATGGAAGTTTTTAATTCACATTGACAGGCAACAGATGGCAAAAGGTGTAATCTGCAAATGCGTGATTCCAAAGATGTTTTTTTTAAATGTCAGCAACCAAATGGAAAATGGTGTCTTTTAATCCAACCTGCCTCCCAAATCCATCAGGAACTGAAATCCACTCTCGTTTGTTTTAGGCAAATGAGACGCTGCACTTTTAAGTTGAAGATGTACTCAGTAACGAATACGACAATCTGTTCTCACTCAGCCTGCGTGAAAGGAGATACAAGAGACTACAAGTGAAATGGAAGCAGTGTTTAAGTAGAAGGACGGATCTGTAACACATGCCTTTGCCAGGGCTGCGTTATCTGGTTTTTATGTTGCCCGTATTTTTATGATTGAGAGTACTGCACTTCTTGTGCTTCTGATGGGTTATTGAAAAATATTCTGCTTACAAACATTAAAAAGTCCATTTATGTTCACTCGTGCATAGTGCCCTAATTGCTCATTGTATTAACCCAAGCCACACTGCTGGAGAAGGTTCCCTGACCTCTGCGAAGATAACAATTGACATTGATGCCCTTTCATGAGGAAATAGATGAACGTTACCTGGAGGTGCACATTAATGTCCCCTGACTTGTGGTAGAGAGTGGCTATTGGATGAGGACAGGGCTAATGCCCAAATTGATCAAGTTGTCTAATGCTAACCCTAGTGTATGTTCCATCATGAAGACTATTTAAGGCAGGTGACATTTAGCAGTGTTTATGGCACCTTAACTCTGCATCCATTATTCATGGATGGAGAGAGCAGAGAATAAAATCAGTGCCATCATTTTGCACCCAGTGAGCATTTCATCTTTATTACCTTAAAAAGGTATTTTGTCTCTTTCTCAATGGAGTGCATACTTTTGGAAGGGATGTATAGGTAACATCAACACAGGGCCAAAGATGTAACTGTTTTTGCATCAGCAGAGAGAGAGGGAAATGGGATTTACTTTTGCATTTTAAAAGCACAGCATTTAATTGGTCAGCAACCGTTACTATTTCACAGTGCACAGATAGGAGAACTATAATTCCATGTCCTAGGCTGATTGACCTATGGTAAAATGGCATGGTTGAATAAGTCTGCTTCAGCCAGTTGTCTCTTGAAAGGCTGAAAGGAATCAGCTTGCAAACTGGTCCCTTTGGTGACCTGGCACGCCTATTCAGTGCCTCACAGATGGTTGGTGACCTGGCACACCTATTCAGTGCCTCACAGATGGTTGGTGACCTGGCACACCTATTCAGTGCCTCACAGATGGTTGGGTTGAGTTGTTCTCCAGTCTTGGTAGTTCATTTGCAAGCATTTCATCACCATATGAGGAGACATCATCAGTGCGCTGTTAATTGCAGTGTCCTCCGAAAGCTTGGCCTTCGCATGCTGATCAATTAGTTGACCAGCCGTCATTACGGGAACTCCACTCTGATGTAGGGAGGAGATCTCATCGCAAAATTCCAGACCACAAAGCATGGAGTTAGCCACACAACCAATCAGCAATGAGATCTCCTCTCTACATCACAGTCAAGTTTCTGTAAAGATGACCAATTAGCTGATTGATAAGTGTATAAAGGCCAAGCATTCTGAGGACTCACCACAAATGAACAGCACTCTGATGCTATCTCCTTGTGTGGTGATGAAACGTTTGCAAATGGACTTCCAAAACCCGACAATAACTCAACCCAATTATCAACCATCCAAACTACACATTTTCTGAATTATTTCCATTGCCTTATAGATTACGGAGTTGTACTGAGCAATATCGTCCATATCCTTCCATTTCAGCCAAAAGTCACATCTGGTGATGGTTCCTGTAGCCAAGAAAAAGAAGAAATTTTCTGAAATCTGACTTTGATTACCCATTGATAACTGTAGGAAATGTGACTGCACAGGTTTGGACATAATCGGGACACCTCCTACTATTCAGACAATAGTTTAGCTTCTCCTATTCGTTCTGCCTATCATGCACGACATCTTTAGACACTTCACAATGTAATAAGACATAGAACCGGCATCTTCAGCACATCATGAGGGTTTTAAACATTTAAATGAAGTTCATGATCCTGTGCCATAAATGCAGCCTGAAATGTTATTTTTTAGGGCTTCATGTTAAAAAATTATATTTGTAAATGATACAATTAAATGAGTGCATTTTTTCAATATTCCTTGTAAGCATTTCATTGCCTGGCTCGAAGTCTGTCATTGTAACTTGCTTGCAGACTGATTTAGCAGATGTGCTGTCTTACTGAAGAATAATCTCTGAGCAGTCTCTGCACCCACTGTCACTGTTCTCCCTGATTTCCACAGTGTACATGGAATCAAGCGTGGAGTCATGGAGTTATACTGCATGGAAGCCCTTTGGCCCATGTCACCCATTCTGACCATGATGTTAATCCTGAGTTAATCCCATGGCTTGTGTATGACCCATATCCCTCCAAACTTCTCCACCCATGGTTTCAGCAAGGACTAGATGGGCTGAAGGCTCTGTTACTGTCCTGTATTTCTCTATGACTCTATGGATAGTAGGGATTTAGAGGGCTATGGTCCCAGTGCAGGTTGATGCCAGTAGGCAGTTTAAACAGTTCCAGCATGGACTAGCTGGGCCAAAGGGCCTGTTTCATTGCTGTACCTTTCTATGTCTCTATATCTGACCAAATGTCCTCCATTTTATTGTAATTGTACCTGCTTCCATACCACCTCCGCTGGCAACTTGTTCCATGTACCAACCATCTTCTGTTTGAAACATCTGTCCTTCAAAGATGAGATTTGAGACTATCTTTATTTCCTCACATATACATCAAGATATACAGGGGAAATGCACCGTTTGCATTAATGACCAGCACAGTCCAAGATTATGCTTCTGGCACCAACATAACATGCCCACAGCTCACTAACTCTAACCTGTACGTCTTTTTGGAATGAGGAAGAAACAGGAGCACCCAGAGGAAATCGGCATGGTCACAGGGAGAACACATAAACACAGGTCTCTTACATACAGTACTGTGCAAAAGTCTTATATATATATGTGTGTGTGTGTGTGTGTGTGTATATATATATGTATATATATATAAAATTAATTGAAATTTTTTTACATCCTTCACAATCATGAGGTATATGGCACGTGGCCAAGTGGTTAAGGCATTGGACTATCAATCTGAAGGTCGTGAGTTCGAGCCCCAGCCGAGGCAGCATGTTGTGTCCTTGAGCAAGGCACTTAACCACACACTGCTCCAGTCCACCCAGCTGAAAATGGGTACCGGCAAAATGCTGGAGGTTAACCTCATGATAGACTGGTGTCCTATCCGGGGGGCGGGGGGAGTGGGGACAGACTTTAACTTTAACATACATGAGGAGTAAAAATCTTTACGTTATGTCTTTGTCCAAATGTGCAATGTGCAATCATAGTAATTTATAATAAATAGAACAATCAATGTAACCTAGAAATACACTCAAATCAGCACGAGATAATCAGTCTGATGGCCTGGTGGAAGAAGCTGTCCTGGAGTCTGTTGGTCCTGGCTCTTATGCTGCGGTACTGTTTCCGAGATGGTAGCAGCTGGAATTGATTGTGGTTGGGATGACTCAGGTCACCAATGATCCTGCAGGCTCTTTTTACACACCTGTCTTTGTAAATGTCCTGAGTCATGGGAAGTTCACAACTACAGATGCGCTGGGCTGTCCGCTCCACTCTCTGCTGAGTCCTGCGATTAAGGGAGGTACAGTTCTAGCGGAGTCTAAGACTTTTGGACAGCACTGCATTTGTCAATGTGGAGTGGAGAGCAAGTTTGTAAATCTAGCAGGTGCGAAGGATGTCAGGAATGGCGAGGGTGGGGCACTACAGGAGGGATGTGGGACAAGTGACAGAGAAGGAATTCTAGGAATGGAGCTGGGCCAGGTGCAGACACCCAGCCCTGAGAGACACCAAGTTAATTTCATTCCAAACAACTGGTTTATTGATCATTACAGAATGTCTCTCTTGTGCTTTCTGCTCCCTTCCCCTTCTCCCAACCACAATTTCCCTCTCACTGCCCCACTCTCAGTCCACAATAGAGACCAATATCAGAATCAGTTTTATCGTCACTCACATACGTTGTGAAATTTGAGGGTTTTTTTGTGGCAACAGTACAGTACAATACATAAAATTACTACAGTACTGTGCAAATGTCTTAGGCATCCTCTAGATACATTTGCCTAAGATTTGTGCTCAGTACTGAATCTGCCCTCTTACATTAAACCAATGCTCTCTATTTTTAGACTCTCCCATTCAGGGAAAAAGTCTTTGATCATTCATTTCATCTATGCCCCCCATTAATTTATGAACCTCTATCAGGTCACCCCTCAGCCTCCTGTACTTTAGAAACAAAAGCCTTCACCTATCCAGTCTCTCACTCTAACTCAAGCCCTCCAGTCCCAGTAACAATCTGTGAACGTTTTCTAAACCACCTCCATTTTAATGATATCTTTTCTATAGCTAGGTGACCAGACCTGTTCACAATACTCTAAGACTGGTCTCATAATAGGTTGTTGAATCTGTTCCATCAATAATATTTGTTCCACTGGATGTTAAACTAGGGTGACTAAAGGAACAAGTTTGAGATTTCCCAATAGGCAATTGTACAAGAATACTTTTCCACTCAAATTAACCCAATAAGGAAATAAAAACATAAATATGGGATTTCACTCATGTAAAGAATCAACTGAAACAGTAGCAGACACAGAAGACCTTAAAGACCTATGTTGAATTCTTGGTCAGTGTAGGCTGAATGATTTTGGCTGGGAGATGTGTAGAATGTTGGTCTCAGTGCGCCTACAAAGGTACAGAATGGGAAGGAGTATCAGCAATAGTTCACACTTCTACCCCTGTAGATGTCTCCTTTTGGACATCCATGATGGACCTTAGTAAACATGTTACATACTCACAGTTTGGACACGGGACAGTAGGATGATGTAATGGCCTTGTGAGTGGGATGATGTAATTTTCCCATGACCGTGGAGTGATGTTATGTCATGTGATGGCATGCTCCAAACGGTATTTAAACGAAGCCCATGGTCTGTGACGCAGTTCTCATTTTTATTTTTGTGCAATGTTGCTGTTGCCGTTGGGAGGTGTGGAGACTCCACCAGTTTTGTTTGTTGCACGTTTATTTTTCCCTTACAGTCCAGTATCGGAGAGTGAAGGCATTACTGGAGTTATCTGAGTTCAAAGGATTGGATAAAGTTAATGTCGTTCAGCGTTTTGGGGAATGATAGACCTTCGTGACTTCATTCAGGAATTGTGGCATGCACATTTGAGTTTAACCCCTGCAAGGTGGGGAAGGATTGTGCAGTGACCACCCTCCAGTTAAAAGGTCAGTTCCTTTTATTTCCTTGTGATTTCTTTGAACAAGGCATCTGTCAGTTGTGGGATCGGCAGATACGTTGTTACTTCAAAGGAATTGTTTCGGGGAAGTCTCTCCTTAATGACTGTATAAATCACATGGACTTTTGAATTTACCACTTTAAGTTTGTGCTTGGATGAGATCTCGTTAAGGGCAGTTTCTAAGTTTGACTGTTTGTTAGATATTGCCGTCTAACTGTTAACTTCCAGTTAAGTTAGTTGTTTGTTTACTTCTCTAAGCTTTGAGCAGAGGTTAATAAATCTCGGGATTTGTTTATAAACCCTGTCACAGCTTCACATCAATTGCTGCTGCAATTCGTAACATTGGGCAGTGTCTCTACAAGACAGATGACCCCAGCCATTATCAATACTCCTCAGAGATTGTCTCCCTGGCATCAGTGGGCACATAACCAGGACTTGTGATATTCACCAGCTGCTCATGTGACCCTGATCTAAGGGGGCTAAGCAGGTGCTACACCTTGCCCAGTGGGGACCTGCAGGCCTGCGGAGGGCAGGAGTGCCTTACACCTCCTTTGGTAGAGACGTATCTCCACCCCACCAGTAAGTATACTGATTACTCACAAAATGGTACAGGATTACAGCTGTTTGGATTATGGAAATTTGCCCTTACAATTCACTCCCAGGAGTTGGAGATGCAACATAAATTTCGCTCTTATGGAATTTATGTTAGAAAAGTACACTTTTCCATAACACATTTCACTTGATGCATGCACACGTGGCATAGCTTTATATTGTGGAAAATTGTGGATGCAAACAATTTTCTAGAAGTGCCAATCAAAGCAGGAGTCAGCTGTAGAGTGGACGGTGAAGAAGGCTGTCAAAGGTTACAAGAGGATAGAGACTAACTGAGAAAGTGAACAAGGGAAAGAGAGATGAGAAGTGCCGAGTGATCCATTTAGAGACGTTAAACCAGGGCAGGCCGTGCGCCGTAATGACAGGGCCTGTAGAGTGTCATACAACAGAGAGACATAGGGGTGCAAATATATTGTTCCCAGAATGAAGTGATATAATTAGACACAGTGGTGAAGAAGGTGTATACACATTTGCCGTCATTGGTCAGGAAAATGAGTACAAATGTTGGTATGTTAAGTTGTGCAAGACGTCAGCGAGACCACACATGAAAACTGTGTACATTTTTGGTGGCCATGCTATAGGAAGGATGAGATTAAGCTCGAGAGGGTGAAAAACAGATTCACCAGGTTGTGTGCGTCACGAGGCTGTTGCTTGAGTTATAAGGAGAGACTGAATAAGCCGGCATAGTTTTCCCAGGAGGGAATGAGGGATGACCTTATAAGATCAAAAAGGGAACTGATAGGGTGGACAGACTAAAAGTAAAAGGCCTAGGTTTCAGAAGAGAGGAGAAAGAGTTAAAGGGGAATCCCTGGAGGAAGGCTTTCACACAGAGTGTGGGACGTGTACAGAGTGAGGTTGCAGAGGAAGTGGTGGAGCCAGACACAATAGTTGTAACAATATTTGAACACGTACATGAACAGGGAAGGTTTAGAAGGATATGGGCCAAAGGCAAGTCAATGGGACTAGCCCTGGTTGGCATCTTTAGTAGAGGATCAACAACTTTAATTCCTCGGTGTCATCATTTCAGAGGGCCTGTCCTAGCTCCAGCACGTAAGTGCAATTATGAAAGGAAGCAGCTTTTACTTCCTCAGAAGTCTTTGAACATTCGGCATAACATTTAAAACTCTGATCAACTTTGATAGATGTGTGGTGGAGAGTATATTGACAGTTTACATCACAGCCTGGTATGGAAACAACAATGCCCTTGAATGAAAAATCATTCAAAAAGTAATGAATACAGACCAGTCCATCACAGATAAAGCCCTCCCCACCACAGAGAACAACTACACGGTGTGCTGTCTCAGGAAAGCAGCATCCATCAACAGGGATCCCCACCACCCAGGCCATGGTTGCTTCTCACTGCAGGAGCCTCAGGTCCCACACCACTAGGCTCAGGAACAGTTATTACCCCTCAACTATCCAGCTTTCGAACCAGAAGGGATAACTTCACTCAACTTTACTCACCCCATCACTGAATTGTTCCCACAACAAATGGACTTCCTTTCAAAGATTCTTCACCTCATGATCTCGATACTGATGGCTTATTTGTTTTTTATTCTTGTTTCTATTTTGTATCTGCGCAATCCTTTGCACATTGGTTGTTTGTCTGTCTTATTGGGTGTGGTCTTTCATTGATTCTATTGCCGTCAGAAAACGAACCTCGGGGTTTTATCCTGTGATATATACGTACTTTGTCAACAAATTGACTTTGAACTTTGAACCCTGGTTGGCACGGATGACTCTGTTTATGTATATTCATAAATTCTATCGTATTTCTTTACTTTCCTGCAAGAAAATGAATCTCCAGGTAATATATGGTGACTGATACGGTTATGTTTTGTAACTTCAAAACATTAATTTAATTCAAAGGAAGACACAAGAGTCTGAAATGTAAGTATAACTTTGAATTTACTTTAAGCAAAGCACACATGTATCACATGGTAGCGTGATGACATATCCAATTCATATATTTATGCATATAATTTGTGATGAATTACTTAAACAAATGCTTAATCAAACAATATATATGCAAGATTGCTCAGATACCACTGAAATATTCAATACACAACACTCCTCCCTGTTTAGCTATAAACTCCAACTCAATGGAGAATACATTTCAACTGTCCATAAGACTACAAGATGGAGGAGCAGAATAGGCCATTTGGCTCATTTCGTCATGGCTGATTGAACTTTACTCTCAGCCCCAATCTCCTGCCTTCTCCCTATATCCCTTCATTCCCTGACCAATCAACCGCTGCCTTACTTGGCCTCCACAGCTGCTGTGGCAAAGAATTCCACAGATTCACCACTCTCTGGCTAAAGAAATTCCTCCTCATCTCCATTCTGAAAGAACACCCCTCTATTCTGAGGCTGTGTCCCCAGTCTCTCGCGATAGAAGCATCCTCTCCACATCCACTCTAGCAAGCCCTTTCACCATTAGATAGGTTTCAATTAAGTCTCCCCTCATTCTTCTGAATTCTAGTGAATACAGGCCCAGAGTCACAAACACTTTTCCTATGACAAGCCATTCAATCCATTTTTGTGAACAGTTTCAGCACATCCTTTCAAAAATAAGGGGCCAAAACCAGCTCACAATACTCCAGGTGAAGCTTCACCAGTGCTTTATGAAGTCTCAACGTTACATCCTTACTTTTAGATTCTAGTCCTCTTGAAGTGAATGCTAACATTGCATTTGCCTTCCTCACCACAGTCTCAAACTGCAAACTAACCTTTAAGGAATCTTGCACAAGGACTCCCAAATCCCCTTGTGTCTTAGTTTCTTTTTGTATTTTCTCTCCAGTTCAAAAAGCATCAGCCGTTCCATTACATGAAAGATACTGGTGTGGATAGCAGAATGACTGATGGGCAGGAGGCAGCGAGTGGGAATAAAAGGGGCCTTTTCCAGTTGGCTGCCAGTGATTAGTGGTGTTCCTCGGGAGTCAATATTGGGACCACTACTTTCATATTGTGTGTCAATGTTTTAGATCATGAAATTGATGGCTTTGTGGGAAAGTTTGCAGATGATATGAATATAGGTGGAGGGTTAGGTAGTGCTGAGGAAGCAATGCAATTGCAGCAGGACTTAGACAAATTGAAAGAATGGGCAAAAAATTGGCCGATGGAATGGGAAATGTATGATAATGCATTTTAGTAAAAGGAACAATAGTGCGGGCTATTATCTAAATGGGGAGAAGGTTCAAGCATCAGAAGTGCAGACAGGTTTAGGATTCTTTGTGCAAGACTCCAAGGAGGTTAATTTACAGGTAAACTCTGAAAGTGTAATGTTGGCATTTATTTCACAGGGAATGTAAAAAGCAAGGAGATAATTCTGAGGCTTTATAAGACACTAGTCAGGCCACAATTGGAGAATTGTCAACAGTTTTGGGTCCTACATCTCAGAAAGAACATGTTGTTATTGGAGAGAGCCCAGAGGAAGTTCATGAGGATGATTTCGGGAATGAAGAGTTTAACATATGAGGAGCATTTGGCAGCATTGGACCTGTACTCAATGAGATTTAGAAGAATGCGGGTGTGGGGGGGAGGATCTCATTGAAACCTACCGAATGTTGAAAGGACTAGAGAGGATGTTTCCTATGGTGGGGGTATCCCAAACTAGAGGGCAGAGCCTCAAAATTGAGGGGCAACCATTTAGAACAGAGGTAAGGAGGAATTATTTTAGCCAGAAAGTAGTAGATTGTGGTAGAGGCCAAGTTCGTGGGCATATTTAAGGTGGAAGTTGATAGTTTCCTGAACAGTCAGGGCATCAAAGGATATGGCGAGAAGGCAGGTATATGGGGTTGAGTGGGATCCAAGATCTGGCATGATGGAATGGTGGAACAGACTCAATGGGCTGAATGGCCTAATTCTGCTCATATGTCTTATGGTCTTTCATTTCTACTACCAATGTGCATGACCATACAGTTCCCAACACTGTATTCCACCTGCCACTTCTTTGCCCATTCTCCTAATCTGTCTGCTTCTGTAGCCTCTCTACTTCCTCAAACCTACCTGCCTCTCCACCTAGCTAAATATTGTCTGAAAACTTTGCATCAAAGCCATCAATCCCATCATCCAAATCATTGACATATATCATCAGTCCCAATACAGACCCCTGTGGAACACCACTATCACTGGTAGCCAGTCAGAAAAGGCTCCCTTTATTCCCACTCTTTGCCTCCTGTCAATCAGCCACTGCTTTATCCATGCGAGAATCTTTCCTATAATAACATGGGTTCATAGCTTGTTAAGCATCCTCAAGTGTGGCATCTTGTCAAAGGCCTTCTGCAAATCCAAGTACACAACATGAACCAGTTGTCCTTTGTCTATGCTGCTTCCTATTTCTTCAAAGAATTCAAACAGATTTGTCAGGAAAGGTTTTCTTTCAGGGAACCACACTGACCATGGCCTATTTTATCATGTGCCTCCAAGTACCCTGAGACCACATCCTTAATAATTGACTCCAACATCTTCCCAATCACTAAGCTCAGACTAACTGGCCTATAGTTTCCATTCTTCTGCCTTCTTCCTTTTTGAAGAATGGAGTAACATTTGCAATTTTCCAGACATCTAGATCCATTCCAGAATCTTGTGATTCTAGAAAGATTCTAATGCCCCTACAATTTCTTCAGCCATTTCTTTCACTACCCTGGGGTGTACACTATCTGGTCCAGGTGACTTATCTACCTTCAGACCTTTCAGTTTTCCAAGGACCTTCTCTCTAGTTATGGTAACTTCAGTCACTTCATGACCCCTTACAACTAGAACTTCCACCACACTGTTAGCGTCTTCCACAGTGAAGGCTGATGCAAAATATTCATCTTCCATAGCCTTTCCGCTCATTACTGCCTCTCCTACGTCATTTTCCAGTGGTCTGATATCCACTTTTGCCTTTCTTTTACACTTTATATGTCTGAAAACACTCTTGGTATCCTCTAACATTATTGGCTCGTTTCTTTAGTTGTTTTCTGTTGTTTATTAAAAGCTTCCCAAACCTCTAATTTCCCACTAATTTTTGCTGTATTATATGCCCTCTCTTTGGCGTTGTCTTCTCTTGTTAGCCACGGTTGTATCATCTTTCCTTCAGAATTCTTCTTCCTCTTTGGGAAGTATATATCCTGTGCCTTCCAAATTGCTTTCAGAAATTCCAGCCGTTGCTGCTCTGCTGTCATCCCTGCAAGTGTTTTATTTCAATTGATTCTGGCCAACTCCTCTCTCATGCCTCTGCGATTCTCTTTACTTCTCTGTAACACTGACACATCTGACTTTAGATTCTGCTTCTTAGATTTCAGGGTGTGTTCGATCGTATAATGATCACTTGCCCAAAGGGTTCTTTTACCTTTAACTCTCCATTCGATTTGATTCATTGCATGACATCCAATCCAGAGTAGCTGATCTTGTATGCTCAACCAAGATCTGCTCTATAAAGCCATCTTGTAGGCATTCTAGAAAGTTCTCCTCTTTGAATCCACCACCAGTCTGATTTTCCCAATTTACTTGCATATTGAAATCTCCATGACTATTCTAACATTGCCCTTTTGGCATACATTTTCTATCTCTTGTTGTAATTTGTAGACCACATCTTTACTATTGTTTGAGGGTCTGTAAACAACTCCCATCAGAGTCTTTTTAACCTTGCAATTCCTTAGCCCGATCCACAATGATTCAACACCTTCTGACCCTATGTCATCTCTTTCTAATGATTTGATTTCATTTTCTATCAAGATAGCAATGCGGTCCCCCTTGACTTTCTAGCCTGTTCTTTCGATTCAGTGTGTATCCTTGGTCATTAAGCTCCCAGATATAATTTATCAGCCATGATTCAGTGATGCTTACAACATTATACCTGCCAACCTGCCACTGCGTTACGTTCATCTACCTTATTCCGTATACTGCACATATTCAAATACAATACCTTAGTCCTATATTCACAGTTTTCAATTTTGTCTGCCTTTTACATTGCAGCTCATCCGTTGACTGCAATTTTTCCCTGCCAACAGTCTCTCCTCAATACACATTGCCTCTGTTTGTAAACCAGCTACTTCATCTTCAGCCCTATTACAATACTCCTTGCATTGAAGTATTGGCAGCTCAGGACACTAGTCACCCCATGCTTAACTTTTGATTCTTAACTTTGTCTGAGGTCTTAGCAACATCTGCTTCCACGGCCTCTCAACTAACAGTTCTGGCACTCTGGTTCCCATCCCACTGCAACTCTAGTTTAAACCCCACTCTGCACCATTAACATTATCCATTATCCTGCTAGGATATTCACCCCACCTCCAGTTCAGGAGCAAACTGTCCCTTCTGTACAGGTGCCACCTTCCCTAGAAGAGAGCCCAATGATCCAAAAATCTTATGTCCTCCCTCCTATATCAGCTCCTTAGTCACACATTAAACTGTATGATCTTCCTAGTTCTGGCCTCACTAGCACGTGGCACAGGTAACAATCTTGAGATCACAACTATGTATGTCCTGCCCTTTAACTTAGCATCTAATCCCTGAACTCCCTATTCAGAACCTCATCACTCGTCTTCCCAATGTCACTGGTACTACACGGAGCACGACTTCTGGCAGTTCACCCTCCCACTTAAGAATGCTGAGGACTCGATCTGAGATGTCCTGGACCCTGGCACCCAGGAGGCAACATACTATCTGGGAATCTCATACTCACCCACAGAACCTTCTGACTGTTCGTCTAACTAATTGTCGTAGCATGATGACATATGCAATTCACAAATTCATACATATATCTCATAATGAATTATTTAAATGAACAAGAATGCTTAATCAAACATCTATACAACATTTTATATATGTTACTGACATATTAAATGTACAGAAGACCAATACTTCGATAATTGATTTTTGACTTTGATTCTATTCAGCCTGTCTGATTTTTAGATATTGGGAGTTTTCTGCGCAAATGTCTTTGGATCTGCTTTAGATATAACTTTGGTGAGAGTATAGCAGGAATTCTGTGCAGACAGGAGAAAGGGCTTTCACTGGCATTGCCAATCCATAGCCATTCTCTATATCAGCGGTTCCCAATTTTTTTGATGTGAGGGGTCCATGGACCCCAGGTTGGGAACTCCTGCTCTACATTCTCTGTATATGACAGATAAAGTGAACTGAGATCTAGACATGAACACACCGTAAGCTCAGTTGCATCTACAATACTGCTGCTTAAGATGGTTTTGAAGTAAAACTTTGGCATTCTTTGGGCCAGATTTGTGTGGTATGGTTATATAAAAATTCAAAGCTGAGAATTTTGGTCATTAAGTCATGTTGTGACATTTTCTTTGTTACGTGAAGTAAAGAAAGGCATGTTGGTTAATGTGACATTTTAGCTTTGGATTGATTAGTAAGGGTGTCAGAGGTTATGAGGAGAAGTGGGGGAATGGGATTGAAAGGGAAAATAAGTTAGCCATGGTCAAATGGCAGAGCAGACTTGATGGGCCAAATGGCCTAATTCTGCTCCTATGTCTTATGCTCTTACAACTTACTTTCTCTATATAACTCCCCGAGTACTTCACTTAGTATTGCATACTCAGTGTAGCACAATATCTCAGAGCCTTGCTGTTAAGCACAACAGTCAATGCTTTTCCTATAGCCAAGGTAAAATAACTCTGTAACGACATAGGGATAGATTTCTTCTCTTTGTTATCCATAACAAAATTGCAAACACAAGCAGAGATGTTGTTTTGGTATCAACAGTGGAGGAAACTGTTTCCTGTAGCGTCTTAATGGAGAACTAAATAATTTATGTTGGACTTGAAGGGTAAGGTAATGTTGTTCTATGCCACTGCATACAAAAAAAAGAGGTTCCAGAAATGCTCAGCAACTCAAATAGTTTCTGTGGAGAGAGAAACTGGAGTTAACATTCCGGATCAATAATTTTTCAACAGAACTCTCTCTCCACAGATACCACTCGATGTGATGAGTACTTTCAGCTTCTTTTCTGATTTTATTTCCACTTTCCAGCACCTGCAGCTTTTTGCTGTTTGATTTCGAAGCAGGCAATGGAAATCCATCTGGATGGATAATCATAGCTGTCAATGTCCTGTATCTGAGAAGAGTAATATGCCCTCCTATGACATTTCTTGCTTGAGAGTTTCTACAAATAACCTATACAAAGATCTGAAGATACGATTGGATGACTTTAAAATCTTCAGATAGGATTATTTGTAGAAGTTCTTAATAACTAGGACAATTAATGTCTACATATCACAATACGTATGCAGCTGAAGTGTGGACCTTCACACCATCAGGTTCAGGAACAGTTACCACCCCTCAACCATCAGACTCTTGAGCCAAAGGGGATAACTTCACTCAGCTCCACTTATCCCATCACTGAAATGTTCCCACAACCTATGGACTCACTTTCCAGGATTCTTCATCTCATGTTCTTGATAATGTATTGCTTACTTTCATTGATTGTGTTATGGTAATTATTCTATAAATTTATTGAGCATGCCCAGACAAAAATTATTCACAAGGTTGTATATGGTGACACTGTGTCAGGGTATCAGTGTGTAAGTTTACGAATCTGTAACATCTCTTTGATAAAAGAATGCTAAAACATTTTCCATGCCCATGTGAGACAGCTAAGGAATTTTGGTTTTGCATCTTCGCTCTCAATGCAGCAATCACCATAATGCAATATTGCAGAAGAGAATCAGCTAGAGTTTTGATGTCTAGGTATCTGGATTGAGATTTTAACCCACAACATTTTGATGCAAAGCTCAGAAGGTTCATTAATTTTAATCCTTGTCATGGACACTTTCTTGATATATTGCGGCTGTAATCTCTAGAGCAATGATTCCCAACCTTTGTTATGCCATGGACCAATACCATTAAGCAAGGAGTCCATAGACCTGAGATTGGGAAACCCTGCTCTAGAGTTTAGCTAGAAGAACAATGGTCTTGTTTGAAGCATAAAAGGTTCTGTGAGGGCCAATGTGATAGTGATCAATAATCAATTTTCTCAACCGTGTTGGATAAGGGATTGACATTGACGGGGCCAATGGGAATTACTGCCGGCTATTCTCAGTGGTATCATTGGTCCCATTCTTTTGACCTTAGTGAACAGAAGGGTCTCAGTCTAATATCTTGTCTAAAATCTGGCACCTCTGCACATACAACACCACCTCAACGGATCAGGTAGCACCCACAGAGAGCTGAGAATCAGAGACGGAGCTGGGAAAAGGGTTTAAAACAGAAAGAGAGTGAAAGAGCCAAACAGAACTTCAGCAACAGGTGGAAATTTTAAATGACATGAACGATGATAGGTCAAGGTAATAGAAGGTAATGATTAATATCCTGTTGACTTAGACTAATTATAAGTTAATATTCCTTGTGCAAAATTTTTGTATAAGTATGCACTGAGTGGTCAGCACATAGGCAATAGCCTTGGTGGTGGGGTTGGGTGGGTTAGGGGAATTGATGTGTCTGTGTTATACACCACTGTGACTATTAGACTCTGCCATTTTCCCTTTAATAATGTCAGGCTAACATGCCTACATTTGCTTTGTCTCAATTCACAAGAACTGTTCTGGGGTGCAGGGAATTCTGGAAGATCAAAACCAATGCTTTAACAGCCTGTATAATCATTTTGGGATTCAAACCCTGGGACTTATCAGCTTTCAATCCATCAATTTCACATTTATACACTCTTTTACAATCTGATTTTATGGTTTGCTCTCCCATTCTGTCGTTCTTGTCATATTTTGCAGAATTTTACATGACATGTAATACATAACAGCTGAAATATGAATGATCAGCTTTTTCTGTTAGTTCCCTCAGGTACTCATCCTATTTTGACATCATCATAACTCATTTCTTTTTCACTGTTCCTCTTAATCAGGTTCAGATTCATTTATTCATTTATTTATCACGTGTACATCAAAACACGGTGAAGAGCGTTGTTTGCGTCAACAACAGCACAGTCCAAGCATGTTCTGGGGGCAGCCTGCAAGGGTGGCCACACATTCCGGCAGTGCCAAAGGAGCACACCCACCACGTTCAGCAGAACACAAAGCCACAGCAATAAAACGACAACAGCAGAGCTCACTCCCACCCACCCACCCACTCACACATGCAGACAGTCCTCCAACCCCAGGACAAGTGGTCTCTGGGCTCCAGTGGACTCATGGACTTGCAGACATTGGGCATCTGACTTTCCAAGGGGCCCACATTCTCACAGGCTCAGGGCTTCATAACTGGACTGTGTTTCCTATGGAAGTTTTTTACTTTGCGGAATCTGTTGCAAATATTCTGTCTTTCAATATTGCTCACTAAAGACCACATTTGGCTTTGACTCTTTGTAAGGCTCTAGGAGCTTGACTACTGTTAATAAAACCCAGATGGCTAGGTTAAGACATTGTAGACGGGGTGTTGCTTAATTTCATTGTCAAAATGTAATGATCAATCTAGTTAAGGGAAGTCAGTGGAAACAATCTGAGCATGAGTGAAATAACAATCAGAAACACTGGATGTACTTTGCAGACTAGGCAGAGAGAAACAAGGTTCGGATTTCAGGCTGTTGAAGAATGGCTCTGCGTGCGGCCTGCAGTGGGCTAGCGGGATGGCCTGAACTGAACTAAGCTGAAGACTACAGGTTTGGTGTTTGATATTTTATGTCTGGCTTGCTTGCTTCTTGCGCTGTGCACAACTTGTTCTTTTTTTGGTGTGTTGGGTGTTTGAAATTTTCCACAGCTTCCATGGTGTTTCTTTGTTTCATGGTTGCCTGTGGGAGGACAAAATGCAGAATTGTATTCTTTATCCATTGTTGTTGTTCAGTCGTTTAGTCGCATCCGATTCTTCGTGATCTCATGGACTACAGGGTCCATGGGGAAGATACAGAAGTAGATTGCCAGACCTTTCTTCTGCCAAGATACTGCTGCTGCCCAGGTTGGGACCCGGCTGGGTTTGAACTCAGGACCATCTACCTCGAAGTCCAGTGCTGATGCCTCTACACCAACAGCCAGGATCTAGACTTCAATAATAAATGTACTTTGAATCTTTCAATCAGAACAGGGAGATAAAAAGCAACAGGCAAACGGACACAAATGGAATATTACCTTTGAAAGTATAAAGCAACAAAATTGAAAAAAAATACAAAGGGAATAGCTTGAAGGTGAGAGGGGCAAAATTTGAGGGAGATGTCTTTGTGGAGAGAGAGTCAGATGTCTGGAAGGTGCTGCCTGGGATGGTGGTGGTACAAGACATGATAGTGGCCTTTAAGAGGCATTTAGACAGACAGGGGATGCAACGAATTGGATCATCTGTGGACAGATAAGTTGAATTTGGAATCATGGTCAGCACAGACACCATGGGACAAGGAACCAGTTCCTAAATCCACTGTTCAAAGATCTACGTTGTATAAAGGGTGGTGGGGTGGAGATACATCTCTACCAAATGAGGCGTAAGGTGTTCCTTTCCCTCTGCCAGCCTGCAGGTCACCCTTGAGCAAGCTGTTACACCTGCTTACCCCCCTCCCACCCAGATCAGGGTCACAAGAAGCCAAGGGAGCTGGTGGTGGATGGTCGTACGAGCAACTGGTGCATATCACAAGTCCTGATTATGCAACCATTCATACCTGGAAGACAATCTTCGAAGAGAATTGAAAATGGCTGGTGTCACCCATCTTGTAAAGACACTGCCCAAAAGAAGACAATGGCAAACCAGTTCTGTAGAAAAGTTGGTCAAGAACAATCATGGTCCTAGACCATGATTACACACGTCATATGACATGGTACATAATGATGACGGTAATGTTCTATAAAATGCTGGAACAGAACCCAAGGCACTCGTTTACTTAGCTGTACTTGTTCTCACACTGATCAATTTCTTTCCACTATTTTCTATTTTTGTTTTAGATTTCCAACATGTGCAGTTCTTTGATTTTCTTAAAAAATACCATTCTATAGGCCATCTAGTACAAAGACTTTAAGTAACACTGAAAAGAAAAGATATGTTTGTTGCATCTGACTAAACTGAGCCATACAGACATTATCACTGGGAGATATCGAAGTCTTTAGTCAGAACAGCAGGTCTTTAGAGAAGAATCTGTTCTCTTTTCTTCACACAATGTTTTATACTCTTTGAACATAAAGTTAACAATGAACATTAATTACAGTCTCAATGGCTAGAATTGCCTACTGACCCTTCATGTTTTGAATGCAGACAGGTAACTTGGCAGAATCACACATTTACAACGGAAGCGTATCGCAGTTAGCAGAACTCCAAGTATTCAAATGCCAGCAGCTGTTCCAAAGCTTCTAAGCACAAACTCCAGATGTCACATGGACACCCCCGTAGATGCCTTTGACCCCTTTGAGCCTCACTGATACACCATCCTATCCGCACGGATCTCGGCCCGGTATGGCAACTGCTCCGCTCATGACCACAATAAGCTGAACTGAGTTGTGGGTACAGCTCTGCACATCCCAGAAACCTGCCTCCCCTCTATGGACTCTGTCAACTTCTCGCTACCTCAGTCAAAATAATCAAACCACCCCAAACCTTTTCTCTTCTCCCTCACCCATTTGGCAGAAGATACAACAGCCTGAACAAGCCCAAGGACAGCTTCTTACCACACTGCTATTAGGACTATTGAGCAGTCTCCTGGAATGATAAGATGACCCTTAACATCACAATCTACGTCATTATACCTGCCTGCACTGCACTTTCTCTGTAACTGTAACACTATATTTTGCATTCTGCCCTTGTTTCACCTTGTACTGCCTCAACGCACTGTTGAAATGAATTGATCTTTATAAACAGTATGCAAAACATTGTTTCACTGTACATGTCACAATAGTAAACCAGTTCTCCAATGCAGGGTTTCAACCCAAATATTGATATTTTTTTCCCTCCCACGGTTTTGGCGTGATCTGTTGAGTTCATAGAACATAGAACACAGAAATCAACAGCACATTACAGGCCTTTCAGCCCACAATACTGTGCTGACCATGTAAGCCATTAAATTGTCAAGTGGTCCTTTGGTAGAGTAGAAGTTACCACATATTTTTGGCGACAAGGATGGGATTGGTTTTGTGGATGTGTTGGCGCATTTCAAATCGGAGCTGTGAGCAGACGAAGATGGCTACGTTCGGGATTATCAGTGAATTCACAGAGAGAACTGAGGACTGGCTGGAGTATGAGGAAAGGTTGGGACACTTGTTCTGTGCTAATGGAATTACTAAGGATGCTAAGAAGCGCTCTATTCTCCTGAGTATGACAGACAGATGGACATACTTTATTGATCCCGAGGGAAATTGGGTTTTGTTACAGTCGCACAAACCAAGAATAGTGTAGAAATATAGCAATATAAAACCATAAATAATTAAATAATAATAAATTATGTGTGGGGCAAATACTTACAAGTTGATAAGGAACTTAACCACACCGCAGAAACGGGCAGAAATTCCTTATGACGAACTGGTCAAGCTTGTGGGAAACCACCACAATCCGAAACCTTTGGTGATAGCCCAACGGTTCAAGTTTCGCAGCCATTTCAGGAAGCCAGGTCAGTCTGTGGCTAATTTTGTGGCCGAGCTTCGGCAGTTGTCAGAGCACTGTGATTTCAAAGTTGTGTTGGATATCATGCTCCATAATAGATTAGTATGCGGCATTAGTAATGATTCCGTACAATGCTGCTTATTGGGGGAAACCCCACCGTTGACTTTCAAGAAAGCCCTAGAGATTGCCCAAGGCATGGAGATACCTGGTAATAATGCTAAGGATATCCAGAAAGGACATGGGGGTTGAGGTCAGCAGCAGTGCACCAAGTCATGAGGGAGACTGGTAAACAGGCAAAGTGGGTGGAATGTTTTTGGTGTGGAGGGATGCACTATGCAAATGTTTGTAAATTCAAAGATACTGTCTGCTATGTTTGTAACAAAAAGGGACATTTTGCTAAAAAGTGCAGGAGCTTAAAGGGTAAGGTTAAGCCTGGGCAGGGGAATGCTCAACAGGCTCGGGCAGCCACACACCACCTAGAGGAAGCAGACGAGGAGGCAGAGCATGTGTCTACAACATGTTTGGGGTGGAAATGGATGAGGAACCACCTGAACCATATTATGCCAAACGCAAGACGGAACTGAGTCTGCAGGATGGCTGCATTTTCTGGGGGTCGAGGGTCATTGTGCCTCTCCCTGGCCGTTCACAGACTGTGGAGCAAATTCATGAGACTCATCCAGGGGTGTCTCGAATGAAAAGCCTTGCAAGATCCTACATCTGGTGGCCAAGAATGGATCAGGATCTGGAGAACAAGGTAAAATCATGCACGCAATGTCAGACCAATCACCACTGGCTCCTTTGCACCCATGGGAGTGGCCAGTCTACCCCTGGTTTAGGCTACATTTGGACTTTGCTTGCCCCTCTATGGGGCAGATGCTTTTTGTAATGGTAGATGCGCACTCCAAATGGATAGAAGCTCACATCATGAGCAACATCACAGCCCCCTCAACCATAGACAAACTTAGGCAAGTGTTTGCAGTCCACGGGTTGCCTGACACTCTGGTCACTGATAATGGCCCGACGTTCACCAGTGAGCTGTTCAGTGAGTTCAGGCAGCAGAATGGCATTCGTCACATTCGGACGGCCCCTTTCCACCCAGCCTCAAATGGTTTGGCTGAGTGGGCTGTTCAGACAGTGAAGGAAGGCCTGAAGCGGATGACAGGGGACTCTCTTAGTACCCGGCTTTCACGTTTCCTGTTTAAATACTGCCTCACTCCACAGACTACGACTGCACACACTCCAGCAGAGATGTTGATGGGTCAAGATTGGACCTGCTGCGCCCGGACGTGAAGGCTAAAGTGGAGAGAAAGCAGGAAAAGCAGAAGGAGGGACATGATCAACATGGGCGAGACAGACAGTTAGAACCAGATGGCAATGTCTATGTGAGAAACAATCAGCAATGGCTACCTGGGGTTATTCTTCAACAGAGTGGTCCAGTCTCCTATGTTGTTAAGCTGACTGATGTGCATATTTTCCGTAGATATCAGGACCATGTGCACCTGCGTCATGATTCCGGCTCCGAGGTAGACAAATCCATGGAGTTTCCAATGGTGAGTCAGACTACTGGGGAAGCATGTCCACCAGTGACTTTGCCAGAGGGAGACACTCTGGCAGAGGGTGCAGAGTCCCTTAAGGAGGATGGACATTCTCACGCAGACTCACAGACCCCTCTCATGCCCCCAACACCAGATACACTCAAACCATCCTCACCAGCTGCGCCTGCTGGGTCACCGTAGATCACAGCGCCTTTGCAAACCCCCTGAATCTTTGATTGGGTAGCTTTTTTTGGTTGTTAGGTTGAATGTTGAATTTGCCACATTTTTTAGGTGTTTTGCATTGGTAACCTGTTGCTAATGATACCAGTCTTTTTACTTCCCAGTTCTTTCATATTTGGGGAAAGTTGGATTTTAAAGGGAGAGGGGTGTAGTAACATGAGTATTATTAAAGGTAAGTTAATTCCAAGTGGGAAACTGTTGGTAACAAGAGGTGGTTTTGGGGTCAGCGGGGTTTTACTCCAAGTATGCATTGTATATAGTTCCACCACCCACGCCGCACGAGTTACCTGGAAGCCTCTGTATTGTAAATATCATTTGCCATCCCAGACAAAGATGCTCTTTTGGCCATTAAATTGTCGAGTGGTCCTTTTGTAAAGTAGAAGTTACCACAGCCTAGAATTTCCCTACCGCATAGCCCTCTATTTTTCTAAGCTCGATGTACCTATCTAAGAGTCTCTTAAAAGACCCTATTGTGTCCACCAGCTGTCGTATTTGCTAGTTCCTCCAGCAAAACCAAAACGTGATACATTCTGCAGATGCTGAAAAACTTGAGCAACGTGTCAGAATGTTCCGACATGGCCAAATGATGGAGAAAGGGAGAAAAATACTGAAGCAAGTCGACAGTTCACTGGCTTTAATGAGAACTGTTGCAGAATTTAAAGGAAAAGAAAAACAATAAATGCTAGGCCAACAAGGTCATTAACTAAAACTCTGAAACTGAAAGTTAATGCAGTCAGAAAGAATAACTAAATACTAAATGAATGCCCTTCCTTTAAGTCAGTCAAAACGGTAGTCCTCTTTCCTGGACAAGCACGAGGGTAAGCAGAGGGTGTAAAAGTTGCTGTGCTTTTGGTCAATTCTCAGCAAGACTAGAATGAGAAGGCAGTTAAGTACTTTAATTAGCTGGAGCGGATGTACTCACAAGCGCAATTGCCGAACCTGCTATGCAACCCACCTGTGGGGGCACGTAGACCCCACAGCAGAGTCCATAGTTATGACACAACACACACAAAATAGATTCTCGGCCTAAAGTATTAACTGCTCTTTTCCCTCTATAGAGTCTGCCTGGCCTGCAGTATTTTAAAAGTGTTGCTCTAAAATTTCTCCAGTAGGTTGATTGTTACCAATTTACCAGCTACTCAAAACATACCTCTTTTTTGCAATGCAGAGGGGTGGTTCCCTAGGCAACATACTGAGTGACAGAACCGGCCTATTGTGATCTGTGCAATGGGTGACAGAGATACAGCTTTAACAATGCATGAGTACGGGAAATGGCAGCTTAATGCCGTCACTGATACCATCCTGAAGTTCGCCATGACCACCAATTAGCATGAACACTTTCACTCCTTCTGCCACATAAGCCAGTATCTCTCAGTAGCCACCTTTTTCACTTCCACTGCTACTCCTACACTGACATGACTGCCCATAGCCTCCTCAAGCATGAGAAGGCCAGGTGCAGTTTGGTGGAGCAACACCTTTTAGTAGTCATTAACCTGAAGGCATCAACATCAATTTCTCAAACTTCCTGTCTCCCCTCTGATTCCCCCCTCTCATTCCTGTGTCCCTCTTGCCCCTTCTCTTTCCTTTGCCTACCTCATGACTTGCACATCACCTCCCTCTGGTTCCTCACCTTTTATTCCATGGTCTACTGCCCCCTCCTATCCGATTCCTTCTTCTTCAGCCCTTTACCTAATTTCTCAGATCATTCACTTTCCTCCCCCTTTTCCTCCTCCCCATCTACCCTCTCCCTCACCTGGACTCACTTGCCTCCAGCCAGCTTGTGCTCCCGTGCCCCCCAATCTTGTTATTCTGGCTTCTTCCCCTTCCTTTCCAATCCCGATGAAGGGTCTTAGCCCGAAACGTCAGCTGCCCATTTCCTCCGTAGATGCTGCCTAACGTGCTGAGTTCCTCTAGCATTTTGTGTCTGTTGAACATGAACATTTATCTATCATCTGCCCCTCCATAGTTTCATGTGGTACAGAATCAGAATATCCAAAGTTCAAAGTACTAAGTTTATTATCAAAGTATGTATATAAACCATCATGTACTGCCTTGAGATTCATTTTCTTGCAGGCATTCACAGTAGAACAAAGAAATACAATAGAACCAGGGAAAAACTCCACACAAAGTCTGACAAACAGCCAATGTGCAAAAGAAGACAGATCGTACACATAGAGAACAAAAATATAAATAGAACTGAGAAAATGTGAGTTGTAGAGTCCTTAAAAGTGAGTCGATAGGTTGTGTAATCAGTTCAGAGTTGTGGTGAGTGAAGTTATCCACGCTGGTTTAGGAGCCTGGTGGTTGAACTGTTCCTGAACCTGCTGACGTGGGATCTAGTACTCCTGTACCGTACATCCTTCCTGATGGCGGCAGCACAAAGAGAGCACGACCTGGATGGTGGAGGTCCTTCCTGAAGAGGTGATGTGGGACCTAAGGCTCCTGTACATCCTGCCTGATGACAGCCATGAGAAGAGAGCATCACACACCCAATGATTAGCTTCCATAGCCCTAATGTATCAGTAGAAGTTAAACTGTGAACAGATTTTATTTCCTGAAGACCGGTTCTCATTTTCAAAGTTTAAAGTTCAAAGTAAAATTTATTATCAGAGTACATACATGTCACTACATACAATCTTGAGATTCTTCTTTCATTTTAACTCATATTTGCTACCTATGTATCCAGAATAATCCCTAAAAATGTTGTTAGTCTGTTTCTTTCCTCCACACGTGCTGTCTTCAATTTAGTTTTACAGAGCTACACAGAATAGAAACAGGCCCTTTGGCTCTACTCTCCCAAGTTGACCTAAATGCCTATCTACACCAGTCTCATGTGTCTGCGTTTGGTCAAATCCTTCTAAACCAAGGGTTTCCAAACTCAAGTCCATGGACCCCTTGCTTAATGGGAAGGGTTCATGGTATAAAAAAGGTTGGGAACCCCCGCCCCAAACTTTTTCTACCCAAGAACCTGTCCTTATATCTCTTAAACACTGTAATTGTACCTGCCTCTATGGCTTCCTCTGACCACTCATTCCACACAACCACCACCCTCTGTGTGAAAAGGTTGCCCCTCAGATATCCTGACCTGAAGGGTATTTACATTATTTCAGGTTCCAGAATATTGTTCTGATCCTGGGTGTCCTTGGAGTCCGGAATGAATTACGAAACAAAATCTTGTGTCTGAGTAGGTCTCCGGAATGCCCAGCTGAAGTGGAAATGGAGTTTCATAAATTAATAACGTGTAACAAAATAACGTAAATTATTTATTACCGGAAATTTCAATTATCTATCTACTAGGCAGGCTGAAATGAGACAGCTAAGAGAGGAGGGGAACAATTTAGATGAATTTATTGAGATAATTGATTTTTGACTAAGCATGTTATGATTGCTACCATAGGAGAATATTTATTGGAGTTCGCAATCCGTATTGAGCCTGCAGTGACATCTGATTTTGATGGGAGTGAACATCTGGGAAGCAGCGATGGTGTATTGCAGACAAACGGATGAGGTGCTGTAAAATATTGATGTTAAGACCTAATCTTAGAGGATCGGTTAAAAGTTATTAGGTTACAATGTTACCTATAGTGGGGGAATCTAGGACCAAAGGGCACAGCCTTAGAACAAGGGCAGACAAAATAGAACAGAGATGAAGAGGAATTTCTTTGGCCAGAGCGTACTGAATCTGTGTAATTCATTGTAGACAGACAGCTGTGGACGACAAGTCCATTGGGTATATTTAAAATGGAGGTTCATATGTTCTTGTTTAGTAAGGGCATCAAAGGTTACAGAATGAGGCAGGAGAGTGGGGTTGAGAAAGATAATAAATCAGCCATGTAGAATGGCAGAGCAGACTTGATAGGCCAAATGGTCAAACTCTGCTCCTGCGTCTTAGGTCTTTACTGTGACCTAATAATTGGTCCGTACGTTCATCGTAGAAGCATCAAATATTTATGAAAATTTGCTTAGTGATTCATGCTCAAAAGTATAAACAACGGAATTGTATCATTGTTATGGCATAGAAGTTCATTTGGTCTATCAAGTCTGTGTTTGCTCAATCCCATCCCATGCATTACCCCCCCCCCCCACCCCCAACTCTTTATCCATAACTCAACGAAGTATTTTTCCTCTGGTATCCATTCTTCTTTTAAGACTCCTGATTGATTCTGTTTCAATCACACTTACAGATGCAACCATTTATCATTCTCTTACCAAAAATATTTTCTTTTCTTGAACTGTTTACACATAACCTTGAACCCATATATTCTGATCCTCCAAAGGATTGCTGGCATTATACATATCTTCACACTGTTTATTCCAGTCTATCTTGAACTTGTGTATCTCCATCTAATTCCTTCTGAATCTTGCGAAAGCAAACATTACAGATGCCGGAAACCCAGAACACAATCTGAAATTGCTGGAAATACTCAAAAGCTCAGGTAGCATTTGCGAAGAGAGAAACTGAGATAACATTTCAGGACCTTTATGAGAGCTTGAACATTGAGAAAAGAACTATTTGAAGATAAACAAAATTCTAGGCATGTGGGTTTTGAATGCAATCTCTTCCATATTGAATAATACATGAGATGCCAGGAATCTCAATGATTCAGGCAATAGCGGTGGAAGGAAATGGGCAAGATGAAGGGTTACAGCCTAAAATATCCACATTGCATCTTGTTCAGTTTGCTCCATAGACGCTGCCCAACCTTTTGAGTTTCTCCAGCATCTCATGAGTTGCTGCAGATCCCAGCATCTGCAGTCACTTGTGTCTCTCTTCCATAGTGAAGATTGTTATTGTTTGTATGTAAGGAAAGCTTGGGCCTAGTTTATCTTGGACTCCATGCCGGCTCTCTCCTAAGATACCATCTTCCTGCCTTACGGAGCTTCCTTTATCAGCCCTTCTTGGCAAAAGAATTTTTGTTCTCCCAACCTTTTCCAACAACCTGTCCCTCTCCAGCTTCCTCCCTATTGTTGTCCTAAATGTCAGCCAAGCCCATCTCTATCCAACCAGACCTCTATCTTTCCACATGACAGATGAACAGAAAGGTGGGCATGGAAGCACTGGCCTAAAGCATCTACTTCTCTTCTGTACAACTCTGTGCCTCTAGATTTTCATCCCTGGTCTAACAATAAGGCAGCATCCTGGATGCACCACCCTTTCTGCAGTTCTCAACCTGTAACACAGAGGGTTACATAACACGGCAGTTTTTTCTTGGAACTTTGACCAGCGACCAATCCACACCTGGGATTGATTAGTAGGAACAAATTAAAGGAAAGCAGGGGAAGCGGAGTGGGTATCCTTGGAGTGGACAGAGCTAGAGTGGTGATTCTGAGGCTTTAACTCTTTGAGGCGCAAGTCAGAGAAGACAAAAAAAATGAAAAGCTGTAGGTAAAGTTTTTTTTCCCCCTCCCTTCTTTACATTTGCTCAGCTAGGGCAGTAGAGATGCCAGGAAAGACAGTGGAATGCTCCTCTTGCAGGATGTGCGCAGGCAGGGAGGTCTCCAATGTCCCTGAAGACTACAGCTGCGAGAGGTGCATCAAGCTGCAACTTCTAGCAATCTACATTAAGGAGTTGGAGCTGGAATTGGATGAACTCCAGATCAATCGGGGGTCTGAAGGGCTGATAGATAGGACGTATCGAGAAGTAGTTACACCCAAGGTGCAGGACACAGGACACTGGATGACAATCAGGAAGGGGAAAAGGCTTAAGGAGCCAGTGCAGAGCACCCCTGTGGCCATTGCCCTCAACAACAGGTATATCATTTTGCATACTGTCAGGAATGATGACCTAACAGAGGAAAGTCACAATGGTCAGGTCCCTGGAACTGAGCCTGGCTCTGTGACTCAGAAAGAAAGGGGAGAATAGGCATTCTTTGGTGATAGGGGATTTGTTAGTTCGGGGAACAGAAAGGAGGTTTTGTGAGCAAGAACGGAACTCCTGGATGGTATGTCGCCTCCGGGGTGCCAGGGTCTGGGACATCCTGGATCAAGTCCTCGGCATCCTCAAGTGGGAGGGTGAACAGCCAGAGGTCGTCATCGATGTAGATACCAATGACATGGGTAGGATGAATGACAAGGTTCTGCATAGGGAGTTAGACGCTAAGTTAAAGGGCAGGGCCTCCAGGGTGGTGATCGCAGGGTTGCTACTCATGCCACATGCTAGTGAGGCCAGAACTAGGAAGATTGTACAGTTTAACACATGGCTAAGGAGTTGGTGTAGGAGGGAGGGCACAAGATTTTTGGATCATTGGGCTCCCTTGCAAATGAAGGTTTGCACCTACACAGAAGGGATGGTTTGCACCTGAACTGGAAGGGGCTTAGTATTCTAGTGGGAAGATTTGCTAATGCTGCACAGTGGGGTTTAACCTAAAGTTTCAGGGGAATGGGAACCAGAGTGCCAGAACAGTTAGTGGAGAGGTTGTAGGGACAGATGTTGGTAAGTCTTCAGATAAAATCAGGAATCAAAAAGTTGAGCATGGTGTGACTAGTATGGAACGGCAGATGAGCTCAACGATCAACACCTGGAATTCTGAAATTGTAGCCATTCGTGAGACTTGTTTGCAGGCGGGTCATGACTGGCAGCTCAATGTTCCAGGGCTCTGTTGTTTCTTCATGACAGGGCGGGAGAGATTAAAGGAGGAGGGATGGCATTACTAGTCAAAGAAAATGTCAGGACAGTGTTCCACCAAGACAGACTGGAGAACTCATCTAGTTAGACATTATGGGTGGAACTGAGAAATAAGAAAGGTATGACCACATTAATGAGGCTATATTACATACCACCCAATAATCCGAGGGATTTAGAGGAACAAATTTGTAAAGAGATCACAGACCGTTTCAAGAAATATAAGGTTGCTATAGAAAGTGATTTTAACCTTCCACATATTGACTGGGAATCCCATAATGTAAAAGACTAGAGTTTGTTAAATATGTTTAGGAAAGTTTCCTTCATCAGTATGTAGAAGTTCCAACAAGAGAGAATGCAATACTGGATCTGTTATTAGGAAATGAGACAGGGCAGGTGAGAGAAGTTGGTGTAGGGGAACTCTTTGCACCTGGTGAACACAATGCCATTAGTTTCAAAGTAAGTATGCAAAAAGATATGACTGATCCACAGTTTGAGATTCTAAGTTGGAGTAAAGCCAGTTTTGACGGTAATCAGAAATGATCTGGCAAGTGTGGACTGGAACTGGTTGTTTTCTGGCAAAGGTGTGCTTGGAAAGTGGGAGGCCTTCAAATGTCACATTTTGAGAGTACAAAGCTTATATGTGCCTGTCAGAATAAAAAGTAAAGATGACTAGTGGTTTTCAGGAGATATTGAGGTGCTAGTTAAGAGAAAAAAGGAGGTTCTTAGCAGGTAATGGCAGGTAGAAACAAATGGGGTGCTTATGGAGTATAAGAAATACAAGAGAACACTTAAGAAATAAATCAGGAGGGCTAAAAGAAGGCACAAAGTTGCTCTAGCAGATAAGGTGAAGAAGAATCCTAAGAGATTCTACAGATATGTTAAGAGAAAAAGGACTGCAAGGGCCAAAATGGGTTTTCTGGAAGACCAGAAGGGTAATCCATGTGTGGAGCCAAAACAGATGGGGAAAATCTTAATTTTTTTTTTGCATCTGTATTTACTCAGAAGATGGACTCAGAGTCTATAGAAGTGAGGCAAAGTAGTATCTACTTTATGGATCCGTACAGATTACAGAGGAGGAGGCATTTACTGTCTTGAGGCAAATTAGGGTGGATCAATCACCAGGGCCTGACATGGTGTTCTCTCGGCCAGGATAGGAGGCACATACAGAAATTGTCGGGACCCTGGCAGAGATATTTAAATTATCCTTAGCGAAAAGAGAGCTACCAGAGGATTGGAAGAAAGCTAATGTTGTTCCACTGTTTAAAAAAGGCTCAAAACATAAATCTGGAAATTATAGGCTGGTAGATCTAACGTCAGTTGTGGGAAAGTTATTGGAAGGTATTATAAGGGACCAGATATATAAATACTTGGATAGGCATGGACTGACTAAGGATAGTGGTAGGTCATGCCTAACCAATTTTATAGAGCTTTTTGAGGAAGTTACCAAGAAAGTGGGTGTTGCCCACATGGACATTTGACAAGGTCCTGCATGGGAGGCTGGTCAAGAAGATTCAGTCACTTAGCATTCAAGATGAGGTAGCACACTGGATAAGATATTGGCTTTGGGAGAAGCCAGAGAGTGGTAGCAGATGGTTGCCTCTCTGACTGGAGGCCTGTGACTATTGGTGTGCCATAGGGATCGGTGATGGGTACTTTGTTGTTTATCAATGATCTGGATGATAACGTGGTTAACTAGTTCAGCAAATTTGCGGATGACACCAAGATTGGGGATGTAGTGGACAATAAGGAAGACTATCTTGACTTGCAGTGGGATCTGCATCAACTGGAAAAATGGGCAACACACACAACACGCTGGAGGAACTCAGCAAGGTCGGGCAGTATCCGTGGAGATGAACAGTCAACGTTTCGGGCCGAGACCCTTCGTCAGGACTGAAGAGGGCGGGGGCAGGGGCCCTATAAAGAAGGTGGGGGAAGGGTGGGAAGGAGAAGGCTGGAAGGTGCCAGGTGAAAAACCAGTAAGGGGAAAGATCAAGGGGTGGGGAAGGGGAAGCAGTGAGGGAATAGGCAGGAAAGGTGAAGAAGGAATGTAAGGGGAAAGCATTATGGGTGGTAGGAGGCAGAACCATGAGGAGAGGTGATAGGCAGCTGGAAGAAGAGGCATCCTGGTCCAAAAATGGGCATCCTGGTAAATCTCATTTGCACCCTCTCTAAAGCTTTCGTATCCTTCCCATAATGAGATGGCCAGGACTGAGCACAATACTCCAAGAGTGGTCTAACCAACACAAATACTCCAAGTCACATGTACCAAGGTACAGTGAAAAATCTTTCTTTTGCATGCCATTCATACAGATCGTCTCATTAGAAAATTGCACTGAAGTAGTACAAGAGGAAGCAATAACAGAATGCAGAATAAAGAGTTACAGAGAAATGCAGTTACAGAGAAAGTGCAGGGCAGGTAGAGATGATAAGATGCAAGGGCACAATGAGGTCGAATATGAGGTCAGGAATGCATCTTATCATACTGGAGGATCATTCCAGAGGTCTCGAGACCTTTTTAATTTTTATTAGCAGGTTGCCCCAAGCAGATATTTCTGGCCAATCCTGAAGTTGCTTTTCATTTTTTCTCTTGTAAGGAGTGAGATGCAGCACCTTCTGTTATGATTTTGCTGCTCTTTGTACATCAATTTTCCAGCACATTTGCTAAGTAACTTTAAGTCACTGTTTGTCACCGAGGGACCGTTCGCCTTTGTTGAGCCAGGGATACAGAGGTATCTGAAGAGAAGGGGGCAATTGCTTAGCAACTAACAGAGAACGTAAGCCTGGCTCGACTGGGAATGGCACTGAGCACAATTTTTTTTAGAAACTGAACTCAGTTCCAGGTTGGCATTTGGATTCAGTAATGAAGCAGCCCTCCATTTTTAGTGCTGAGGTAGTCGAGTGAGATGTTCTCCTAAGTATATTGATGAGTTCTCAGATGCTGTAGAGGCCAATCAGGGATCCACATATTCTGGTGCGGTGCGGGTAGAGTAAATGGTGGTGTGGTTAGTAGTTGGTCTCAGTCTCTCACAAATACCACGTTCTCTGTGGCACAGTGGAAGACATTCTCAAGAAGCACAGCTCCCTCTTGAATAGATTTCCTCCAGGTGTATCTATTGAGTGCAATGTCTCCCCAGTTTTTAGATGTAATGTTGGATTTCTTCAGGCTGATTTTGATGTTATCTTTGAAGCTTTTTTTTGCCCACAAGGAGCTTATTGACTTTCTTTCAACTGGGAATAAAGGATCTGTTTGGGGAGACATGTATTAGGCATCCGGACGACATGTCCTATCCATCGGAGTTGGAATTGCTTTATCGTGGTGGAGATGCTGTTCATGATGACCTTCTCCAGTACGCTGGTGTTAGTGTGTCTGTCCTTCCAGATGAACCTTACAACCTTTCATAATGATCTTTGATGGTATTGTTCCACCAAATACCACCAAAGGAACGCTGGACCTCTCCAAGGCTGGTGTGGTGGTATATCAACTTCATAAACTCTGTTAAAGATGTGTGCAGAAAGAACTGAGGGGCAATGGCCGAATAATCATTTCCTGTCACATTGTGACTTGGAGAGAACAAGGGCAAGTATCCTAGTTGCCTCGCAGGAAGATTGTCTCAGATGTCAGTGATCTGATTCCTGATATGCACAAGGCTGACAAAGATCCCTTAGTCTGGTTCAGTACAGGTCTGACCTGGGTGGATCACCCGCACTGGGTCAGACTAGATCCAACTGGCAATGGCTCTGTGGTCCATATTATGTAGTGAAATCGTCACCAATTTCTCATCTCTTCCCTTTCTGCCCTCCTTATAGATAATGGTGATAGAGTCCTTTCTTGTGATTCTGAGATGCTTCCTGAAAGGCAATGTCCATCTGGTCCCACAGGACTGAGTACAACACAGCGAATTTGTCCACCCCTCCAGGGTCAATGTCTAACCCCGTCTCTCCCCTGTAACGTTGTCTGAGAGTACAGGAACCGCTGGGAAGCTGTGGTAACTGTGGGCTTCCATTCATGGCATGGAAGATGTGCAGGTCCTTAATGTATCTGTCTGTGTGGAAGTCACTGAGCCACCCCTTCCGTTAATAATGCTGATCTCGGAACTCTTTACGTGTCACTAGAGATTCTGCAGATGCTGGAAATCTTGAGCAGCGCGCACAAAATGCTGGAGGACCTCAGCAAGTCAGGCAACTTCTGTGGAAGGAAGTAAACAGTTTGGGCTGAGGCCCTTCCTCGGGACATAAATACACATCAAGATCTCTACGTGAAACTTTTGAATTAGGTCTCATTCTGCCCCATGAAGCAGCCTCTGGATTAGAAGATGGTCTTGCATGGAAATAGTGTTTTTAAGAAATAAACTCTATTAATAAAAAGATATATATTTACAAGAATAACACACACGAAATGCTGGAGGAACTCGGCAGGCCAGGCAGCATCTCTGGAAAAGAGTACAGTTGATGTTTCAGGCCAAAACGTTTCAGGATGGTCTCTTTTCCATAGATGCTGCCTGGTCTGCTGGCTCCCTCCAGCATTTTGTGTGCATTGCTTGGATCTCCAGCATCCACAGATTTTTCTCTTGTTGGTGATTTGCAAGAAATTGTAGGCCTCCGTTAGTCTCGATAGACCATGGATTTGCACCTTGGAAAGTTTCCAGGACACAAGCCTGGGCAGGGTTTTTTTTAATGGAAGACCGGCAGTTATTTACAAGAATAAACTGTGCAATATCTTTTCACTCTTTACATTCATAGTCAAAACTTTCAGTACTGTTCTATTACCTTCCTGCACACCAATAACACAGCTGCCACTCATGTGGGCCTGGGGTGGCGTACTACTGCAATAACTGAGGGGTTTCCTCACCCAACCTGACCCCTCCCTCTTCAGTAGAAGAAGGCGCCAACGTTGCAGTCCTTTCCTGTCGAGCCGTTGCAGTGGCTGCACCAAACTTCAGTGCTTCCTTCACCATGTACAGTTGAGTAAAGTACAGGTAGCTCTGCCATAATGCGTGTTTCCATAATGCCAATTGGATAAAATGGGATTGATGGAACAGTGGGCACTGTTTGTTATTACAGTGGTCCAACTGGTGAACACGATTTGTCTTTATAGTGGTCCAAATGACTATAATCATATTTTCAATCTGAAACTATGGAACCACTTCAAGTTTACTTTGAAATTGACAAAAGCCCTCTTGAGAAAGAAGTCTCAGAAAACACTTTAACCTCCCCGCATTAATCAGACACCATTGTCTCTTAAAAACACAGGCTGCCAGCTTCATCATGGGAGGCCATTGGAAATTGACAAGCAATTACTTCAAAGTTCAAAGTAAATGTATTACCAAAGTACATATACCACATACAACACTGAGATTCATTTTCATCCAAGAAACATAAGCATAACTTCTATTGATACTTGTGGAAGGGTACTGTGTTAAACATTGTAATATCCAGCCTTTCATGCTTCTGGCTAGCAGTAACAAAATAACGACATAGCTATTTAATTCACCTTTATTTTTTGAAACACCTGCGGAAAAATAACTTCCTTATTGCAAGTCTGAAACTCTACCCTAACTCCCCTTTCGCGTTTGACACAATTAGTTTGTAGAAAGCAAGCTTTGCCCGTTATGCTGCTGGTGTTTAGGACAGCAATGAAGGTCCTCCTTCTTCACTAGTGTTCAGGGCTTCCTTCGTCACGTCAGTAGCTTCCTCTCAATTTCACTACTGTCAACCATGCAAGTGCCTGTTGGAGACTCAGGAATACCATCACTCGGGTGTAGAAGGGTCCTTCATTGCTTTTCCCAGAACAGTTTTTGTTTTAATAGTCAGGGTTGTTAGCCTTGAGCTGAACCCCCAAACCTAGACGACTGGTGGACTGCTCTCAGTCTGGCCTCTACCCTTTGACCTGTTTGGCATGGGTGACCCGAGGAAGAGCCAAAGCATAAAGCCTTGACTCCAGCCAGCATAGCTCTCCGGGTCATCGAGGCACACAAGCCTCCAAAACCTATGACAGGGCTGCGGTTCTCTTGGAGGATGCAATTGGTTTGATGACACATTTTCTATAAGTTTTCTGAGGAGCAGAACTGTTATGTTACAGCATAACTACATTTATTGGACACATAACAGCCAATCTGTGCATAGCAAGATTAAGCAGCAAAGGAGCAGGGGCCAGATGATCTGTTTCATTAACGGTCACAGAAGGATAAATATTAGTTAGGGCTAGGGGCCAGTGTAGGCATTTAAATGTGTCCCTCCCTCTCACTGGGACACGTCTATACATGCCTTTAGTAATGGAGATGTGTCCATAGCCTAATTTTGAGTTCCACAAGCAGTTTGTTAGTTGCTCTACATTCCACCATCTGAAAACATTGACTTGGCTCACACTGACCCAACAAGGTACCTTCATTTACCACATAGCAGTACTTGAAATAAAGAAATATGTTGCTTTTTGAGAGGTTTGGAATATTTTGGGGAGGAAGTAAGCTAAGTTCCCCATTTAAAATTAGAATTATTCACTGTTCCGGTGTGAAGTTGAAACAAGCTTAAGGACATTTGTAATTTAATTTGAAGAAAATGGAAGAAACTGCCAATTGTCAAAAATGTTGTTAGAATCAGAATCAGATTTACTAAATATGTGGTGAAATTTGTTGCTTTGTGGCAGTAGTACATTGCAAAACAATTTTAAAAAACTATAAATAATGATAATAAATATATGTAAAGATAAATTAAGTAAGCAGTGCAAAAAGAGAATAAATATTGAGCTAGTGTGCAAGGGTTTATTGTCCATTCAGAAATCCGATGGCAGTTTTCTCTTGAATTAGCAAATTACGGCTTGAGGGGCGGGGCCGGTAGCCAGAAGGCGGGGCTTTTTGCTTGATAGGCGTGACGTGAGCCAGGAGGCGGGTCTTGCTGCTTAGTGGACACACTTACAAGCAGGGGGCGGGCTAGACTCTGTTGAGTGACAGCGCTGCTGATGACGCGTTGCGTTTGCGCGGGAAAGTGTTGCAAAGATCGGGGGTTCCTCCGGCTTTCTGCGCAGGCAGCATGGACCCCTTAGAAGTGGAGTTTCTGGCGGAGAAGCAGACTGTCACCATCATACCCAATTTTAGCCTGGATAAAATCTATTTAATTACCGTGAGTCTCCGCCTATTTCCTAAAAATTCTTAAATTAAGTGTGGGCTGTAACACTGCAAACTGTCTCCAGTAACTGCTTGTCTTTGTAGATAAACTTGCAACACTTTAAGATACCTAGGGTATTTATTCGAGAACTAAAAGGACCAATCTTTATTTTGCGTAAATTATCAGCAACAATTGCCCTGATAACCAGACATTCCAACTCCCCCCCCCCCACACCACCACCCAAAGAAGGAGATTTTGCATATATGCTAATTGTTCAAGGGATATGGTAAATTGTTTAAATTTAGAGTGTATTTAAATTAGTTATTAATTCATCGAGTGTCAGTCAAATTTGTTTGGGAACTATCGGGACCAGGCCCTGGCCCTTCGCGGGGACTGGGGTCTTGGCCCGGAACGTCAACCCTTGCGTAGATTCTGCCTGACCTGCTGAATTCCTCCAGCATTGTTTTGTGCTGCTGTAGATTTCCAGCACCTGCAGGTTTTCTTGTGTTTAAAATTTGGTTTAATTTTTTTTTTAACTAAACGGCGTGACGTGTCGCGTTCATACAGTGATTTTGTTTTACAACCTAAAGATGAGTCGTGAGGTACCGTTGATTTTAACAGATCCGGATCACTCGTGGAAGGTGTTTTTAAACTAACTGTCGTAGTCCTTTCTTGCTTTGAAAGTCAGACTTGAATTAAACTTGGCTGGGTTTGTAATCTGGGTTTGTAATCTATTTGCTGGTGTAATATTTCCCTGATAGCACCTCGACTCCTGATTAAAGATACATTTTTTTTTAATATATAAAAAATTTCCACCACGGAATGAGGCTGTTGATCTCATCTAGTTTATGCTGACTCTCAGACCAGCCCCTTCAACCCATTGTCTGTAACACCCCCTCTTCCATATGGCTATTAAATCACATCAAAATTCTCCTACTGCCAACCTACACCAACTTAAACAGATTAATTATTGTACATCAAGGTCCATCTAATACCGCCCCTAGATTATTTCATCACATCACTACATTGCAGTAGCAGGAAAGCAATAACAATGCAGAATACAATGTTACAGTTAGAGAGTGCAGTCAACCCTTCCAGCCAATTCCCTTCATTCTTTCCGGTACTGACATAGGGACTCAGCCCAAAAACATCAACTGCACTCTTTTCCATAGATGCCGCCCAGCCTGCTGAGTTCCTCCAGGATTTTGTGTGTTCCTTGTGTTTCCAGCATCTGCAGATTTTCCAGTGTATGTTTTTTTTAAATATAGCTGTAATGTCTAAAACTTTGGTTAGACCACATTTGGAGAATGGTATGCAGTTCTGTTACATTCCTATAGAACAGAGTTCACCAAGACTTTGCCTGGATTTGAGATTATCAGCAAGGTGAGGATGTTTCCTGAAGTGGAGGAGTCTAGGAGCAGAGGGCACGGCCTCAGAATGCAAGGACTCTCCTTTAGAATAGAGGTGAGGTATCATGGTGAGCTCTCACAGGACTGGACCTAAGCACAAAAGAAGGTAGACAGTGTCACTGTGGCACCAGCAGACAGCAGCCTCAGTCACAATGAGAGCTGACAACAACACAGCCCAGGAGCAGCGGAACAGCAGACTCTTAATGAAGAGACACAAACAAGAAGTTCAATATAGAAATACCAACAGGCCTCATCAACACCACAAGGCAAATCTCCACAACCACCCAGGACTCTGCTTCCAGACTATAACGAGAGTCCCTTTTAAATAATCATAGAATGTGGGAAACACATGCCAGTCACAATTAACTTGACAAGCTGAAAGCAAAAACACCTGGACATAATGGCACCTAACAAGGAGTAAATACAGGTACTTGAGAAACCCAGAGGCCCAAAATTCTATGGCAGGCCACAGAGGTCTACAGAGCTCATGACCTGAGGAGTTTCCAGAGGGAGGTGAATCTGTGGAATTCATTGCCACAGATGGAAGTGGAGGCCAAGTCGTTGGGTATATTTAAGGCGAAGGTTGATAGGTTCTTGATCAGTAAGGATGTCAAAGGACACGGGGCAGAAGCCAGAAGAAAGGGATTGAGAGGGATAATAACTGAGCCATGATGGAATGGTGAAGCAGACTTGATGGGATGAATATGTTTTGTAGCCTAAAAGGAGAGACTGGACAAACACGGATTGTCTTTTCTGGACTGTTGGAGAGCTGACCGAAGTATTTAAAGTTATGAGAAGAATTAATTAGATAGCCTTTTAGAGTCATTTTCCTAGAGTGGAAATGTCAAATGCTAGAGGGCAGAAATTTCAGGTGAGGGGGGAAAGTTTAAAGGAGATTTATCTAGTTTCTTTGTAAACAAAGAGAGTGGAGGGTGCCTGGGAAAACCCTGCCTGAAGAAGTGATAGCTGATACAATAGCAATGCTTAAGAGGCATTTATATATACACAAAGAGGCAAAGAGTGGATGCATACAAGGCCAGGTGCTGCAGATGTGCAATTTGAATTGCCACTGTAGTCAGTCCAGACATTGTGGGCTGAAGGTCTGTTACTGTTCTGTGTTCTCTTCATGTAGTCAGTGCAATTGTAGAATGAATGGCTTTAAGACTGCATCATCGCCTGACGAGGGGGAGCACTGCACTGGATCGAAATAAGCTGCTGAAAGTTGTAAACTCAGTCAGCTCCATCATGGGTACTAGCCTCCCCAGTATCCAAGCTATCTTCAAGGAGTGATGCCTCAAAAAGGCAGCATCCATCATTAAGGACCTCCATCACCCAGGACACGCCCTCATCTCATTTCTGCCATCAAGGATACAGGAGCCTGAAGGCACACACTCAAAGATTCAGGAACATCTTTCCCTCTGCCATCAGATTTCTGAATGGGCATTGAACCCAAGAACACTACCTCACTACTTTATCTTTTCCCTTTTTGCACTACATATTTAATTTAACTTTTTAAGATGTATATACACGTTTTAATATATCACTTACTTTAATTATATGTATTGCAATGTACTGCTGCAGCATAACAGACTTCACGATATATGCTGGTGATAATAAACCTGATTCTGATTCTAACAACACGTACAAAATGCTGGAGGAACTCAGCTGGCCAGATGGCATCTGTGGAATAGAGTCTAACAGTCGAAGTTTCAGGCCGAAACATTGACTGTGCTCTTTTCCAAAGATGTTGCCTGGCCTGCCGAGTTCCTCAGCGTTTTGTGTGTGTTGCTGGGATTTCCAGCATCTGCAGATTTTCTCTTGTTTGTGATTCTAATGTGGTTTTGCATCCAATCTCTCCCATGGTGTTGCATGAATAATTAAACTATTTTCCGGAGAATGAAATGCAGCAGCCAATTACATTGAAAGAGTTTACTCATTTAGTGGGGGGGGGGGGGGGGGGGAAGTACCAGGTTTATCTACTTTTGATGGTATTTAGTTTTGTGTCGAAACTTAGGAAGCATTAAAATTATTGACCTGTTGTGGTTTTGATGTTCTTATCCAGGGGGATTTGGGACCTTTCAATCCAGGGCTTCCTGTTGATGTGCCAGTGTGGCTTGCTATTAATCTAAAACAGAGACAAAAATGCAGAATCATACCACCGGACTGGATGGATGTTGGTGAGTTATTTTCATGGTCTGGGCTTTAGAGAGGATGTTTTTTTTTTTACAATTTGTCATTTAAAAAGCTGTTTATAGCTATAGACACTTTCATTGGAACAAAGAATGGACACAGGCAGTCCCCGAGTTATGAACATCTGACTTACGAACAACTCATATTTACGAACAGCCTGCCACAAAGCCTATTATTATTGAAAATCCGAGTTAAATACGATGGTTCGTAGTAACGAACGCACGCACTATGTTGTGACGCCCGTGAAAACATTTCGTGGCTTCACCGGTTCGTCACCTCGTGGAAGGCCGTCCCGCCATTTTAAGTCGGATCACGTTGCCGTTGACACTGTGCTGAGTGTGTAACTTTGTACTTGGCTTAAATTTTTCTCTTATTTACCCTTGTAACCATGTCTCCAAAGCGTAAATCCAATGCAAGTGCTGGTGATGCATGAAAAAAAAGGAAAACGATCATGGTTGAAAATAAAGTGGAAATAATAAAGCGATCGGAAAGAGGTGAAACGCCATCGGTCATTGGAAAAGCGTTAGGCTACAGTCGGTCAATGATCGGAACAATTTTAAAGGATAAAGGGAGAATAATGGAGCATGTGAAAGGCCCTGCCCTGATAAAAGCTACAATTATTACTAAGCAACGCAGTGGTTTGATTAGTGAAATGGAAGGGCTATTGATAATTCGGTTAGACGATCAAAATCAGCATAATATCCTCATTAGCCTTTACTACAAGAAAAGGCTCGAAGCCTATTTTGTGATTTAAAAGCTGCACGTACAGCAAGTGAAGGTGATTGTAATGAAGAATTTTTTGCGAGTAGGGGGTTGGTTCAATCGTTTCATAGTCAGGGCAAAGTTACATAATATTAAAGTACAAGGTGAAGCAGCGAGTGATTTTCCTGAAATGTTTTTTTAAAAATTGCCAGACCAAGTATTTAATGTAGACGAGACTGGCTTATTTTGGGAAAAAATGCCTCAAAGGACCTACATGTCAAAAGAGGAAGGAAGTGCATCGAAGGATAGGTGAACGTTATTGCCTGGGTGCAATGCATCCGAGGACTTCAAACACAAGCCTTTGCTTGTGTACCGCTCCCCAAGTCCATGGGCACTTTGCCAAATCAGTAAGGCATCTCTTCCCATTATTTGGAAGGCAAATTCAAAGGCATGGGTTACAATTGCCATCTTTGAAGATTGGTTCTTGAACCATTTTGTTCCTGCTGTTGAATGTTATTGCTTGGCCAAGAAAATTCCTTTCAAGATTCTTCTTGTGCTTGACAACGCACCTGGGCATTTGAGGAAGAAGAAGGAGGCTGTGACCGAGGAATTTTGGAACCGAAAAAGTTTGCAGCGAAAAAGTTAGTCTCATTGAAGCAGGGATGGCAAAGTTAGAGGAGCAAGATCCTAATACAGAGAGGTTCACCAAAGTTTACCGTACAGTTACCGAGAACCTGAGCTGCTACAATGCCATTTATGACGAGAAAAAAGCTCTGTAAAAGCCTCCCTTGATACCTACTTCAAGAAATTGACTCCAGTAGTAAACACCCCTCCACAGCAGCAGAATCAAACCTGACTCTCCAGCTCCAGGTCCATCATAATGTTACCTCACGAATGCCCCTTCCAGTATGCAAGACATCGATGCAACCATATGTAGTTACTTTTATTATTACGGTATTATTATGCACAGTACTGTATTATTATGTTTAAGATGTTTTAGTATATTTGGGTCAGCACTGCCCCCACTTGTCCCATTTAACCTGTCTTAGTGCAGGTGGACTTTAGGACCCGGGGAAGCTCAGGAACAACCGCCCGCGACTGCTGCTAAATCCGCAGCATTTCTGTTCCATTGACAGAAAACAATCACGACTGAAAATAAAGTGGAAATAATAAAGCGATCGGAAAGAGGTGAAATGCCTTCGGTCATTGGAAAAGCGTTAGGCTACAGTTGGTCAACGATCAGAACAATTTTAAAGGATAAAGTGAGAATAATGGAGCATGTGAAAGGCCCTGCCCTGATGAAAGCTTCAATTATTACTAAGCAGCGCAGTGGTTTGATTATTGAAATACAGTACATACATTTAAGTGTTCTATATGCACGGAAAGGTAAAATATATACCATATACTAAGACAAACGTTTGACTAACTGATGCTGATTAATACCAGATGTACCTGTTCCGACTTACATACAATCTGACTTAAAGACGGGCTCAGGAATGGAACTCGTTCGTAACCTGGGGATTGCCTGTACTCGATGTTAGGGTCTTCACTCCCAATCTTCCTTAGAGAAGGTGATGCACTACCACTGAGGTCTGAATATTGTGATTTTTTTTCACTCCTACGTTGCCGCAGTATCTACATTCATTGGTTGTGAAAAGTGCTAAAAAAAAATGCAATATAACTCCTTCCTCTTTCTTTTCCAGTCCTGATGAAGGGTCTCTGTCCTTATCATCGGCTGTTTTCTCTTGTCCATAGATGCTGCCTGGCCTGCTGAGTCCCTCCAGCATTTTGTGTGTGGTGCTGTATAATGCACGGCCCTTGCTTAATCTGATGGAAGGAGAACGTGTTTACATTCTTCATTCTGTTGTCATGCTTCCAGGTTTTAGAGTTGGAGCCCTTACTCAGACAGGGAGAGAATTGTATATTCGCTGGTAGATCTGAGCAATAAAACTGTCAAGTGAAAGCTGTTCATTAATTGTCTTCCCTTAACGATGATACTGGGTGGGTTTGGGGTGTACTTTCACGTTCCCTTGCATGCCATTGTGTTGTACAATCCAGTAGTAGTTGTTACAAATCCTCCGTTCCTGAGTAAGGAAGCAAGTGCGTTTGTAAACTGTTTTCACATTATTTGGGTGCCATGGTAACATAGCGTTAGCGTGATGGCATTACAGCTCAGAGCTTCGGAGTTCAGAGTTCAATTCTGGCGCTATATGTATTCAGCTTACATGTTCTCCCTATGATCGCATGGATGTCCTCCCACAGTCTGATAGCAGGTTAATTGGTCATTGTAAATTGTACTGTGATTGGTTGGTTGGCATCCGTCTGTCTCGAAGGACAGTGGGTGATGGTGGTCATCATCACAAGACTGGACAGAAGGTACGGAGATCCTGAGATGCCCAGTCGTCAACATCCACATCTCGTCCTCACCAGCATGGTCCAAAGGAAAGCTTATGAAGCAATACATTTGGCACTAACTTGACTGCAGGAGCTGCCGGAAGGATGTTCAATGACGTCCAGCAGGGCTGCACTCTGGATTTGCTGTCTGGGTTTACTCCCATAGCCTTTGTCTCCCCAAGGCTGTCCACAAGGCAGTGGGGCTATTTTCTCATAGCTGGGGGTCTGGTTCACGAGCACCAGGGCGTGTCCACACACTGGTAGACCTGCGTGCTACGTGTACAGGGGCCAGCCCCTCCTCCCGGTCCTCTGTACTGTGATTAGGCTAGGTTTAAATAGGTGGTTTGCTGGGTGGCACAGTTTTTGTTGGGCCGGAAGGGCCTGCTCTGCTCATAATCTATAAATAAAGTAATTAAATAAATGAAAATAATGTTTGAAGTACCCCTTAAAAGTGATGTAACAGTGAATATTAGAAAAATCTCTCAAATAGTTATGTGCTGTTAACACCAGAGATAATTATCGACTGGCAGACACTTACTTCCAGTGTTGTGCTTTGGGATCTTTCGTGCCTTCTATGAAGTGTTACGTAATCCCGTAACTGGATCACTTACCAGCAAAGATAGCGAGGTCTGTTGAAGTCTGATGGTACTATTTTTTAAAGTACTTATTGATAAAGGGGCACAAAAATAAGATTAATGCAAACATACAGATAATATACGTCGTCAATACTAAATCTAAAGCACAGGTAGGATCATAACCAATAAAACATAACTCTATCGTTGTCTAGGGGATAATGTATTGTCCAATGGAAATATAAAAGTCATTAGCTCGTTCAGGCTGCAGTGTTTTGAGTTTAAGAGAGGGAGGCGTTTAAACTTGCCCAAGTCTTTTATGATGCCAATCCGTTGAGTCAGGGGAACGGGTTTCCCCGTCGTTAGCTAAAAGGCCGTTTTCCGTGGTTTCAGCCACGGAATTGAACGCACGTGGTTTGGTTTCCGATGACCGTCTGCTGTTACGTGGTCACTTAACGTTTCTTCTGGTGCATCTGAGGGGTTGTTCCTACAGCCCCTCTTTTATTCTGACTCGCAGGGTTGTAGATGTCAATCAGGTTGGGGGTGAGGCAATCTCTCCCTCAACCAGCCCACTTTGCCCGAGGGCATTCACGTAGCAGAGCATCTCAATCCACAAATCTGTCTCCAAGAGACAATGGCCATGTCCCGTAGCTTTACATCGCTATGGGGGGGAGAAACGTGACATCCTGCACGTCTCCCCCTCATGTCCTGGGCCCCCCTTTTGACTCAACCCAACAGTGATCTGGCGATTCTCACAAAGGAGGGGGTTACGGACGTAACACCCCCTTTCTTCAACGCGTTTTTTACCATCGGGAAAAAAACGAAATAATACCGAGTCTTACAGGGGGTTAGAATCCAACACAACACCAAAGTTTTTTTTTCTACAGAGTAATACAGTTATACATTAAATTCAGTATCTAGCTAACGATTTCAGTGTCACTTTCTTTAATATCTTAACATCTTGTACCGTACTAACATCTTGTAGCATCAGACTTCAATTTAATAACCACCTATTTTATTATTTTTTTCAGCAACAAAACTAAGGAGGTGTGCTCTTAGCTTATGTGCATCTACAAAAGTTTATGTAAATACTAGTCTTTCGGTCGTTTTCAAACTGAACAGGCAGGCTTCCAAGGGGGCTGTCTTTATTATTCACAGGCTTTGTCGAAATCCCGTACAACCAGCTTTGCTATTTAAAAATAGCGTCCTCATTAACCGTCGCCTCTTTTCCGGGGAATTTGAGTAAGGTGGCGAGATAAACCCTCGCCCGCCTGTTCCATAGGAATTATTTTATCAACACCGTGTCCCAAATTTAGCCCATCTTCTGGATTCCCACCCACCTCTGTAATTTTACACAGGTGGCTAACCCTCTCGTCAGGCCCCTTCACACTATGTGGTTTCAGTTCGACTTCTTTGCTCAAGCAGCATTTCAAATTCTGCCCTTTTACACCACACGCTGGAATAACAATAGTGTGGGGGGGGGGGGTGGGCTGTCATATTCTGGCTTAATCTGTAAGCGATCTGCAGGGCTTAGAATTTCTTCATTCGATTTGGGAACTACAGATTTCCCGTTTCCTTCAATGATAACTCTTATCTCCCCATTCTTAAACTCTGCATTAACTTTGAACACACCTTCGAGCACAAACACCTGGGAACTCTCACTTCCCACTGTTACCAAGGTTAACCCTTTCCCACTGAACCAAGTCTATCTGACCCACAAGGACGGCTGCCCCGTTTCCTTGCACTTTGAGAGATGTATCAGTATCACCGTGCAGAGAAGGGAGTTACAGAGACGAGAGAGGAGCTGGCTAAAGTTGATTGGAATTTGGCAGAACAGTAATGGTTGGAGTTTCTGGGAGCAATTCAGAAGGCATAGGAAAGATACATCCCAAAGATGAAGTGTTCTAAAGGGAGAGTGAGACAACCTTGGGTGATAAGGGAAGTCAAAGACAGCTTAAAAGCAAAAGAGAAGTCACATAATATTTCAAAAACTAGTGGGAAGTTTTGTTTTTAAAAGTTTCCAATCATCTCATGGAAGGCAGTTCAAAAGCCATAAGGAGAGAAAAGATGAAACTTGAAGGTAAGCTAGCAAGTAAAATAAAAGATGACACTGGAGAGGTAGTAATGGGGACAAAGAAATGGCAGACTAACTTAATAAGTATTTTGTGTCAGTCTCCACTATGAAGGCACCAATAGTATACCAAAAAATTGAGTGTGTCAGGGACAGAAGTGAGTATAGTTGCTATTACTAAGGAGAAGGTGCTTGGGAAACTGAAAGGTATGAAGGTAGGTAAGTTACCTGGATCAGATGGACTACACCCCAGGGTTCTGAAAGAGGTAGCTGAAGAAATTGTGGAGGCATCAATAATGATCTTTCAAGAATGACTAGGTTCTGGAGTGATTCCGAAGGACTGAAAAATTACAAATGTCACTGCACTCTTTAAGAAGAGATAGAGGCAGAATAAAGGAAATGATAGGCCAGTTAGCCTGACTTCAGTGGTTGGGAAGGTGTTGGAGTCTGTTACTAAGGATGAGATTTTGGGGTACTTGAAGGCACATGATAAAATAGGCCAAAGTCAGTATGACTTCCTTAAGGATAAATCTCGCCCGACAAATCTGTTAATCCTTTGAGCAAGCAACAAGCAGGCCAGACAAAGGGGAGTCAGTGGTTGTTGTTTACTTGGGATTTCAGAAGGCTTTTGACCAGGTGCCTCTCGTGATTAACAAGATGAGAGCCCATGGTATTGCAGGAAAGATACTAGTATTGGATAGAGGATTGGCTTACTGGCAGGAGGCAAAGGGTGCAAATAAAGGGGGCCTTTTCTGGTTGGCTACCAGTGATTAGGGGTGTTCTGCATGGGTCAGTGTTGGGCCCACTTCCTTTCACCTTGTATGTCAAGGATTTGGATGATGGAATTGATGGTTCTGTAGCCAAGTTTGCTGACAATACAAAGGTAGGTGGACAGGCAATTAGTGTTGAGGAATCGGAGGCTACAGAAGGACTTAGATTGGGAGAATGGGCAAACAACTGGCACTTGGAATATTGAGTAGGGAAGTGTATGGTCGTGCACTTTGGTGGAAGGAATAAAGGTGTAGACTGTTTACTGAGCAAGAAGAAAATTCAAAAATTAGAAGTGCAAAGGGACTTGGGAGTCCATGTGTAGGATTCCCTAAAGGATATCTTGCAGGTTGAGTTGGTGGAAAAAGAAGGGCAAACGCAAAGTTCGCATTCATTTCAAGAGGACTAAAATATAAAAGCAAGGGTAGAATGCTGAGGCTTTAATCGACATTGGTCAGACCATACTTGGAGTATTGAGAGCAGTTTGGGCCCCTTTTCTATGAAAAGATGTGCTGACATTCGAGTCTGGAGAGGGCCACGAGAATGATTCTGGGAAAGAAAGGGTTAATGTATGAGCAGCATTTGATGGCTCTGGGCTTGTATGTAGTTGATTGAATTCAGAAGAATGGTGGGGGGGGGAGGGTGGATCTCATTGAAACCTTTTGAATATTGAAAGAGGAGAGTAGATGTGGGAGGATGTTTTCTATAGTGGGTCAGTCTTTTGAGGGCACCTCAGAATACAGGTGGCATTCATTTAGAACAGAGATGAGGAGAAATTTCTTTAGCCAGAGGGTGGTGAATCTGTGGAATTCATTGCTGAAAGTTGCTGTGGAGCTCAAGTCATTGGGTATATTTAATGCAGAGGTTGATAGGTTCTTGAGTAGCCAGGGTGTCAAAGGTTACAGGGAGAAGGCGGGAGAGTGGGAGAAGAATAATAAATCACAATGGGATGACACAGCAGACTCAATGGGCTGAATGGCCTAATTCTGCTCCTGTCAGTTATCCTGAGACAAGACTGGTGCTAACTTGGTGTTCTGTGATCTTGTTTTCACCTGGAATGCAGCATGTAAATTTGAATCAGGTTTCACTGTATCACTGATCATGTCATTAAGCAAACTTTCTGCTTTCCTTCAGAAAAACTCGAGCAGATCAGGGAACAGGAGCGTAAAGAAGAAACTTTCACCCCAATGCCGAGCCCACATTACATGGAACTGACGAAGCTGCTGTTGAATCAGTAAGTAACATGCTCAATCTGCCACAGTAAGTGCAACATGCACCTTTTAGTTTGGCTTCAGTTTCTCTTCTGATATTGTTGCCTTCACGCTAACATATGGCTCCTTGCATCTGCCACCACCCCCAATCTGTGGTGCTGGGTAACCTATCGCAAACAAGAGAAAATCTGCAGATGCTGGAAATCCAAGCCATGCACACATTTTGTGGGTGGTGCTGGGTATCCTGTCTGAGTTAAGTACAAGCTTCACACTGAACCAGGGGCTTTGAAGAATATTACAAACACTGTATTGCATTTCCATTTTCTCAGACAACACACCATTCTGCTGTTCCTGGGCACTTCTGTGTCACCATGACAAGGTACCGCGTTGTCCTTCTCCAAGGATTGCCGTGGTAGAGAGGCTTAACTTCCTGAGATCCCGAGAGCGATAGTGTTTGGAGCTTAGCTCATGATAGGACAGTAGAACTATCTAGAGTTTAGCTCCTGGTAGGACTACCCGTGGCAGTAAAGTCAAGGGGAGGTTCCAGACAAAGAGTGATCCAAGGGAGATGTCAGTGGTGGAGCTGGCAGAAGATGGTGACACACCTCAGAATGGCAGTGAAGGCGGAGGAAGTCTGACTGTGAAGAACCTTGTGGTGCGAACCTTGAACTGCGAAGGATTATGTGGTGCCTCCCTTTGCATCACCCTCACCATGTTATACAAAGTTGCACACAGATATTCTCCATCAAGGTTAGCTCCTTAGGAGAACATCGTAGTTGACTCGCGTGATGCAGTGTCATTGGAAACAGTTTATCCCTTGTCTTCATGCCATTCAGTATTCCACTGAGCGTTCAAGATGTCTTTGGGAATTGATCCGAGATCTGGATTTAAGCTTATGACCTCCGACATTGTAAATTGCCCTATGTGATGAATCCTTTTCTTTCTTTTATCAATCTTTTTTATTGAGTTTCGAGTAGATAAACATTAACAATGGTAACGATACAAAGAGATTGGGATTACATTAATAACGGTTAACGTGCACAGAAACAGACTCCGAGTAACATGTGTAATCTAAGCCTCCCAATCTCTTAGTAACTAAATGTGAAACATTTTTAAAAAAATTTTTTAAAGAGAAGAAAAAGTCCCCCTAAACTAAAAAAAAGCAAAATAAAAACAAAACAAAAGCTGGACTGCCATGTTTCATCGGTTAAAATCAATATTTGTCATTAACTCCGCTCCTCTATACACGATCAAAAAGATATTGAGAAGGATTTGGAAAAGGTCAGCTTACATCATGTGAAAATGTTGTATAAATGGTCTTCAAGTTTCTTCAAATTTAACCGAAGGGTCAATAGTGCCACTCCTAATTTTTTCCAAGTTTAAACATGTTATAGTTTGGGAAAACTATTGAAACGTAGTAGGGGGATTAGGATCTTTCCATTTAAATAAAATGGATCTTCTGGCTATTAATGTAACAAATGCAATCAAACGGCAAGCTGAAGGGGATAATGATTCCTTTCTCATGACGCAATTGAAATATTAAAAAAAGTTCAGATTGCTGCAAATAAAATCAAAATGCAAATGATCAGTTGGTCAACAGGCACCTTTCAAAAGACGAACAGCGAATGTTTGAGGTCTCGGACCCCCGACAGAACATTATATCACCGTCACCGGGAAGTAATGTAACTTACTACCGGTGGTGTTGTAACTGTCACCTTCTTCTCAGTTTGTGTTCTGATGAATCATACCATGTTTAAAGGGGATTGCAGATGCCGAAAAGTCTGACTTCAATAATAGGTGTGAAGTTAAGTTCAACTGCTTTGGGTTTGCACAGAACCCAGTCCTGTCAGCTTGTTTGGGCTCACACTACAGCAAATTCACACAGGACAAAGGCTCAAACTTGTATTCCATGTTACTGAGCTGGTGGTGAGAGATAATCTTGTGATTTCTTAACTTGCAGTATTGAAGCCCACTGAACTTTTTTTTCATATAGAAAACGAGTGGCTGTGCTGCAGGAATGTCAGTAGTTCTTCCCTATTCTATCTGATCGGCATTTACACAAAAAAACCAAGGGATCCAGATCTGTGGACATGTAGTCGCGCTGAAATCCCAAGAATTATCATTCACTTCTTCATCTTATTTGTTTGTTTATTTTATTTAGAGATGCAGCACAGAACAGGCCCTTGCAGCCCAATGAGCTATGCTGCCTAGCAACCAACTAGTTTAACCCTAGCCCCAATTAACAGACAGACAGACATACTTTATTGATCCCGAGGGAAATTGGGTTTCGTTACAGCCGCACCAACCAAGAACAGTGAAGAAATATAGAATATAAAACCATAAATAATTAAATAATAATAAGTTAATCATGCCAAGTGGAAATAAGTCCAAGACCAGCCTATTGGCTCAGGGTGTCTGACACTCCGAGGGAGGAGTTGTAAAGTTTGATGGCCACAGGTAGGAATGACTTCCTATGACGCTCAGTGTTACATCTCGGTAGAATGAGTCTCTACTAATGACTTACTAATGGGTACATCTTTGTGGAAGAAACCAGAGCACCCGGAGGAAACCCACACAGCCAGAGGGAGAACGTACAAACTCCTTGAAGACAGCACCAGAATTGAACTCTGATGCCCCGAACTGTAATGGCATCGTGCTCACTGCTATGTTACCATGGCGCCCTGGTGTTGCTACCTGATTTCAAATGATGGCAAAATTTCTCCAGGCTAAGTTTGTTTTCCTTCTCCAGCGCCTCAGACAACATTCCCAAAGCCGACGAAATCAGGACATTAATCAAGGATACTTGGGATACCCGGATTGCAAAGCTCCGGTTGTCTGCGGATAACTTTGTGAATCAGCAGGAGGCGCACGCTAAGGTAGGAGACTTAAATCTTAATCTTGCTGCCCACAGCTTGGAAATGTATTGATTGAATGGGGAGAGGGGAGGAGGAATGAAGACACGCCAGCTGCACTGGTGAATCTGCGGGGGTTTTCGAAAGGGAATTGGATGGGCATGAGGTTAATTTGCAGCGGAAGTAGTTGGGGAATGGATTTGGAAGGGCTATTCTTGCAGAAGTAGGCATGGATTTAATGGGCCAAATGGCCTCTCCTGTGAGACAATGCAAGGTCAGCATTTTTTTTCTGTTTGAAACAAAATTGCCCTATGGTGGTGCTGGTGACTGCAGTCCTGGCAAAGCTACTCCCTCAGTACGGCTTAGATACGGTGATGGTTACAGTATTTGTTCACTTGTTCACTTTGTGTTCATTTTATGGCGTGCGCGATTGTAGTCTTTCCATGACCATGATTATTTTTGGCAAATTTTTCCACAGAAATGGTTTGCCCTTGCCTTCTGCTGGGCAGTGTCTGTACAAGCTGGTCACCCCAGCCATTATCAGTAATCCTCAGAGAGTGCATGGTGTCAGTGGTCACGTAACCAGGACTTGTGATATGCACCTGCAGCTCATACAACCCGCTCCCATGGCTTTACGTGACCCTTATCGGGGGGGCTAAACAGGTGCTACACCTTACCCAAGGGTGACCTGCAGGCTAACGGAGGCGAGGAGTGTCTTACACCTCCTTTGGTGAGACGTATCTCCAACCTGCCATCCGAGGGTTATTGAATTACACACAAAATACCAGAGGAGCTCAGCAGGTCAGGCAGCATCTATCGAGAGAGACAAACATTCACCAGCTGGGCTGAGGCACTTCACCAGGATCCATTGTGATGTTACGTGTGTTTCACGAGCAAGCAGGGAACCACAGACAGAACATAGGAAGTAGCACAGTAGAGGGCCTTCAGCCCATGACGTTGTACCAGCCCTTTAATCTCCCCCGAAGTTAATCTAACCCTTCCCTCCATTTATCTTTCACCCATGTGCCTATCAAGGTCTCATAATGTTTCTGCCTCTGCTGCCACCCCAGGCAGTGTGTTCCACACACCTACCACTCTGTGTTAAAGAAACCCCTACCTCTGACCTTAAAGTTACGCCTCATTATAATAGCCATTTCCACCCTGGGAAAATGTCTCGGGCTGTCTACTTGATCTATGCCTCTTATCGTCTCGTCCACCTTTATCAAGTTACTTCGCATTCACCTTTGCTCCACAAAGAAGAGCCTCAGCTCAGTCAACTTATCCTCATAAGACATGCTCTCTAATTCAGGCATTAGCCTGGTAAATCTCCTCTCTAAAGCTTCCATCTTTTTCCCGTAATGAGACAACTAGAAGCCGGCCACTGTGTAACGGTGAGATAAAGTCAGGGCCTTGGTGCAGGGAAAGAATGTGGAGGAGCCTGATGGATATACCAGGAGCTTTGGTTATTGGTAGGTGAATGAGTACTTTGTGTGCCTCCAGATCTTGTTTTGGGTTGGCACAGTGAGCGGAATGTGGACCTGGTATGTGTGGACACCTCACTGAGCACCCCCAGGGTTCTCTCAACACATACAAAATGCTGGTGGAACACAGCAGGCCAGGCAGCATCTATAGGGAGAAGCACTGCCGACGTTTCGGGCCGAGACCCTTTGTCAGGACTAACCGAAAGGAAAGGTAGTAAGAGATTTGAAAGTAGTGGCAGGAGGGGGGAAATGATCAGAGAAGACCGGAGGGGGTGGGATGAAGCTAAGAGCTGGAAAGGTGATTGGCAAAAGTGATACGGAGCTGGAGAAGGGAAAGGATCATGGGGGTACTCTCGCCGTCTGGTGATCTTTAGCAGCTATTTGACTGGCAGCCTGGAGGGGGAGCCGGTGAGTTGGGTTTGAGCAGTTTCTGCACGGAAGCTCTGCACGATTCAGCAGTTTGTGGTGCTGCTGCGGGCTCCAGACTCTTGTCACATGATGCATTGTGCTGCCGTGCGTACAGTCTAGACAGATGTGTGGAGTGGTCCTGAGAAGATGCTGAGGAGAGTGGAGTGGGAGCCTGTGGGAGATTTGAGGATAAAGTGACGGGGGTCAGTTTCGGTTGAGGGAAAAGGAACTTAGAACACTGATTACTGACCCTCATGCTACGTGGGTATACGGGGCCCTGGGTTTAGTTGTAACCCCTTCCTTTCCCATTGTTTGAATAGCTTGTCAGAACTCTCTTGCATCTTCGATATCCTGAAGCACTGCAGGTCAATTGGCCACAAAATGGATTCAGCAGATGGTGGAATTCCTGAGCAACGCAGACAGAATCCTGGAGGAACTCGGCAGGTCAGGCAGCATCAGTGGAGGGAAATGATGCTGCCTGACCTAAGTTCCTCCAGTATTTTGTGTGTTTTGCACAGGACACTTGTTGCCCGTGATCACTGTCCCAGCAGAAGAGGGAAGGGGACAGTTCTTCAGAGTTGCTGCGCAAGTTGATAGGGTGGTTATGGACTTAGTTCAAGAGCCACGAGGTAATGTTGCAGCTCTTCAAAACTCTGGTTATAACACACTGGGAGTATTGTGTTCAGTTCTGGTCACCTCATCTATAGGAAGGATGTGGAAGCTTTAGAGGGGGCACAGCATTCCGCCTGGATCAGAAACCGTGTCTCACAAGGACAGGTTGAGTCAGCTAGGGCTTTCCTTTCTGGAGTGAAGGAGGCAACTTGATAGAGGTGTACAAGAGGTGGGCAGCCAGAGTATTTTCCCAGGGCAGCAATGGCTGTTATGAGAGGATATACTTTCAAGGTAATTGGAGGAAAGTGTAGGGGGGTTATGGGGGTAAATTTCTTACATGGTGCATGAAACACTCTCCCAGGGGTGGTGGTTGAGGCAAATACATTAGGAGCATTTAAGAGACTTAAGTAGGCACATGGATAAAAGAAAAATGGTAGCGAAGGGTTAAATAGATTTTGGAGTAGGCTAACAGGGCAGCACAACATGGTGGGTCGAACATCTTTTACTCTGCTGAAACGTTTTATAAACCTGGCAGAAAAAGCAGCAACGTAATAATGGAATGTTACTGACCTGTGGTGATCAAGGGAGTTGAAAGCAGCCGAGGGGACTGGCCTTCTCCAGATAACCAGGTGCAGCAGTTGGTATACTGAACCCAAGGTAGAAAGCCATCATTTCTCACTTCCGCTTCCGCTCTGCGCACCTCCCTGTTTGGAGCTCTGTCGGGGTTCCTTCCCGTTTAAAATCCAAGACTTCCTGATTTAACAGCACTGTCCACCACTAGAGTCCTGGATAAGAAGACAGCTCCCCATCTCTCATTCTCTAAAGGGCAGTGGGTGTTGGGGGAACAAAAATCAGTCAAATCCACAAGATCACAGTGTGCAGTTTTTTTTTTTGATCTGATTTTTCATGTTTTTTTCCCCCACTCTTGCTCCTTTTAACTCACATCTGGAGTGATGGAGTTTCCTCATCCAGTCGGTGTGAAGTTGAGGCAAAGGATTATCCAAGAGCCTGGCACAGGGTTCCCTCTTTCCCTTGGCTTACACACTGGACTTTGTGCTCCGAGAGCTCTGTCTGTGATGTTGCATGCTTGGAACCCTGGTCTGACAGCTGTCCTTGAGATGTGCACTTCTCAAACTACAAGATAGCACTGAGAGCTGACCTTCAGCTGACATCTTGCCTTCTCCTGTTGGACAGATGTTTCAGGACACAACTGGAAAAGCACGGTGTCCTGTGAAAATTTAGAATCTCCATTTTCTCCTGAAGCTGCTGCTAAATGATTCTGGGCACCTGTGTGTGAGATACCCGCGTTAATCACTGAGTAAAATGTAGGCGCAGCTGGCTTTTTATGTTTTGTAATTGTCTATTGAGAATGTTTTTAATCAATGTTCACATCCTCTTTCTCTCTGCTTCCCTCCCCTGCCTCTAGCTGGACAACCTCACTCTAATGGAGATTAACACAATTGGAACTTTCCTCACAGAGTCACTGAACCAGATGCACAGACTCTGTACCAACTTGCAGCCCGGGCAGAGGGATCAGTCACAGGACTATTAAGATGCCTTCATTTTGTGAGGTGCCCTACCGTGAAGGTGTGGAGAATGGGGAAGTGGGCAGAGAAAGCACGTTACGCAATTGCTCCTGTTTAAGGAAATGCACCGAACGGGCTGCTCACCACAAGGTGTTCTCACTCCTTCTGTGTTAATCCTTTGTTACTAACTCTTCCCTTAAGTATTATTTGCCTCAGTTGCTCCTGGAGTATGTAAAGAATTCCTAAATTCCCTGTTGGATTTATCATTGTGTCGACCTTTGGGTAGTTTAGTTCTTCCCTTCTTGTTTATACTTTTCCTATCACCCCCGATGATCTCCACTGTTTCTCCTCAGTAGTATCTTGCCTGTGAAGATCCTTGGGTTAATTATTCAGATGTCCAGATGCAGAGGGCCAGCCTGTTGCTTAGGAATAGGAAATAAGAGCTCTTTCGGGAAAACACCTTTCCAGGAGTGGTGTGGCCAAGTTTGTTGTACATGCTTGGTAGTATTGTGACCCGGGGTATTACAAAGGACCCTCTGATCTTGAACTGTTTGCATATGGGAACGGCTTCTCTCCCTTTATCTGATCTAAATCCTTCATGATCGGCAAGGGTTTCAAAGGTTACGGGGAGGAGGCAGGAGAGTGGGTTTGAGAGGGATAGTAAATCAGCCACAGTGGAATGGCAGAGCAGACTGGATGGGCCGAATAGTCTCATTCTGCTATGTCTTATGTCCTTATGATTTCTTTCCATATCCACTGAATTTCCTCTTTGCCAGTACCACTGCAGTAAGTCATTGCTTAACCTGACATACAACATCTACCTCCTGCTTTCACCAGAACTGACAGCAATACTCCGGTAGTGACCTAACCAGTGTCCTGCACATCTTCTTGCAGTCTCCTCCTCCATCATTGAAGCGCGTATTCCCAGATACACTAGAACCATTCTCTCAACGTGACCTGCCATCTTTCTGCCAAGGTGCACTCGGGGCCTCGTCTTCATGTTTGTCACGGTTTGGTGACTCCTCATCGTCCTGCCACTGGCTTGGAGCGGACGCAAAGGTACAGGGCTGGAGCGGCGTTTCAGCTCATAGCTCCCTGCATAGGATTAGTGCTCGATGGGCTGAAGGGCCTGATGCAGTGCTGTGTGACAGGTTTGGGTGGTGAAGAAAGAAAACTGGAAGCTTAACCTGGGGTTAGGACCGTAAGAGTAAACTTGCAAACCCAACGGATGTGTCTGATGGTCCAAAACAATTTCAATCTCCATCAAATTAGGGACAGTAAACTGATGTCACTAGTAGAACCATTGCCTGGTGGTGCCAGAGACCAGGTTCAGTCCCTACTCTCTACTTGGGTTTGCTGTCTGTGTGGAGTTTGCTATGGGAGGGGTGTTGTGAAGAGAATAGTCCTACATTATCTTCACTTTCCTTTGATGTAAAGCAGGGAGACCCATTTTTTAATGCCATGGACCCCAACCATTAACTGAGGGGTCCGTGGACTCAAGGCTGGGAACCCCTGATGTAAAGGTTGGTTGATGGCTGGCACAGAATTGGTGGCCTGTTTCTGTACTGATGGCTTTGACTCTAAAACTTGTGCATTGCTGCCCTTACTGTCTTGCTATGTTTAAGTCTGACAATTTCCATAATGAACCGGATCCAGAAGGGCAGTTATTATTAACCCTTCAAACCATTTTAAATAATACTGGGAGTCCCAGTCCAATAAAGTGGTACGATGTTTATTCTTATTTTGCTTCATTGGTAATCCAATCTGTTTGTTCCCAGTTCTGTGGAAATGCAGACGGAATAGGTGTTAATGAACCTATTTTTAAATGAATATTTTCCTTCTATAATTCCGAGATGAGTTTGTTTACAAATGCACCTCTTTTTTCTCTATTTCCAAAAAAGTCGGCTGTTTATACTGAGCACCGATGGTGAGGAGGGATTCTGAACTGAAAAACTGGAAATACTCAGCAGGCCAGTCAGTGTCTGTGGCGGGAGTAAATCAATTTTTGGTTTACCCACAGAGGTGTTTGCTTCCCTTTTGCTGGAATGATGAAAGAGGGCAACAAAGAGTCACTCTTGCTGTGAAGTGGAAAGGCAAACCAGCAACTATTTCCACTCTTACATTTTTTCTAACGTTCATTGCATTAGGGAATAAGCTTCCAAAATAATTCATTGGCTGTAAAGTGTTTTGAGACATTCTAAGGATATGAAAGACTCTGTGAAATCTTCCTGTTTGCACTTCCCAGTGTTAAACATTAAACATTTTAATGGCTTTTAAAATTTTCCTCTGATTTTATGTGTCTTACATAAAAATTTGATTAAGTCTTTTACACTTGTAATCCCATCCACTGGAACTTAATTTCCCAGTAAACTTCTGTCTAGTTCTAATTTTTCTGTTTTGGACAGAAGTTTGTTCTAATGAAATGGGGGGGGGGGTGGATCAGACCCCTCTGTATGAGATATGCCCTGCAAAATGCTGAAAGCTGAAGAAAATCAGAAGTGATGCAGAATGAAGTGTAAGAACTACTGAAAAATGCCGTGCTTGTAAAGTATAAAGGGCAAGAACATATTGAGGTAGATCATGAGGCCAAAAATCCATCCTATCATTCAAGTTAATAGTGGAGTAGGATCTGTCCTTGAGCCTGGGGTTATGTGCTTTCAGGCTTTTATATGGGAGAGGGGAGAATAGGCTGGGTGAGGTCTTTGATTTTGCTGGACAAAGGCTGATTAATAAGTTTCAGCTGTGTAAACACTTGAGTATTTACAGGAATTGGGGGAATTGAGTATGACTGGAGAGTGGATAAAAACAGTTTACAGTGCCAGTGACGCAGGTTCAATTCCCACCGCTGCCCGTAAGGAGTTTGTATGCTCTCCCCTGTGACCACGTGGGTTTTCTCCGGGCGTTCCGGTTTCCTCCCACTGTCCAAAGACGTACCAATTGGTGGCTTAATTGGTCTTTGTAAATTGTCCTGTGATTAGGCTAGGGTTAAATCAGGGGTTGTTGGGTGGCACAGCTCAAAGGGCCTGTTCTGCACTATACCTCAATTTCTAAAATGTTTAAATACACAATGTCAAATGGCCTGCTGTGGTGCCCAATCATCCCTAGACCTGTGGGTATTAATCTTCATAAGAGGTTGTCCCAACTAGCTTGCAGCTCAAGTCGTCATCTTACCTAACGCTCAGCCATGTGGCCTTCACTCCCCTACATGGTGAGCTCATTTGGTTTGACCAAGGGCCAACTGTACCAATGAGGTAGTTGGAACGGAGAACCAAACGGTCAGAAAGGATCAATAACACGAGATTCTGCAGATCCAGATCAGCACACGGAATGCTGGAGGAGCTCAGCAGGCCTGGCAGCATCATCTGGGGAGAGGAATAAACAGTCGACTTTTCAGGCCGAGGTGCTTCGTGGATGCTGCCCGACTTGCTGAGTTCCTCCAGCATTTTGTGTGCGTTGCTACAGAGACGATCAATAATGATGAGTGGAAGAGGCTGTGTGCCCTGAACATCTTATTTGTTTCGATATTTAACGTGGCCCTTCTGGCCCTCCAAGGGGTATCACCCAGCGACTCCTGATTTAGCCCTAACCCGATCTCTGGATGATGTACAAACTACTAATTTATAACCCACTAACCAGTACATCTTTGGACCGTAGGAGGAAACGAGCACCGAGAGAAAATCCACTCATTCCATGAGGAGGAGGTACAGACTCCTTCCAGAGGACAATGGGATTTTACTCAATAGCATCACTCTAACCGCCATGCTACCGAGGCGCCCTCTATCTTACCTCAATGGCAGGCTTTTCCATAAATGCTTTTTTTAAAGTCCACACCCACGTCCCATGTGTGCTTTTGCAGCCATGTCATTCACAGTTATATTTTAACCCAACAAGCGGGGTAAAATGCTGTAATTAATCTATAAAGAAAAGATTTGCAACTTCCTTCTGTCTCCTGTTTGGATGTTTTCAGTGCCGGTAAAGGATGAAATCCAATTTCGAGGTGGTTGAGTTGGAACCCTGAGTGGTTGCGCAGGAACGGAATGCACAGCTCAGTTTAGCTGTTAAGGTGAACATCACTCTCGACTTCAGTGCCTTCGAGTCACCACAGCATTCGTCTGGCGAATTTCACCAATATAGGCCAGAGGTCAATGTTACAGTGAGCATTTGTCAGTCCAGTGACACTGTTTCAGTGAGGAGAAGATGAATTCATCACATTCGGCTTTGCAGGAAAGGCAGCAGCAAGATACAGCTGCTGTGCTCTATTACATAGAGCATTACAGCACAGAACAGGTCCCTCACCCACAGTGTACTAACCTTTTTTTAATCTAAGATCCAACTAACCCTTCCCTCCCACGTAGCCTTTGTTTTTTCTGTCATCCAAATGCCTATCTAAGAATTTAAGAGTGTCTGTCTCTACCACCACCCCTGGCAGAGTGGCCTACTCTCTTACCACCTTACCTATGACATCCCCTCCAATCACAAAGTTATAAACAGAAAATCTGCAGATGCTGGAAATCCAAGCAACGTACACAACATCCTGGAGGAACACAGCAAGCCAGGCAGCATCTATGGAAACGTGTAAGCAATCAATTTTTCAGGCCGAGACCCTTCATCAATCCTACCTGGCCTGCTGAGTTCCTCCAGCATTTTGTGTGTGTTACCTTATAATTATGTACCTTTGCATTAGCTGTTTCTGCCCGGAAAAAGCCTCTGGTCATTCACACTGCGTCTCTGCCTCGTGTCACCTTGTACATATCTGTAAAGTCACCTCTCATTCTCCTTCACTCCAAAGAGAAAGCCAGCTCACTCAACCTCTCCTTGCAAAACATGCTTTCCAACCCACACAGTGTCTTAGTAAATTTCCCCTGTACCCTCTAGAAAGCTTCCACATCTTTTCAATAATGAAGTGACCAGAATGGAACACAATATTCCAGATATGGTCTAACCAAGCTATTATAGACTTTCAAATTACCTCACAGTTCTTGAACCCAAAACCCCTGACTATTGAAGGCCAACACACCACATCAAAAACCCTATTAACGTGCGCGGCAATTTTGAGGAATCTGGACGTGGATTCCAAGATGCCTCTGTTTCATGACACTGCTAAGAATTCCGCCTTCAAATTCGACCTTCCAAAGTGAAACCCTTCACATTGTTCTGTATTGAACTCCATCTGTCACACCTTAGCCAGTCAGCATCTGGTCAATGACCTGTAGTAGTATACAGTATGTTTAAAGAATAAAGAAAAATATTTATTTAGAACTTGTTGCATTCCTTGCAGGATGCCCCAGAGCCCTCTGCAGCCAATGTAACAGTTTCAAATTGTAAGCTGATGCCTGAATGGAGGGAACGTATGTTCAGTGCCTTATTTCATTAGATACCGCCTGTACCCAATATACTGAGTACTGTGTGTATGTTCATGGTCTTCTGCTGTTGTGAGGCGCTGTTATCTGAGTTACTGTCAGTTTGACCAATCTGGCCATTCTCTGACTTCTCTCATTAACAAGGCATTGTTGCCCACACACTGGATGCTCTTTGTTTTTCATACCACTCTCTGTAAACTCTGTGTGAAAATCCCTGGATATCAACAGTTCCTGAGACGCTCAAACTGCCCTGTCTGGCACCACAATCATTCCGTGTTCAGAGTCACATTTCTTCTCCATTCTGGTGTTTGGTTCAAATACAACTGAACCTCCAGACCATGTCTGCAAGCTTTTAGGCATTGGGTTGCTGCCACGTGATTGGCTGATTAGATACTTGCATTAATGAGCAGGTGTACATAATAAAATGGCTGCTGGGTGTAACATCAAACATAGAACAGTACAGGCCCTTCGGCTCACAATGTTGTGCTGACCTTTAAACCCTGCCTCCCATATAACCCTCCATCTTAAATTCCTCCATATACCTGTCTAGTAGTGTCTTAAATTTCGCTAGTGTATCTGCCTCTGCCAAAGACTCAGGCAGTCTGCCTCCACCACAGACTCCACGCACCAACCACTCTCTGAGTAAAAAACCTTCCTCTAAATTCCCCCTTGAACTTCCCTCCCCTTACCTTAAAGCCATGTCCTCTTGTATTGAGCAGTGGTGCCCTGGGGAAGAGGCGCTGGCTGTCCACTCTATCTATTCATCTTAATATCTTGTACATCTCTATCATGTCTCCTCTCATCCTCCTCTCCAAAGAGTAAAGCCCTAGCTCCCTTCATCTCTGATCATAATGCATACTCTCCAAACCAGGCAGCATTCTGGTAAATCTCCTCTGTACCCTTTCCAATGCTTCCACATCCTTCCTATAGTGAGGTGACCAGAACTGGACACAGTACTCTAAATGTGGCCTAACCAGAATCTTATAGAGCTGCATCATTACCCCGCGACTCTTAAACTCTATCCCTCGACTTATGAAACCTAACACCCCATAAGCTTTCTTAACTACCCTATCTGCCTGTGAGGCAACTTTCAGGGATCTGTGGACATATACCCCCAGATCCCTCTGCTCCTCCATACTACCAAGAATCTTGCCATTTACTTTGTACTCTGCCTTGGAATTTGTCCTTCCAAAATGTACCACCTCACACTTCTCCGGGTTGAACTCCATCTGCCGCTTCTCAGCCCACTTCTGCATCCCATCAATGCCTCTCTGCAATCTTCGACAATCCTCCACACTATCCACACCACCACCAACTTTTGTGTCATCTGCAAACTTGCCAAGCCACCCCTCTACCCCCACATCCAGGTCGTTAATAAAAACCATGAAAAGTAGAGGTCCCAGAACAGATCATTGTGGGACACCACTAGTCACAACCCTCCAATCTGAATGTACTCCCTCCACCATGACTCTCTGCTTTCTGGAGGCAAGCCAATTCTGAATCCACCTGGCCAAACTTCCCTGGTTCCCATGCCTTCTGACTTTCTGAATAAGCCTACCGTGTGGAACCTTGTGTCAAATGCCTTACTAAAATCCATGTAGATCACATCCACTGCAGTACCCTCATCTATATGCCTGGTCACCACCTCAAAGAACTCTATCAGGCTGGTTAGACATGATTTGCCTTTCACAAAGCCATGCTGACTGACCCTGATCAGACCATGATTCTCTAAATGCCCATAGATCCTATCTCTAAGAATCTTTTCCAACAGCTTTTCCACCGCAGACATAAGGCTCACTGGTCTATAATAACCCAGACTATCCCTACTACCTTTTCTGAACAAGGGGACAACATTCACCTCCCTCCAATCCTCCAGTACCTTTCCTGTGGACGAGGACATAAACATCCTAGCCAGAGGCTCAGCAATCACATTCCTCGCCTCGTGGAGCAGCCCCATCAGGCCCCGGGGACTTAACCGTCCTAATGTATTTTAACAACTCCAACACCTCCTCTCCCTTAATAGCAACATGCTCCAGAACATCAACCTCACTCATATTGTCCTCACTGTCATCAAGTTCCCTCTCATTGGTGAATACCAAAGAGAAGTATTCATTGAGGACCTCGCTCACTTCCACAGCCTCCAGGCACATCTTCCCACTTTTATCTCTAATCAGTCCTACCTTCACTCCTGTCATCTTTTTGTTCTTCACATAATTGAAGAATGCCTTGGGGTTTTCCTTTACCCTACTTGCCAAGGCCTTCTCATGCCCCCTTCTTGAGCTCCTTTCTTGCTACCCTATGTTCCTCAATAGATCCATCTAATCCTTGCTTCCTAAACCTCATGTATGCTGCCTTCTTCCACCTGACTAGATTTTCCACCTCAATTGTCACCCTACCATTCATTATCTTCCTCACTGGGACAAATTTATCCCTAACATCCTGCAAGAGATCCCTAAACATCGACCACATGTCCATAGTACATTTCCCTACAAAAACATCATCCCAATTCACACCTGCAAGTTCTAGACTTATAGCCTCATAATTTGCCCTTCCCCAATTAAAATTTTTCCTGTCTTCTCTGATTCTATCCTTTTCCATGATAATGCTAAAGGCCAGGGAGCAGTGGTCACTGTCCCCCAGATGCTCACCCACTGAGAGATCTGTGACCTGCCCCGGTTCATTACCTAATACTAGATCTAGTATGGCATTCCCCCTAGTCAACTTCTGCAAATCAGCTCCCACAAACAGCAATGTGCTCTGACACACAAAATGCTGGACAAACTCTGCAGGTCAGGCAGCATCTGTGGAGAGTTGACATTTCCGGCTGAGACCCTTCATCGGGACTGGGAAGGAAAGGGGAAGAAGCCAGAATGAGAAAGGGGAGGGAGGGGAAGGTGATAGGTGAAGCCAGGTGAGGGGGAAGGTGAGAAACCGGGAGTTGAAAAAAGCAAAACGGCTGAAGAAGGAGGAATCTGATAAGAGGGGAAAGTGGACCATGGGAGAAAGGGAAGGTGGAGGAGAGGAAGGATAGGTAGGGAGCCAGGATTGGGAATGGAACAGGTTGGAGGTTTCCCAGATGGAATATGAGGTGTTGTTCCTTCAGCCTGAGTCTGGCCTCTCTAACTTCCAGTAATTGCTCTCCCTCCTCCCTCACTCTCTGTTTCCATTCCCCAGTGGGGAGACCGGTCGGAATGAGAATTGGTGATGTTGATCGAGGAAAAACCCTCCCACAAGAGGGTGTACAGATCCTCAGGTTAAGCCTGACCTGGCAGAACAGCACTCCCTCGGTGTCCTCTGTGCTCAGATTTCTAGAATGGCAATGCTGACATGCTGGAGCACCGGGGTGCAGCCGGTGCCCAGGGGCGCTGGGTATAAGAGCGATTCCCACTGAGTCACATGAGATGTCAGAAGGGAGAAAGCGGGCCCCAGAAATAAAGACAGAACATGTTACATGACAGTGATATATGAGGCAGAGGTATGCTGCTGGTGTCCTGGGAGAGATGGAGCTGCGTACATTAAGTCCAATCTAAAGCTTTTTTCTGAAGGAACTGTAAAGTGGTTTGAAATTGAACCAAGCTGTAGCAGCAGCTTCATCCATCCCTCTGTCAGACCATTTACTGTTGATGTGGGTGAGTGGGTCTCGGTCACACTTTGTGATTCACTAAATGCAGCTTGATGGATCTGTGGATATCCTTACCGTTTAACTGAGCACAACTCAGCACTGCAGCCCGCTAACACGGAGGCCCCCTGTTGGTCGGGTTCACCGTGGAGGTTGTGTCCCAGCCCTCCACGTGGTACGTGAGCTGGGGCAGTCCGATACAGAGAGCCAGCTGTTGCCCTTGGAGCAGGCTCCCCCTCCCCACACAGCTGATGAACCCAAAAGAACAACGGGGACCAGTTTGGCACCAGCGCCATCATGGGAGTTGCCAAACAGTGTTGAGTTCAAGCAACGCACACAACTTGCCAGAGGAAATCAGCAGGCCAGGCAGCACCCATGGAAAAAAGTATACTTGACGTTTCAGGCCAAAACTCGAGGGAGTCCTGCCGAAGAGTTTTGAGCCAAAACTCGATTGAACTTCTTTCCGTAGACGCTGCCTGGCCTGCTGAGTTCCTCCAGCATTCTGTGTGTGTGTTGCTCGGATTTCCGGCGTCTGTAGATTTTCTCTTGTTTGAACGCTGAGTTCAATATAGGGCTGCCTTAGGGACTCCGGCTCTGGATGTTTACTCCCAAAGTCTTCCCCATGAGTGGGTACAGCCCAGCCCCGAGGCAGCGGACCTTTGTGGTCGGAGTTTTCCATCTCTCAGGTGAGCTGCCAACCGCGGCTGATGAGCCCCATCTGCCCGAAGGCACCAGTAGCCCGCCTATGCCAGTAGAAACGGTTCTGCTGGGCTTGTTAGTTAAGCCGCTTGTGAAGGCCAGGAGCTGGACTTCGTAGTTGGAGGCTATTCGATATGCACGCCAGCTGAGTTTAGGTCTGCACGCTCAAAGTATCCTTCCTTACGTAAGGGGCGCAGAGTACAAGGGCATCCTTTCAGAACAGAGGTGAGGAGGAATTTCCTTAGCCAAAGGATAGAGAATCTGTGGAATTCATTGCCACCAATGGCTGTGGAGGCCAAGTCATTAGATAGATTTCAGGAGGAGGTTGACAGGTTCTTGATTAGTAAGTTCATCAAAGGTTACAGGGAGAAAGCAGGAGAATGGGATTGACAGGAGATAATAAATCACTGAATGGCAGAAGGGACTCAATGGGCCGAATAGCCTCATTCCACTTCTGTGTCTTAAATGCGCATTATACTGTAGCGGGGAAGGATGTAAAAGGTCTGAAAGCTGTCTTTAAAAGCAGCAAAATAATTAAGTTGTCCAATTATTAATGCCAAGCAACATACAGAGTGAATATTAAAATGATAGTGTCGGCAAGTCATTTGGAAGTGGCAGAAGGAGTTACGATGATATGTCCTGATAGCACTTTATGGTTTATAAGTGATGTCGGCGGTGATTTCCCTTGGAGGATGCAGTGCACGGAAGACAAACTACAACAGATAAACTTGATTAATTTTATTCATTCATTTTACAGAATCAGAGCCTTTCATTCTGTGTCTTGAACTGAGTGACTTTCAACAGGTACCTCTGAGTCAACATACACTGTGACTTAGGGGCCAAACTCGGAAAGGGTGGCAGATTTAGATGGGTAGGGGGGATGGAGGGCTGAAGAAGAGGGATTCTGAAGGGAGAAGGCAGTGGATCATGGAATAAAGGGAGGGAGATATTTTACCTCTCGCCCCTTCCTTTCCAATTCCGATGAAGGGTCTCAGCCTGAAACACTGGCTGTTTATTCCTCTCCATGGTTGTTGCCTGACCTGCTGGTTTCCTCCTGCATTTTGTGTATGTTGCTCTGGATTTCCAGCATCTGCAGAATCTCTTGTATTTATTAGTAATCCAGTTGTTTTTTTTAACAACAATTCAGCAGTTTTGTGGTCATCATTGCTAATAAATCATATTTATTTTGGAATTCCAGAACATGATATTTTAAAGTCTGCTTCTGCCATGGTGGGGTGTAAGCTTACCCCCAGTATTGTAGGTCTAAGCCTATGGACTAACAGGGTGGAAAATTGGCTGCTTGTGTCACCACTCTACTGTCTTTAAAGCATTTGCAGCAAGCTTAATTTTCAGGATTAAATATCCAATTCCATGGTGAGTGTAGGCTAGCAAGCTGACACGGCAGCCTCAGCGGTTAGGATGGTTAAGTTGCCACCGCTGTCTGTAAGGAGTTTGTACCTTCTCCCCATGACCCCATGGGTTTTGTCAGGATGCTTCAGCTTCCTCTCAAATTCTGAGAGTGGGTTAGGGTCAGAGAGTTGTGAGAATGGTGCCTCAAGCACAACAACACTTGCAGGCTGACCCAGCACTTCACTTCACTGTGTGTTTTGATATTTCGATGTATATTCAGCCAGTGGACTCACTTTCAAGGACGCTTTGTCTCATGTTGTCAATATTTATTGCTTATTTCTTAATTATTATTATTTCTTTCTCTCTGTATCTGCAGTTTGTTGTCCTCTGCACTCTAGTTGGGCAGTCTTTCATTGATTCTATTATAGTTATTATTTTATGGATTTATTGAGTATGCCCACAAGAAAATGAATCTCAGGATTGTATTTGGTGACATTCTTTGATAATAAAATTTTCTTTGAACTTTACATGTGACCAGTAAAGCCAATCTTAAATCAGTGGGGAGTGTTGCACTATTAAAAGTGTATTTTAATTTCAGAAGAGGGGTTAAACACTTTGGGAGAAAAGTGTAGGAGTGGCACCTGGTATCTGGTCAATATTTGTCCCTCAGACAATATTTCTAAAATCAAAGTATTTGGATATTGGATCCTGCTTTTGGGATCTCGCTGTTCTCACGTTGGCTGCCACGTTTCTCCATTACAGCCGTGTTTCTCCCACAACTACTCCGCCGAGTGTAAGTCACTTTGAGACGCCCTGAGGCGTGACGTTATAAGTGGGATATGAATGCAGGTCTTGAGTCATGAGTGGAAGTCTCCATCCCGCAGTCCCCAAGCTATTCACTTCCTTCCTCCTCCTCCTCTTCATCCATCATTTACATCCCTCCAAGAACATCAGAGGAGCTATGAAGATCTTTGTAAAGTTTTTTCTTCCTAATGTCCTGTCACAGATTATGGAACTGCAAACTAATAATATAACTTTAATCCCATGTGAAGTTATCTTGCAGGAATTATGTTCTCTCCTTTTGCTGTTCCTTGTGGAGGACATGCAACACTGTTCAAAAGTCTTAGGCACATTTATATAGCTAGGGTGCCTAATACATTTGCACAGTACTGAAGTAATTTTATGTATTGCACTGTACTGCTGCCACAAAAAAAATTCATGACATATGTGAGTAATGATAAATCTGATTCTGATATGAGTCTCTATTGTGGGTTGAGAGTGGGAAGGAGGCAGGGAGAAGGGAATCATGGTTTGGAAAAGGGGAAGAGAGCAAGAAGCACCAGAGAGACATTCTGTAATGATCAATAAACCAATTGTTTGCAATCAAATGACCTTGCCTGGTGTCTCAGGGCTGGGTGTGACTGCACCCACGCTACCCCACTGCCCTGGCACTCCTTCTCTGCCATCTGTCCCATACCCCTCCCACAACACTCTACCGTCACCATTCCCAACATCCTTTGCCCCTGCCAGATTTCCAAAGTTGCCTTTTGCTCCACATTGACGAATACCCTGAATATATATATATATATATATATATATATATATATATGTGTGCCTCAGTCTTTTGCACAGTACCGAAGTAACCATGAGCATGTATTTGTGCATTCATCTGACAATATCGCGCTTTCCACACTTGCAGAGTAATTGATTATGTTCCGATGGTCGATGGCCCAGTACCCGGTTAATTGTAAATCCTTTTTTTTAAAAAAAATTTTTTTATTGCGTTTTCAAATAGGTTACAGAAAGAAAAAAAAAATTATCAACCCTTCCCCCTCCCCTTAACCCCTCCCCCCTAACATATCCCTATAGAAAAAAAAGAGAAGAAAAAAGAAAGAAAGAAAGAATGCTTGGATATCAGAAGGTCCCCACATGCTCCACGGAGTTCAAAATAGCTTTAATATGTATATTTATTTCTTTCCCCAGATAACCAATAATTTTATCTTCGGAGCACCTATATAATTAATGCTATTTTTTGTAAATAAGGGTGCCAAATTTTCAGAAATATTTCATATTTATCTCTTAAATTATAAGTAATTTTTTCAAGTGGAATGCATCTAAAAGTTTCATTTAATTTAATTGTCAATCCTGAACACTCTTTCCTGGTGTCTGTGTGCTTAGAACACACAGGTACAGGAGGAGCAGCAGAGGATCGTAGCAGTTAGTAGCGCTGGCAATCCAGGGTCAGTTCCCTCCGTTACCTGTAAGGCGTTTACACATTCCCCCGGGACCTCATGGCTCTCCTCTGGGTGCTCCGGTTTCCTCCCACACTCCAAAGATGTACAGGTCAGAGTTAGGAAGTCGAAGGTATGCTGTGAAGGCTCTAGGAACATGCCAACACTTGCAGGCCGCCCCCAACATGTCCTCAGACTATGTTAGTCATTGACGCAGAGGATGCATTTCACTGTATGTTTCGATGTACCTGTCACAAATACAGCTGATTTTTAAGATCTTTAATCTTTGATGGTTTGATTATCTTTTCTTAGTGATATGCCTTTTTTATATACATTCAAGGTGGGTCATTAGGAAAAGAGAGAATTAGGGACATTTCTGTTGTTTCGTGTGCAGTCTGAGCACTTTTGAAGGGCTGTCGAGGGCACTTTGTGGACAGCCATCTCCCACCACCAGCAATGTGATAATGAATAAATAATACAATTGAAAGCAAGCAGAAATGTATAGCATAGGAGGCTATTTGGCCCATCATGAACATGCTAGCTAAAAAATTGACAATCATTTTAGTCCTTAATTTAGCAATGTTGATTGAATGATCAATATTGCCCAGGACAGTCAGAGCCTTCAACAACCTCCTCATGGGTGGAGTTCAAGAGTCACATCTGGAGTGAGACTGAACCCTCAATCTTGTAGAGTGAAATTGAGAGTGCTGCCCCATTGTGATCAAGGGAACGCAGGAGACTAATTCACTATCCATTCTCAAACAGTTAAGCAAACATTTTGGATTAGATCAGGGCACGATTAGATTTGATTATTTCAAATGCAAGAACTTCCAGACCAGCTACATGACAACCACTTCCTCCTTCATTTGACTTTCATTAATAAATTGCATTTAAAATCTGGAGCCGGTACTTCATCAGGAGCAGTCTTAAGTTCCATTTAGCCCAGACGACATAAAGTGAAGTGCGGTTGTTAAAGTCAGCCTCTAATTTATTTGAGATTATGATATATGCAGCTTTCTGAAAATGATGAATTATTGAAGGGTGTTTTGGGAAGCATTTTCACAGTATTATCCCACACATTTAAACATGGATGTGTTACGTTCAAGTTTTTAAAGCAAACTGCTTCTTTGATGCTATATGTTTAGTTATTCAGAAATGAAGTTTGATGGCCAGAATTAGTTTTTAATATCACCGGCATATGTCATGAAATTTGTTGCTTTGCGGCAGCTGTACGTTGCATTACATAATAAAAAAACTATAAATTACAATATAAATTTTACATTTTTTAAATTGAGTAAGTCGTGCAAAAAGGGCAAAAAAAAAGTGAGGCAGTGTACACGGGTTCATTGTCCATTCAGAAATCTGATGGCAGTGGGGAAGAAGCCATTTCTAAAACATTGAGCATCCACCTGCGTAGACTTTTCAAGAGAAATCAGATTACTGGATGCACTGTAACATTCAAAGCTTTGGTCTCATGGGTGAAATGATGAGTAGCCCATACTGCAGCTGTTTGTATTGACTTAGAGGGCCATTCGGCCCATGAGGGCTGCAGACAGAGCAATCCCGTTCCTCCCCTTATTTCCCTACTAACCTGTGACTCACACAAGCCCGTCAAATCCCCTGCAATTCTTCCTGACATTAATCTAAGCCTAAGGTAAATTGATCAAGACTAATTAAACTACCTTAGGAATGTGGGAGGAAACCAGAGCACCCAGAGGTACAGGGAGAGTGTGGAAACTCCACACAGACATCACCCAAGGCCAGGATTGACCCTGGGTCCTCGGAGCTCTGAGGCAGTGGCCCTCTCAGATGCACCTCCCTCTGACTTGCTTCTTAGTCAAGGCCGAAAGTTAGCTTAGGCCCAGATAGGCAGGATGGTACTTGTGCTTAGCCCACTGCTCTACTCTCTCCATACCCATGACTTTGTGGCTAGGGATCCTATGTAAGGATCTAACCTGATCGCAACATATCGATGCAGTTATAAAGAAGGCAAGGCAGTAGCTATACTTTATTGGGAGTTTGAAGAGATTTGGCAAGTCAACAAATACACTCAGAAACTTCTATAGTTGTACTGTGGGGAGCATTCTGACAGGCTGCATCACTGTCTGGTACACTGGGTGGGCTACTGCACAGGGCCAAAAGAATCTGCAAAGGGTGGTAAATTTAGTTGGCTCCATCTTGGGTACTAGCCTACAAAGAACCCAAGACAACTTCAAGGAGCGGTGTCTGAGACAGGCAGCATCCATTATTAAGGACCTCCAGCACCCAGGGCATGCCCTGAAGGCACACACTCAGTGATTCAGGAACAGCTTCTTCTCCTCTGCCGTCCAATTCCTAAATGGACATTGAACTCATGAACATTAACTCACTTTTTAAATATATTATTTCTGTTTTTGCACAATTTAATCTATTCAAATATGTATTCAGTAAGTGATTTACTTATTATTTTTCTCATCTTCTGTATTATCTATCGCATTGAGCTGCTGCTGCTAAGTTAACAAATTTCACAACACATGCCGGTGATAATAAACCTGTTTCTGATGCAGTTATAAAGAAGGCAAGACAGTGGCTATACTTGATTAGGAGTTTGAAGAGATTTGGCAAGTCAACAAATACACTCAGAAACTTCTATAGTTGTACTAGTATTCTGATACTGGCCTGGCATCTGGAGGCTTGGAGGACTGATCCAGAGAAAGGTTTAATTCCATTGTGGCACTGACAGAATTCAAATCAGAGAACACTGAATGGTACCGCACAATATGGGCCCTTTGGTCCAGGATGCTTTGCCAACCTCTATAAACCTACTCCACAGTCATTCTCATGCTATTCTCCTACATTTCTTACATCCATGTGCCTATGTAAGGATCCCTAAGTATCCCTCATGTACCGCTAGGTCTTTCACCATGCCTTGCAGTACACTCCCAGCACAAACATACCAACCAATGAACACTCAGCTGTGCTAATCTCATTTACTAGCTCGTGGTCTATATCTTCTATATCTTAGTTATTCAAAGTATATTATTTTTATTTATTTTATTGCAATACAGCACAGAATAGGCACGTCCGGCTCTTCGAGCCATTAAGCCCGGATTTAAGCAACAAACACGAAATGCTGGTGGAACACAGCAGGCCAGGCAGCATCTATAAGGAGAAGCACTGTCGATGTTTCGGGCCGAGACCCTTCGTCAGGACAGGATTTAACCCCAGCCTAATCACGGGACAATTTACAATGACCAACTAACCTACCAACCGGTGGGTCTTTGGACTGTGGGAAGAAACCTGAGCAAACCCACGTGGTCACAGGGAGAACATACAAACTCCTTACAGGCAGCGGCAGGAATTGAACCCGGGTCGCCTCTACTGTAAAATGTTGTGCTAACCACGACGCTACCATGCCACCCCAAACGTTCTGAGAATTTCTGCCTTCACTGTGCCTTTGGGCGTTCCACATTCCAAACACTTCTGGGTGAAATAAAATCCTTTTCTCTTCTTCTCAACTTGAAGCAATGTCCTCTAGTTTTGGATAATCCTGCTGTCCACCCACTAACCACCAGAACTGTACTTCTCTGAATTTTGCGAACTTCAGTCAGGTCCACGCGCTGCCTCATCTTCTCCAAAGAAAACAAGCCCAGCCTATCCAATCTCTCCTCTTAACTCAAACACTCTGACTCAGGTGAATCATCTCTGTACCCCGTCAAGTGGAATCATCCCCTCCCTACAAAGCAGCGGCCAAATGAATCAGAATCAGATTTATTATCACTGACATACGTCGTGAAATTTGTTGTTTTGTGGCAGCAGTGTAGCACAAAATATAAAAACTACAATGATTCAGTAAGTAGAGAAATAGATGAACAAATGAATGAATGAACACTCTCAAAAGAGGAATAACAAGTTAGTGTTCATAGGTTCAAGGACTGTTCAGAAATCTGATAGCAGAGGGCAAGATTAAATAAAACTGGCATTAGTACCAGTGACCATGGATTGTTCGTTCATTATGTGCCATGTTGTGTGATGTAGGCCATCATGGGCTTTCCATCACCATTTTTGTTCTTTGTAGATTCTGAGGTCAAGATTCTGTTTTATGGGCAGAGTTTTTACAATACTTTGTCAATACTCTTCAGAGGTCGTCTGCTTGGTGCCGGTGGTCCCATCACCAGGACTTGTGCACCAGCTGCTCATACGACCATCCACCACTTGTTCTCATCGCTTCACGCAACTCTAATTGGGGGAGGGGGGCAAAGCAGATCCTACACCTTGCTGCAGGCTTGTGGGGTGAAGGAGCACCTTACACCTCCTTTGGCAGACATGTATCTCCACCCTCCCATCCGCAATAGACTGGAATATTGCAAAAACTTATCCAGACCAACAATGCCATTGCCTTTATGTGATTCCCAACCCACCAATGAAGTGGTGGTAAAATACCAGTGACTCAGATCAGGAAACGAATTCTGCCTTTCAGTGAGGTCAGGTGTGATCTTTCAACTCAGGCCACTTCCGTGACCAAACACTATTCCCTTTATTCCCAAAAGATTTTGATTTCCTTACTGAGTACATGCAATGTCTGAACTTCCACATCTCCTTTTGCTAAGGGACTTTTTGTCCAAAGACTTTTTGGTGGACCTCATCCACCCTGGGAATTCTCTCCTCTCTCCAACCAGAAGCAAGATACAAAAACCAGAAAGCACATACCATCTGGCTGATGAATATCATCTACCCCACTGCTAAAGGACTATTGAGTAGTTCCCTAGTACGATCAGATGGAATCTTGACCTTGCACTTTCCCTGTAGCTGTTACTCTTCATTCTACTGTCTACTTTTGCTTTACCTTGCAGTATCTCAAGGCACTTTGTAATAAATTGATTTGTGTAAACAGTCAAAATTTTCACTGTACTTCTGTTTCTATGACAATAATAAACCAATTCCAATTTTGAGAGTCACATTCTCATCTCATTCCGGAATGGCCAACATTGTATTCTAAAACTGTGACCCCTAGTTCTAGACACTTAAGCCAGTAGAAACATCGAAGTTCAAAGTATATTTATTACTACGAGGGGTGATTGATACGTTCGTGGCCTAAGGTAGAAGGAGATGAGTTATTAACTTCAAACTTTCTGCATTTTCACTCGAGTTGAACTGCACGTGCATGTAACAAGAGCACCTTGGACTTCCAGGTGGTCCACAGCAGGGGTGATTGATAAGTTTGTGGCCTAAGGTAGAAGGAGATGAATTATACAGCTCTTGTTACATGCACGTGCAGTTCAACTCTGAGTGATTATGCAGAAAGTTTGAAGTTAATAACTCATCTTCTATCTTAGGTCATAAACTTATCAATCATCCCTGCTGTGGACCACTTCTGGAGGTCCAAGACTCCGAATTCTACAAAGAAGGGATCCGTATGCTCCACGACCGTTGGATTAAATGGGCAAACGTAGGAAAAATAAATGTGCAAGTTTTTCTAAAATTGACTCCTTCTACCTTAGGCCACAAACTTATCAATCACCCCTCGTATGTATAAATCATACAACCTTGAGATTTGTCTCCATACAGGCAGCCACAAAGCAAGTGGGGAAAAACGTCAGAGAGCTCGCAAACACGAAGCCCGAATCAGGCCCACAGCCTGAGCCCCAGTTCATCACCCATTGGGGAAAAACGTCAGAGAGCTCGCAAACACGAAGCCCGAATCAGGCCCACAGCCTGAGCCCCAGTTCATCACCCAGTGGGGAAAAACGTCAGAGAGCTCGCAAACACGAAGCCCGAATCAGGCCCACAGCCTGAGCCCCAGTTCATCACCCAGTGGGGAAAAACGTCAGAGAGCTCGCAAACACGAAGCCCGAATCAGGCCCACAGCCTGAGCCCCAGTTCATCACCCAGTGGGGAAAAACGTCAGAGAGCTCGCAAACACGAAGCCCGAATCAGGCCCACAGCCCGAGCCCCAGTTCATCACCCAGTGGGGAAAAACGTCAGAGAGCTCGCAAACACGAAGCCCGAATCAGGCCCACAGCCCGAGCCCCAGTTCATCACCCAGTGGGGAAAAACGTCAGAGAGCTCGCAAACACGAAGCCCGAATCAGGCCCACAGCCCGAGCCCCAGTTCATCACCCAGTGGGGAAAAACGTCAGAGAGCTCGCAAACACGAAGCCCGAATCAGGCCCACAGCCCGAGCCCCAGTTCATCACCCAGTGGGGAAAAACGTCAGAGAGCTCGCAAACACGAAGCCCGAATCAGGCCCACAGCCCGAGCCCCAGTTCATCACCCAGTGGGGAAAAACGTCAGAGAGCTCGCAAACACGAAGCCCGAATCAGGCCCACAGCCCGAGCCCCAGTTCATCACCCAGTGGGGAAAAACGTCAGAGAGCTCGCAAACACGAAGCCCGAATCAGGCCCACAGCCCGAGCCCCAGTTCATCACACAGTGGGGAAAAACGTCAGAGAGCTCGCAAACACGAAGCCCGAATCAGGCCCACAGCCCGAGCCCCAGTTCATCACCCAGTGGGGAAAAACGTCAGAGAGCTCGCAAACACGAAGCCCAAATCAGGCCCACAGCCTCAGCTTCACTGCAGCAGAGAGTGGAGCAAACAATGCAAGCAGTATTCACTTCTGCCCTCATCCTATTTACCCTGACAAGCCTGGTGAGAATTAGGAACCTTTGTGTGGTCTTTTGCAAGTACATGCTTGTTGAAAGTAAATTTATTATCAAAGTACATATGTGTCACCATACACCACCCTGAGATTCATTTTCTTGTGGGCATACTCATTAAATCTATAGAATAATTACCATAACAGAATCAATGAAAGACTGGCCGACCTGGGCATTCAACCAGAGTGTGGAAGACAACAAACTGCAAATAAGAAAGAAATAGTAATAATGAACAAATATCAATAAATTTCAAGAACACGAGATGAAGGGTTCTTGAAAGTGAGTCCATTGGTTGTGGGTATATTTCAGTGATGGGGCAATTGAATGACATTAGCCCCTTTGGTTCACACACCTGATGGTTGAGGGATGGTAACTGTTCCTGAATCTGAGGGTGTGAGTACTGAGGCTTCTGTACTGTCTTTGCTCCTGATGAAGTGTTTCACCCCGAAACTCTGACTGCTTATTCCTCTCCATAGATGCTGCTTAACTTGCTGAACTCCTCAAGGATTTGGTGTGTGTTGCTGCAGAAATCTCTTGCGGCACTACCCCAGATTCAACAGCAGATGGAGCCACTGCAGCCCAGGAATAAGTACAACATCCAGCACTACAGTACAACCTGTGTAAATCCTCCACTGCTGAGTTAAAACGCTCGCTTTATAAAGGCTTTGATTTATAGCATCAAACCCAGGCTGAAATCAGGGATGGGGAAAGAGTTCATGTAAATTATAGGAAATTAGTGAATTTCAAGGAGACTTGGAAACGCAGTAATGCTAATTGGCAATTAGAAGTCAGATAGCTCACTCTCAGTGATATCTGCTTCTAACCTCACTCGACAGAGGTTCAGTTCCTCACCCCGGTATGGAATAATGGGACTCAAAAGGAGGTCATCGCTCACCGAGGCTATGACATTTCTTTGAATGATTTATTGGCTTAAAGGATCTCTTTGTTATTAACTGAGACTATTTTTTTTGCTATTTCCACTCAGTCTTGTAACTTGCACTGGATCAGGATTAGGCCATTCAACCCATTCAGCTGTTCAATAAGATCACAGCTGATCCATTATTTCTCAAGTCAATGTTCCCATCTTTTTCTCTTCATGCCCTTAACTCCTGGTGCAGTCATCGGGGTGCCGTCGTGACAAGCTTTTTGCACCGATCTTTTCTGGTGATCCCTCATCACGTGGCGTTTCCGTGGCATTCTCCAGTTTTTTTACGAGGTCGAGTTGCTCGCTCAACGCTCAACCCAAGTTAAGTTTGTGGCCTAAGGTAGAAGGAGATGAGTTATTAACTTCAAACTTTCTGCATTTTCACTCAAAGAGTTTGACTGCACGTGCATGTAACGAGAGCTGTATAATTAATCTCCTTCTACCGTAGGCCACGAACTTATCAATCACCCCTGCTGTGGACACTTTCTGGAGGTCCAAGATCCATATGCTCCACGACCGCTGGACTAAGTGTGTAAATGTAGGAGGGGACTACGTTGAAAAATAAAAGTGCTAGGTTTTCTAAAATTGACTCCTAACTTAGGCCTCAAACTTATCAATCACCCTTCGTAAGTTGATAGGGTGTTTAAGAAGGCATATGAGGGTGTTGGCCCTCATTCATCAGGGAATTGAGCTCAAGAGCGATGAGGTAATGTTGCTCTATAAAACTCTGGTTACACCACACTTACAATATTGGGTTCATCTCTGGTTGCCACATTGCTGAAGCTTTAGAAAGGATACAGAGGAGATTTACCAAGATGCTGCCTGGATTAGAGAGATTGTCAGATGAGGAAAGGTTGAGCGAGCTAGGTGCTCTCCTCTTTGCAGTGAGGCAGAATAAGAGGTGATCTGATTGGGGTTCAATGCTTCAATGTTCAATTTATTGTCAGAGAATGTATACGATATACAGCCTGAGATCGTGACTCTTTGCAGACATCCATGAAGCAGAGAGAAAACCCCAGAGAATTGAACGGGATAAAAATGTTAGAACCCCAAAGCCCCCCGCCCTTCCCACAGACATGCAGCAGCAAAGCATCAACCCTCCCCCCACTTATTCCAGCAGATAGCATCAGCCCCCTCACCACGCACCACGCGGGCAATAGAAAGGCCCCAGAGACCATGGTCTATAGACCGTCAAAAACTACCGTCCATCCTCACACCTCGACACCTGAACAAGTCCTCTCCCTCACTAACGAGGGGGAGAGAGAGAGATCGTTCCTCCCGCAATGAGAGGAGATAATAAGAGGCAAAGAAAGATTGGTCAGTAAGCACCTTTCCACAGGGTGGAAATGACTAACAAAAGAGGGCAGAATTTTAAGGTGATTGGAGAAAAGGATAGGGGGCGATGTCAAAGATAGGTTTTTTACAGAGTGGCACGTGATTGGAGGATGCTGCCTGGGATAGAGGTTGAGGCTAATACACTAGGGACATTTAAGAGACTCTTAACCACATGGGTGAAAGAAAAACAGAGGCTGATGTGAGAGGGAAGCATTAGATTGATCTTGGAGTGTGCTAAAAGATCAGTACACCCTTGGCCGAAGGGGCTGTACTGTTCTGACCTCTTGATTAATTTATAATGTTCCAAATTTGCTGGTTCTACTTCCTGAATAATTAATCATTGCATTTTTCTAGGGATAGATAATCAGCCTATATATAGTTCTGTTTTTTATCTCTCTCACTTCTGAATAAGGGTGACACCTTGGCAGTTTTCCAATCCTATGGCACTTTTCCAGAAACCAAGGGTTTTTGGAAGATTATAACTAATACACCACCGTCTCGGTACCACTTCTTTTAGGATCCTTGGCTGCAAGCCATCCGTCTTTCTAGCAAGCACAGTTGAAGTAAAAAAATATATATTCATCTGATTAATGTTTTCTCCGTGTGTTTTATTGATATTGAGCAGAAAGCATTCTGCCTGATCTTCTCATTAGTCATGAGAGAGGTGCCTCAGGATTGGCAGCCTTCTGCCTTTGTGCGAACTGCGGGGCTGGCTGTCACTGGGCAGTAGACATCAGACTTACCCCGAACCCGTCCTCCCATACTTCAGTGATGTGTGGTGTACGAGGCCATCAATAACCTGCACCTATTAAACATAACGGAGCACTCCGCAGTGCTTCACAGGAACCTTATTAGGTAACATTTGAGACCAAGCTATGGGAGGGAGTGCTGCAGCATCAGAGGTGCCATGTATTGGGAGGTACACAGAACACTAGAGCATAGTCCAGGCCCTTTAGCCCTGTGACGGAGAGCACTCGGTAAACACACTGCATACACACAAACAAACATTGCCTCGTCACTCTGCTGTCATTGCGGTGAGTGTACGCACTTCAATGTCTTCCCCGCTATACTCTCATAACTAACCCCCTGTTTTCCTTCCACAGTGCTACGTGCGTTCAGAGTCAGACACCAAAGTTTAGTTTGATTTAATTCTTCATTTGTGCTTAACTGTAGGTGCGCACTTGTGTCGAGCATTCTGCTGTTTTATGCTGACATTTCCCGGCGGCCCTGCAGCATCTGCGAGTTGATGGGCTCAGGTTGGCTTTATAGCTCCTTTCCCACCATACGCGGCAGAATATTCCATTTCTTTAGTGATGGGGATATGTGAATGTTGTTTGTACACTGTACTTAAGGTAGGTTCTTCTTCTTGTTTTGTAATATGATTGTAACTACATTGTGGGGTGCATCATATACTAATTCATGTGTAATCTTAAATTAACTTTGTTGGTAATTAAAGATGGTAAGCCCTGGTGCCTAATAAATGGAGACTTGTTGCCCTCAGTGAGAGAGACAGGGGCTGCCTGTTCACAGTGGACCAGAACAAGAACAGAGCTACTCTTGTGCTTTCCTGTAAATATCTTTTTGTAAATATTAGCATTTTTACATTATTTTCACCAATTTTCACTAATTTTTTGTAAGTTTGATTTTTGACACACCTAATAAACACCCTTGCAATAAAGAGCGAAGCAACTCCAGCCATTTTTTTCTTTAGTAAAATGAAAGGTCGCAGCCCACATTTTTAACAGGTCCATTATGTTGTGCCAATCTTTCAACCTATCAATCTAACCCTTCCCTCCGATGTAGATGTTCCTATCATCTATGTGCCTCTAAGAGTTTCTTACATCCCATAAAGTATCTGCCTCCGCCACCACTTCTGATGGAGCTTTCCATACATTCAACACTTCTGTGTAAAGGACTTCCCCTGATATCCCTCCTATACCTTTGTCCACACACCTCCTGGTATTAGCCATCCTCACTCTGGAAAAAATGCCTCTGGCTGTCCACTCCATCTATACCTTTTGTCATCTTGTGCTCTTCTCTCGTCACCTCTCATTCTCCTTTGCTCCATTGAGCCTAGTCTCTACCTGCACCCTCATGTGGATGTAAAATAGCCTTTATACACAAAAACACAAGATACTAGACCACTAGGCCTCAAGGCTGCCAGCCATTCACTATTGATAGCAGGGGTTCAGAAGGAATTCAGCCAAATGTGGACAACTAGGACTAGCTTACTGTGATTGGCATGGATGAGTTGGACCAAAGAGAGTGTTTCCATGCTGTTTTACTCCATGGCTACAATCATGGCAAAATCTACCCAAGGCACCAGCTCCTCTTCTGAGTTAGTTCTCTATTGCTTTCAATTCCCTGATCTTTCAAACATTTATCTCTCTCCCCTTTAAATGCCCATAATGATCTAACCTTCATAACTCTCTGGGGTAGAGAATTCCAGAGATTCAACTTCAAGAAGAAATTCAACACCCCTTGTTGAATCCCTTTGAGATTGCCCCTCCGTGGAGAAAAATTTAGAAACCATGTTTTTTTTAAGATCAAGCACATTGGAGTCACAGAGTCATGGAAAAGTACAGTACAGAAACAGGCCCTTTGGCCCATCTAGCCCATGCTGGACAATTTAAAACACCTACTCCCATCGAAATACACCAGGGCCATAGCCCTCCATATCCCTACTATCCATGTACCTATCCAAACTTCTTTTAAATGTTGACATCAAGCTCACATGCACCGCCTGTGCTGGCAGCTCATCCCACATTCTCACCATCCTCTGAGTGAAGAAGTTTCTCCTTATGTTCCTCTTAAACTTTTTCACCCATAATCCATGATCTCTAGTTGTAGTCCCATCCAACTAGTGGAAAAAGTCTGCTTGCATTTACCCTATCTATACGCCTCATAGTTTTGTACACTTCTATCAAATCACCTCTCAGTCTTCTATGTTCCAAGGAATAAAGTTCTAACCTATTTAATCTTTCCTTATAACACAGGTCCTTCTGCCCCAGCAACATCCTTGTAAGTTTTCTTTGTACTCTTTCAACCTTATTTACATCTTTCCTACAGGGAGGTGACCAAAGCTGTACACAATACTCCAAATTAGGCCTCAGCAATGTCTTATACAACTTCAACATAACATCCCATCTCCTATAATCAATAATTTGATTTTTGAAGGCCAATGTGCCTAAAGCTTTCTTTAAGACCCTATCTACTTGTGATAGGGTATTAACCACAGATTTCTGAGCACAATATTTCTCTCAATCAGCAACATTGATGCACATTATCCAGTTGATCATGGGATCTCGTGATGCACATGTTATTCCTTACATTACAACTGAGTCTGCGCTCTGCATTCACAAAGCGGTTTTGTAAACGATGTACCATGCCCTGCGATGACCTTGCACATTGCTATATATGTGCATGTCCTTATATAAGGAGAGATGAGATGTGATCAAAAGTTTGATCTAAGAGGTGCTGTAAGGGAGCTTCTTAGAGTTCAGTGGATAAGTGTAGAGGACGAAATCCGGAGATCAGAGAGTACCCTTCATCACGAATTGGGCTTGTTTGGGATGGCATGAAGTGCCAGAGTCTAATTCCGATAACATTGTCAGGAGAAATTAAGTAGACACATTAATGACACGAAGACACAGGATCAGAGGTAACAGATCAAATATTTCTGCAACAGTCCAAGCTGTTACTGCAATGAAAAGACTCTTATTCTGGGGTATTTTATTGTTTATTCTTAGATTGGGGTCATGGTTAGGGTAGGCATTTGTCTGGGCTGGGACATTAATTCTTCCCACACTAACACACTGTTGCAAACATACATGAGGATGCACGTATCTGTTTCGTCCCACCCAAACCCCTTCCCACCCTACTTTATTCAACATTTCTTTTTTTTCTTACTGAGTTTATTCATGCCAACTACGCCAGGGGCTAACATCTCACATCCTCACCGTCTTTTCTTTAATTCCCTTTTGGATTTATTATCAGTTATCTTATATTTATGACCTTCCTTCTTGTCTCTTTCGCAAATGGAACTGTTAACAGCAGGACTAATATAGCACTCTGATGAATTTTCAGAGGCTGTGATTATAAATCAATAGAATGGCATTTGCAGAGAGAGATACAGTTCATTGAAAGGTCATCAACTTGAAGTGTTCAATTTATAAATCAATACGTGTTATTTGTAACTTTCACCATTTCCTTCAGGAGGCTTCCATTCCCCATGAAGGTCCTTGTCTCTGGGAACGAGACTATCTACAGTCCCTGACCTGCATGCATGGTTGGACTCTTCCTTATTCTTTCACACAATGTGGAAGGAGAGTGTTTACTGTCCGTCCCTACTTGCGTAGCTAATGTGCCTGTTCAGAGTTAAAGATCAAATATGTTGGTGGGCTAGGAGTCGCATCAGGAATGCTCCTTTCCTAAAGGCATGGGTGAACTAGTTTCATTTATAGTGTAGTTACCCACACCCACATGTGAGCTCTATGTTCAGTTCAGGTCACTTCATTATAGGAAGGATGTGCCAGCTTTAGAGAGGGTGCAGAGGAGATTTGCCAGGATGCTGCCGGGATTAGGGGAACATGACTTATGAGCAAAGGCTGAGTGAGATAGTGCTTTTCTTTTTTGGAGCGAAGGAGGATGAGGGGTGCAAGGGGCATAGATAGAGTGGACAGCCAGTGCCCTATTGCCAGAGTGGGAATAGCTGACACAAGGTGTCATAATTTTAAGGTGATCAGAGGAAAGTATAGGGAGGATGCCACAGGTAGGTTTCTTAATGTAAAGAGTAATAGGTATGCTGCCAGGGGATGGGGGGGGGGGGGGGGGGGTTGGTAGAGGCAAATATATTAGGGAGATTTAAGAAAGCCTTAGATGGGCACATGGATGAAAGAAAGATGAAGGGCTATGTGGGAGGAAAGGGCTAGATTGATCTTGGTGTAGGTTTAAAGGTTGGCACAACAATGTGGGCCAAAGGACTGTACTGTTTTATGTTCTGTGAACTGAATTTAAACTCCACTTCTGTGGTAAGGTTTGAGCTCCTAATTCTTTGGATTAGTTTGCAATTGGGTATGAATCCTCTTAGTTGAGTATGATCATCTCCCAGTCTTCAGAACAGGTGCAATGAGTTGAGGGTATTGTGTCTCTTTGTTTGTCAAATTTGCTAGAATTTCCCACTTTGCTGAACTAAATTCCGAAATAGATTCTCTTCTCAACTAGAATCAGATCAAGGAAATTGTTTGAAATAATTGATGTAAAATTATAGGAAATAGTAAGAGGAACAGGCAACACATACAAAATGCTGGAGGAACTCAGAAGCCAGGTAACATCTATGGAAAAGAGTGCAGTTGACATTTTGGGCCGAGACCCTGCTGTGTCCTGCTGAAGGGTCTCGGCCCGAAACGTTGACTACTCTTTTCCTTAGATGCTGCCTGACATTCTGAGTTCCTCCAGCATTTTGTGTGTGTTGCTTGGATTTCCAACATCTGCGGATTTTCTCTTGTTTGTGAGTAGGAAGAACAGATTGTTTTTGTCTTTTATGCCTTCTATATCACTCCTATCAAAAGAAGTATTTCTAGTAGAATATCTAGTAGTTTTGTGAGCTAGCCACAGAACATCCTGTACATCACCAATGCCATCTTGGACAATGCTATTTAAATAATAAAATTTGCTCTTACATTCTTCCTTCCAAAATGGGTAACCTCACATTTTCCCACAGTACTCTCCATCTGCCAGCTTCTTGCCCCACTTGCATAGCCCTTTCACAGTATGATTCCAATAATCTGGAACATTGAAAACTTTAGACTGGCAGATATTCATGTTACTCCTGTTAATGTAACCATACACTTTAAATTCACATTTTTTTAGAACTTACATAGTAAACCTTGGAAGTTTAAAGTTCACATTTCTAGCGAGCCTATTAATTTTAAAGGCTCCATGAAACCAGTGAGCTTCAGCAAAGTGTAGGAAAACCGTCCTGGCAAGTTTCATGGGAGCAGACGAAACAGGGCCCCTGTGAATTTCAGGGAGTCTGGGAACTGGAGTCCTGACAAGCTTTGGAGAGAATAGGAACTGAATCCCAGTAAATTTCAGAGCAGTACAAGGAATATCATCTGTGAGCCAGATGCCAAACCATTAAGATTTCCAAATAGTCAATTAGCGGATTATTGGAGTTTTACTGCGTATTTCTTCGCAGGCTCTTTGTGTCCTCTTCACAGCCCACTAAACCATTTATCCTTTACAGCAGCAGTAAATGTGGCCGCAGTACTCTTAATCCCTTCATCCAAGTCATTAACACAGATTGTAAATGGTTGAGGCCACACACTGTGGAAGCCCACAGTGATGGTTCAGTGATTGGCAATCTGAGAGCAACTTCTATCCTGACTCTCTGTTTTTTGTTAACAGGGTCCTGGAAAGCTCTCTCATTCCCAGTTCTGATCAGAAATCGGAAATTGCAATTTATGTTATTGTTGTAAGAAGGGTTAAGGGCGACTGAGCGGTTTTGATATGAACAAATGCCTTAATAGTATCTGGTCTGGTAAACAGAAAGCAGAGACATCAGCAGTTTACAGATGTGGGGGGGGGGGGCGGGTGGGTGGTTGGTATAGAAAGAACCTTTACTTCTAACTTCGTGAGTTATAATTATGAGGAAGACTGCACTGCCAAATTGTGGCAAGAAGCAGATGTAGCTGTAATATTGAAGTGGAAATTGGATAAATATTTAACCATTATGAGAAGCAGATAGTCAGAATCCTTCTTCCAGACTAGAAATGGAAGCCAGAGGGCATGAGAGAGGGAAAAAGTTTAAAGGGGATGTGCAGGATGTTTTCTTTTACACAGAGAGTGGTAGGTGTCTGACGGGCTGCCAGGGGTAGTGATGAAAGTAGACACAGTAATGGTATTCAACAGGCTGCTGCCAAGATACATCCTAGGATGCACTGGGACACATAATCAATGATATAACCTGAGGTCATCGGACGTTTCGGGCCTTTCAACATCAGACCGTGTTGCCCAGGCGACCCAGCCTCACTTGTGTCCCACCTCTTGATCCATAACCATCTGCCTCTGTGACAGTCCCAATGGCTCTTTTCTCTACAGCCCCCATAATGCCAAGGAGAGGGTAGGTTGGCAGAGCGAGCAGCCAGCAAAACCTCTACACCCCAACTCCATAGGCTCTGGCACTGCTCTACCAGCTGCTGGTATTTGGCTTCCTTACGTTCAGACAGCTCCTCAGTCCGGTCTTCCAAGGCACTATGAGTTCTACCATGAACACGCACAAAATGCTGGTGGAACGGAGCAGGCCAGGCAACATCTATAGGAAGCAGTACAGTCGACGTCTGGGGCCGAAACCCTTCGTCAGGACTAACTGAAAGAAGAGATAGTAAGAGATTTGAAAGTAGGAGGGGGAGATCCGAAATGATGGGAGAAGACAGGAGGGGGATGGGATGAAGCTAAGAGCTGGAAAGGTGATTGGCAAAAGGGATACAGAGCCAGAGAAGGGAAAGGATCATGGGACGGGAGGCCTAGGAAGAAAGAAAGGGGGAGGGGAACACCAGAGGGAGATGCAGAGCAGGCAAGGAGTGATTGTGAGAGGGGCAGAGAGAGAGTAAAAAGGGGGGGGGGGGGAAGAATAATTAATAAATAAATAAACAAACAAACAAATAAATCAGGGATAGGGTAAGAAGGGGAGGAGGGGCATTCACAGAAGTTAAAGAAATCAATGTTCATGCCATCAGGTTGGAGGCTACCCAGATGGAATATAAGGTGTTGTTCCTCCAACCTGAGTGTGGCTTCATCTTGACAGTAGAGGAGGACATGGATAGACATAGCAGAATGGGAATGGGACGTGGAATTAAAATGTGTGGCCACTGGGAGATCCTGCTTTCTCTGGTAGGTGTTCAGCGAAACGGTCTCCCAGTCTGCGTCGGGTCTCACCAATATATAAAAGGCCACACTGGGAGCACCGGACGCAGTATACCACACCAGCCGACTCAATGGTGACGTGTCGCCTCACCTGGAAGGACTGTCTGGGGCCCTGAATGGTGGTGAGGGAGGAAGTGTAAGGGCAGGTGTAGCACTTGGTCCGCCTACAAGGATGAGTGCCAGGAGGGAGATCGGTGGGAAGAGATGGGAGGGGGATGAATGGACAAGGGAGTCGCGTAGGGAGCGATCTCTGCGGAAAGCAGAAGGGGGGAGGGGAAGATCTGCTTGGTAGCGGGATAAGTTCTACCATGACCACCTGCTTCGAGGCTTCTGACAGAATGTCAACGTCAGGCCTCAGCGAGGAAGTCTGGGAACTCTTGTCATGAGCTCTGTGGCTTGCCATAGACCATTGATCAGGGTATCCTGAGCATCTGTGTTTACTAATTGTTAGAGCCGTTAAGCCCAGATGCTTACGGTTTGGTCTTTTGGGTTGATTGTGACCAGCATGTGTTTCTCACGTTCTATGATTACTTAAAGGGGACTCTCGCTATGTTCTGTCGTGGAGACTCGGTTGTTTCTGCCTCCGATGCTCTGTCGGTATTCCTGTGCCTTGTTTACGTCTCTTCAGGGAGAGTCTGCTGGGCCGGGACACTGTCAGCACCTACCGTGACTGAGGCTGCAGTCTGCCGCGCCTGGGTTGAGTTGGTGCCAGTGACCACCGGGGCAGAGGAGAGGGAGCTTGCCTTTGGGTCTCGTCCTGTGAGCGTGAACTGTGACAACTTTAACTGCTGGCCAAGATCGACTTTCGGTTGCCAGTCAGTTGCGATGGTGAGCGAGCTTGCTGGTGATCTGGGCCGAGGCTGTGGTTGGTCTCTAGCTTTGACAAAGGCTATGGGCATTTAGACGTGTGATATGGATCACGAGCAAGCAGAGGAGATTTGGTGTACTTCGGCATCGTGGTTGGTGCAGACATAGTGGGCTGAGGAGCCTGTTCCTGTGCCGTTCTGTTCAATATTCTAGGCTAAACAATCACGTGCAGAGCTATGGGGAAGGAGCAGGGAAAAGCTCATTCAGTGAACTGGCACGGGCACGATGATGCAGAAGAGTTAGTGTAATGCTGCATGTTGGCATAGCTTTATTGTGGAATGAAGTCATCTTCATGTAATATTGATAAAAATTCTGCACCATTACTTTTGCTGATGCACCATATAAAATTGCATTATACATCCTATTAAACTTTTTCTTCATCTTGGAAACTTGCTCTGCTTTACAGCTGCCATCACAAAGCAAAGCTACACTGCTGCAGAGCTTCCTCAACCATTATGGATTGACTAAATACCCATTGACACAAGCAACAGAAATTTGCTTGATCTGACATAATCCGAAGAATCATAGAAAATGATTAATTACAAAAGACTCATTAAATAAACGGTAGTGCTCCTACTGAGGTGGGGACGGAGGGGTTTATCTACAATTCCTATGCCCCATTCTGCCATCCATTGCCATTTCTTGCAGTTACAGGATGAGCTGATTATAAATAGAAGATAAAGGTCTTATAAACACACAGTGAAATATATACTTCCATTCCCCCTTCAAACAGGCCTTAAAGCTTTTCACTTTCTCAAAAAAAGAACCAACAATTTCCCCTCCACCACCACCCTCCTCCGTCTGGTAAAACTAGTCCTCTCCCTTAACAATTTCTCCTTTGGCTCCACCACCTTTTCCAGACTTGTGGGGTACCATGGGCACCCTCATGGGCCCCAGCTATGCCTGCATTTTCAATGGCAACGTAGAACAGCCCATGCTCGAAGCCTACCCCAGTAATGCTCCCCAATTCTCCCCTGCTACATTGACAACTGCAATGGCACTGCTTCATGCACCCATGCTGAGCATGAAAAATTTCATCAAATTTGCCCCTAAATTCCACCCTGCCCCTAAATACACTTGGTCCATTTCTGACACCTCCCTCCCATTTCTCAAGCTCTCTGTCTCCATCGCTGGACAAACTGTCACCAACACCTTCTATAAAACTACAGATTCCCACAGTTATCTTGACTTGTACCTCTTCACATCCTGTTTCCTGTAGAAACGCTATTCCTTTTTCTCACTTCCTTCGTCGCTGCTGTATCTATTCCCAAGAGGCGGCTTTTCTTTCCATCTTCAAAGAACTGGTTTTCCCTCCTTGGCACAGAAAGGCCAGTTTCCATGCTGTGCTTCTCTGTGACTCTGTAATTTCTTCCTGTTTCTGGGCTCTGCTTCATTTAAGCTTAGTGGTGTATTCTTACCAGAATTGCATATGCTTGCATTTAGTGCTGAATCCAGTTTTTGTCAATGAAAATATAACCTTAGAACTTTTATTAGATTGTTGTTTACATGCTTAATGTCTGTTATTCCTCTTCTCCCTTCTGTCCTAGGTAGTGTTAATCAAAATGTGTTCAAATGTACTCAGTATTTTCTAAAATTTGTTATTTCAGTTCTTATTTTTCTTTGTAAATTTTCCAGATCCTTTATGGAACAAGATATTACACCAAAAGAATACCTTAATTTGGGTATAGTGAAAGTGTTTATTGCCTTTGTTATATTTTCGCTATTGAGCTCTGGCAGATTTTCTTAAGCTTGAAGTAAATACTGTCAAAAGTTTTCCCTTTGTCACACAATAATTTATTTTCTTTGCTCGTGGATATCCCAGATGCATATATGTTTCATGTTCATCCACCGGTTGTATTGTACCCTGCTGCCCTGTTTGTATTCTGCTCTGTTCCATTGTAACTTTCTTTATTTTTGATGTTCTGCACTTATCCAGTCCAAAGTTCATGTCTATATCTTTCAAAGATAATTCTACTATTTGAATTAATTGCTTTAGCTTTCCTGACGAAGCAGTGTATAATCTCTGATGATCCGTATATATAGAAAGTGTGTCAAGGTGTAATTCGTTTTGTTGTTTCTGATTTGATACCCATTTTTCATCCAATTCTTATTGTTCATCTGATTATTATTGTTGTTATTATAATGTGTTTTACACATTGATTGTTTGTCCTTTTGGGGGCAGTCGTTCATTCATTCTGTTGTGTTTCTTGTAGTTACTGTGAATGCCTCAGGAAAATGAATCTCAGGGTTGTGTATGGTGACGTAAATGTACTTTGGTAATAAATTTACTTTGAGGTTTGATTATTGTAAAAAACACATTCTTTCAGAGAATCTTGTTCAATATATTTCTACAGGCCAACATTTGTGCACCTCAGTGTTATTTGATATGGTCAGCCAATGTTCATCTGTAGAAACAATTACTTTTTCACTGATAAACTGACATCTGATCACGGGCATACGATCACGGGCACAAGTCAAGGGTTCACTCTGACCAACTCTACTCTTGTCACTGTCTGTCAGTGAGAGTTGACAGTTTCTGATGTTTAAACAGCCAGTTCCACTCCTGTGGTTGAGTCAGATGGCTGTGAGATCAGAGGATTGAGCCTCACATCAGTATTTGACAGTCCAGTCTAGGAATGGAAACAAAAATTGAAGGAATATCAGATTATCAGAGGTGAAACTCTTTAACCTAAACTGAAAAACACTGAGTATGCCGAAGTGCTATTAAAAGCCCAGGATTCCCTTTCCAGAGCTCATCACCCGAATCTCTCAATCAGTAACAGATAAAATGGGAAAACCGGTCATCTTCAGTATTCTCAGTATTATTTATTTACCTATCTGTGCTTTGATTAATTAATCAATGTATTTATTGAAGTTCGTGGTCTGTTTTCTTGTGCACATTGGTTATTTGTCAGTACTTGTGTGGAGTTTACTGGATTTCTCTGTTCTACAGCGAATGCCTGCACGAAAATGAAGCTCAAGATAGTGTACGGTGGCACCTAAGTACTTTGATAGTAAATTTACTTTCAACTTGAACTTTATTTGTATACCTTTGTTTTTGTACAGAAATCACAAAAGGCAAATAGAGAAAGAAATGGATCACTGAACTTCATGCAGGAGGAGTGAGGTTTAGGAATAGCAAGGATTGTTACAAGTACACAAGGTGCCAGTGAGTACTGTAGACTGCTTAGGTCCACTCATTTAAGGAAGGATATGTTGTGCCAGTTAATGGTGGTATCCCTATGCCTCTTAGTTAGCCACTCCTACATGGGAGGAGTTTGCATATTGTACAAGCAGAGAGATCAGTAAAGTTCAGTTGAATATCCTGTTTGCTACCGTGTTGGGTGTCTCTGCACTGTCCTTCCATATTGAGCATAACAAGATACACAAACGTTGAAGCTAGTAGACTAATTCCTGGGTTGAGAGGGTTGCCTGGCCATGAGCAGTGAAAGATATTGCATCTATATTCTTTATAGTTCAGAAGAATAAGAAGTGCCTGTATTGATGTTTAAACAGTTATGGGGGGGGGGGGGAGCAACATGGCAGGATTTCAAATGTTTCTCTTATTCAAAGAGAATTTCAAAGGAAAAAACAGTATTAAGATTAAGAGGTAGTCACTTAAAACTGGGGTGCTTGGAAATCTTTCACACAGAAGGTGATGAATCTCTGTAATTTTCTACCCCGAAGGAAGAGAAGGGGTCCTGCTGAAGGGTCTGGGTCAACTGTACTCTTTTCCATAGATGCTGCCTGGCCTGCTGAGTTCCTCCAGCATTTTGTGTGTGTTGAAGGAAGTAAATAAATTTGTGAAAGATCAGGGAATTGAGAACTAAAGGGAATTGATAAAGAGGAGGAGCTGAGCCTGGGTTAGGTTATACTAAATATGGGACAGTTTTGGCCAGGCTGAGTGTTTCTATATTCTTGTGTTTTTAATGTCTTTATGTCCTATCTAAGGGATTGTCATTTACACATAAGTATTGGCTTGTGAACATCTTCAGCTTGTGATAAGGGGCAAGACAAACACTTCTTTTAACGGCAAATACTGGGGAAGAAAGTAACTTTAATTTCATCATGAAATTTCAAAATCAGCGTCAAATTTATTGTCAGTGACACTAGTCGAAAAAGTTGTTTTGTGGCAAATGTACAGTACAAGCTTAAAAAAAATTAATAATTTTTAAGGCATCTGTTGGTCTCAGGAGACCATGGATTTGCGCCTTGGAAGGTTTCCAGGGTGCAAGCCTGGGCAGGGTTGTATGGGAGACCGGCAGTTGCCCAAGCTGCAGGCCTTCCCCTCTCCACGCCATCAATGTTGTCCAAGGGAAGGGCACTAGGACCCAAGCAGCTTGGCACCGGTGTCGTCACAGAGCAATGTGTTGTTAAGTGTCTTGTTCAAGGACACAACACGCTGCCTCAGCTGAGGCTCGAACCAGTGACCTTCAGGTAACTAGTTTGATGCCTTATCCATTAGGCCACACACCAACACAAAGTTACAATAATAAATACTGTAAAAAAATGAATAATGGGATAGTGTTCATGGGTTCATAGACTCTTCAGAAGTCTGTTAGCTGAAATCTTGAGTGTGGGTCTTCAGGCTCCTGTAACTCCAAGATAGGAGTAGTGACAAGAGGGCACGTCCTGGATAGTGGGTGTTTCTAATGAGGGACACCACCCTCATGAGGTTTTGCCTTTTGATGATGTCCTCGATGGTAGAGAGGCTAATGACCATGGTGGAGCTGGCTGAGTATTTCCAACATTTTTTGTCTTTTCTTTCAGATGACTAACATCTGTGGTGCTTAGCTTTGAGATGGAGACGGCTGAGGCGCCATCCCTCTGCTGATTCTTGTAATATTGTACATTGGCACTTCCATTCCATTCCAGACAGTCAGAATGCTCTCCGTGGCACACCTGTAGAAACCTGGCAGAGTCTTTGGCAACATACCAATTTGAAAATAAATCTCCATTTTCTTTTCACAAACAAAAGAAAATCTGCAGACACTGGAAATATAAACAATACACACAAAATGCTGGAGGATCTCAGCAGGCCAGGCAGCATCTATGGAACTGGAGATGAGTCAGTGTAAGAAAGTGACTTCTCATCCTTTTTCTCTAGTCCTGATGAAGGGTCTCGGCCTGAAACATCGACTGTACTCTTTTCCATAGATGCTGCCTGACCTGCTGAGTTCCTCCAGCATTTTGTGCGTGTTACTCCATTTTCTTTTGTGACATTCGAAACTTGTCTTATCTCATGGCTTTTAAGAAATGTGTTCAATAGTCCCTTCTGTTTGAAAATTAATTTTCTTCTCCACATCATAAACCTTTTGCAAGTTATTCCAAAAGATTTGTCATGCCTTGCATTTCCACTGTGTAACCCAACTCCAAGATAACTACCTTCAGAGCACCCCCGATTCTGTGTATATTCCACTCTGTTCATGAAATACTGTAGATGGATTAATTCACCCCAATGAAATATATAATAATATGTATTAATTTTATTCAGGATGAAGTGTTTTTTTTTACTTTTAGCTGTGGAGGAACCCTGGAGGGAATTGTGAGTTAGATAATTTATTATCTGTGACATTTAGTTGGCTGAGGTATTGCACATTTTTTTTAACGGTCTGTTGTTTGATAATTGATGCTCCCTTTCTATGATCAGGAAAAGCTGTTTCTGAAAGTTTCTAATTCTTGGGTATAATTAGGGAGAGAGAGGGGTGGGTGTTTGTAAAGGAGAGCAAACCAAAAACAGACCATTCATCAGACATAGAGTGGTACTGCAGTGACTCTAAAATTCACATTGAGGCCACCACAGGGGCTCGCAAATGGCACGGAAACAGAATATTTTTTAATGCTGTCAATTTTTAATTTATTTATCTGAGGATATGGTATCACTAATGAGTCCAGTACTTCTACACTCATAACTGCAAATAGAAGATCTCTTTCTCGGCTGCTTTCTTGAATCTCTGCAATCTGTGTGACAAAGGTGTTCCACGGTGTCAGAAAAGAGTTTCAGGACTTTATTTAAACCGCGATGATGACCGTGTTCCAGTGGGTCAGATTATACTGGTTCCATCCCACTGTCCGTGTGTACTGTTCAAAGCAGCAACACACAAAACACTGGTGGAACCCGGCAAGTCAGGCGGGGAAAGCACCTGTGAACGAAAATGGGCGGCTGGTGCTCCGGGGTCAAGGCCTCTCCGATGAAGATATAATTAGCTTTCTTTGTCACGTGTACATCGAAACGTTGAAACGTACAGTGAAGTGCATTGTTTACGTCAAATCACCTCAGCAAGGATGGTGGTAGAGGCCGTCCACAAGTGTCGCCGTGCTTTGGGGACCAACTTAGCAAGCCTACAACTTACTAACTTTAACAGTACGTCTTCGGAATGTGGGAGGACGCTGGGAGCACCCGGAGGAAATTGTTTTGTATTCCAGAAACTAATTGAAAGAAAAACATAGGGTCCTGGGATAAGTTGTCAACCTAGTTTTTCAGTAGTGAGGTGCTCACATGTGGTGGGGTGGTGTAATGACGTAAGCCATTCACGTACTTCTTACACATAACCCATAATGAATTATGCAATCAAACAAAGAATGCTTACTCAAACAATATATTTACAATACTACTGAAATATTAAATACACTACTCTCCTTCCTGTTGAGATAAAAACTCCAGTTCCATATAGAGTGCATCACTCAAATAGGAAACGTGTTGCTCTCTAGTCATAGATACACAGTATACAATACAACTGTTTGTTTCCACGGATGCTGCCCAACCCGCTGAGTTCCTCCAGCGTGTTGTGCGTAACACAACTACAATACTGACATTCACGGCATAGTAAATTTAAAATTGTCCCATTTAAGCCTAAAGATTTAATCACTGTGAAGGATTTCTTATTCTTGTGGGATAATGTCTTCCCTGACAAGGGGGTAGACTCTCTGCTTTGCAGTTGAGATTTGTGGTCGTGAAACAATCTCAGGTTCGGGGGCCTCCTCCGTGGTGGTTGTAGGAGTTGACTCTGGGACTGCAGGAAGTGGTTCCGACAGCTCTGGCTACCTTTCTTTTTTAACAGTTAACTCAGCTCTCCTCAGCTGAACAACGTGTCGTCTCCAGGTGACATCAACACAATCTCCACAGTGTAGGAGAGTGGTCCAGTTTTATCCTTAATCTTTCCAAGTCCCCACTTCTGATCACCTCTGCAGTCCCTCACCAGGACTGCTTGTCCAGGAGTGAAACAGCGAACCTTCTTGCTCGAGGAGCCCTCAATTTGTCCCAGCTGTTTGCCTGCACATACCTTCTGAAGTTGGGTTTGAGCGGATCCAAGCAAAGAGACTACTGAAAAACAGCATAGCTGGTAAGTTGTTGATTGTGGAATGTGTTGCATTATGATATGCAAGGAGGAAATTGCTGAGCTTCTGGTTTAGTGTCAGTGTAGTGTGTTCTGCTGACATTGCTTATGATGCGTTCTTTAGACTCTGGACAAACTTTCCCCCCAGCCATTGGTAGCTGGCTGGTACAGTGCAGATGTAATACGTCTTCTTCTATTATCTTCACAAATGACTGAAACAATTCTGCAACTGTGCTCCATTGTCACTAAGTGTTCAGGAACACCAGTCATTGAGTAGAGTCTTATAACCATATAACAATCACAGCACGGAAACAGGTCATCTCGGCCCTCCTAGTCCGTGCTGAACTCTTAATCTCACCTAGTCCCACCTACCCGCACTCAGCCCACAACCCTCCACTCCTTTCCTGTCCATATACCTATCCAATTTTACCTTAAATGACACAACTGAACTGGCCTCTACTACTTCTACAGGAAGCTCATTCCACACAGCTATCACTCTCTGAGTAAAGAAATACCCCCTCGTGTTTCCCTTAAACTTTTGCCCCCTAACTCTCAAATCATGTCCTCTCGTTTGAATCTCCCCTACTCTCAATGGAAACAGCCTATTCACGTCAACTCTATCTATCCCTCTCAAAATTTTAAATACCTCGATCAAATCCCCCCTCAACCTTCTACGCTCCAATGAATAGAGACCTAACTTGTTCAACCTTTCTCTGTAACTTAAGTGCTGAAACCCAGGTAACATCCTAGCAAATTGTCTCTGCACTCTCTCTAATTTATTGATATCAATTTAATTTATTAATTAATTTAATTTATCAATACTTCTTGTCATATCAACAGTGTGTGAGGCTGCAGTGGAGGCTATTGAGAAAACTGCTGTCCACTTTGTAGCTGCATCCATGACTACCAAGAATTTTATTCCCATGAATGGTCCAGCAAAATCCATGTGAACCCTCTGCCAGAGCAATTCCTAGGAATGGAGAAGTGCAGCTCTTGGCATCTTCTGAAGGTGTTGGCATCCTGAACAGTGTATGACAAGCTTTGTCTACCCCAGCAGACAAAGCTTCAAGCTTTCATTTTGACCGCATCTAGATGATCGGCTTGTATCTCCTCCAACACTTGAGCTCTCAGTTTGGATGGTACAACATCTCTCAATCCCTACACAAGGCAAGCTCTGTCGAGGGCAAGTTCATCTCCACAGTGGTAAAAATGGAGGACTTGGCATTTCTACTGCACATTCCAGCTACTTTGGATGGTCATGTAGAACCGAGTCTTTACTGTTTTTGCTTTGGATCATCTCTGCGGAAACTTTTGATTTGCATTAGGTAGAATATGTCAAGAGGCATGTCCTCTTTTGTATATTTTTCAGGTGTTTTTCAAGGTTAATCCATCAGTATTTTCATGATTAGTCATCCTCTTGAATTTGATCTTGTAGTTGTGTCCTCCAAGAAGCAGAGCCTGTCTCTGTGTTTGTGCTGCTGCTGTTAGTGGAAAACTTTCTGTGGATTGAAAATGGACACCAGTGGTTGATGATCAGCAATGAGGATAAACTCTCCCATGCAGGTACTGGTTGAAACCAGACTCAAGATCTCTCTGTCAATCAGTGAGTAATTTTTCTCTGCAGCAGTAAGGGAACGTGGTGCAAAATCTATGCGAAATTCTCTTCAATTGCTCATAACATGTGACATGATTGCACCTATACCATAATGCAAGGAGGTCAAAGGCAAGCTGCACAGGATGATGTGGATCCTAATGAGTGAGTACAGTATCTAATGTCACAGTTTCTTTGCCTTTTCAAAAGCCATCATTTCTTCCTGACCAGTAGTCATGAGTTCAAGGGGTGGAACACAGTAGCCAAGTTTGGCAAGAACCTGTTGTAGGAATTGGAAAATCTTAAAAAAGACTGCAACAGTGACTTGCCTTTTGGCCTTGGGCCATCCACCACTGCTTGAATGTTCTCAGCACCATTGTGTAATTCTTGTGCATCAATAATGTGACCACAGTAAGTGATGCTTTGTTTAAAGGATTCACATCATGCTCTGCGCTTATAATCTTCTTACCTTTTTAACACTGTCTTGAGATTTTGGAAATATTCCTTGTCATCCTTACCAGTAACAATAATGTTATCCAGGTAGCACTGAGTGCTTGGGCAGCCTTGCAACACCCTGGTCCATAACTTTCTGCCAGAGTGCAGGTGCAAATGCTACTCTAAAAAATAAATCTATTACAATGATAAACCCTTTTGTGAGTGTTTATGGTGAGAAGCACTTTGGACTCTTCTTCCATCTCCATCTATAGGCAGGCCTCAGCTAAGTCCACTTTACTGAAGTGTTTCCCTTCAGGAAGCTTTGCAAATATATCCTCTGTCCAGGGCAGAGGGTATTGATCTACTTTCAGTATTTGGATGATGGCGATCTTAGAATCACCACAGATCGTGACAGTACATTCCTTCTTGTCTGCTGGAACCACTGGTGTGCCTATGGGCACCACTTAACCTTAGAAAGAATTCCTTTAGCCTAAGTGCAATCAAGCTCACTGGCTACTTCATCACAGATGGTAAAAGGAACTGGATGGGCTTTGTTCAATTCTATTTTAATTAATTGTTAATTAATTAAACGGTACAGTCAAGATTACCAGAGAGAAAGTGCTTGGGAAGCTAAATGGACTAAGGATAGATAAGACTCCTGGACCAGATGAGGTGTACCCAAGGGTTCTAAAGGAGGTGGCTTTGTAGATTTTGGAGGCATTGGGAATGATCTTCCAGGAATCAATAGACTCTGGCATGATTCCAGAGGACTAGAAGGTTGCAGATGTAGTTCCACTGTTTAAGAAAGGAGGGAGACAGCAAAAAGAAAATTACAGACCTATTAGTCTGACATCGGTAGTTGGAAAGTTATTGGAGTCGATCCTCAAGGATGAGGTTATGAAATACCTCAAGGTGCATGACAAGGTAGGCCCAAACTAGCATGGTTTCATGAAGGAAGATCCTGCCTCACCAACATATTTGAATTTTTTGAGGTAATCTCAAATAAGATTGACCAGGGAGAGGCTGTGGATGTTGTGTATTTGGATTTTCAAAAGGCCTTCGATAAGGTGCTGCATAAGAGGCTGCTTAATAAGATGAAAGCCCGTGGAATTACAGGGAAGATATTGGAAGGGGTGGAGCATTGGCTGATAGGTAGAAAGCAAAGGGTGGGAATAAACGGATCCTATTCTGGTTGGTTGCCAATTACTAGTTTTGTGGCTAAGTTTGTGGATGACACCAAGATAGGTGGAGGAACAGGAAGTGTTGAAGAAACAGAAAGGTTGCAGAGAGACTTGGTCAGTTTAGGAGAGAGGGCAAAAAAATGGCAGATGAGATACAATGTTAAAAAATGTATGTTTGTACATTTTGGAAGAAGAAATAATTGGGCAGATTATTATTTAGATGAGGAGAAAATTCAAAAATCGGAAGTGCAAAGTGTAAAGTGCTTGGGGGTCCTCGTGCAGGATACCCTAAAGGTTAACCACCAGGTTGGATCGGCAGTAAGGAAAGCGAATGCTATGTTGGCATTCATTTCAAGAGGAATAGTGTAAAAGAGTAAGGAGGTGTTGATGAGGCTCTATGGGGCACTGGTGAGACCTATTTGGAATACTGTGCGTAGTTTAGGGCCCTCTATCTTAGAAGGGATGCACTGATGTTGGAGAGGGTTCAGAGAAGATTTACGAGGATGATTCCTGGAATGCAGGGGCTAACATATGAGGAGCGTTTGTCGGCTCTTGGACTGTATTCATTAGAGTATAGATGAATGAGAGGGGATCTCATAGAAACATTTTGAATGTTGAAAGGGTTGGACAGAGTAGATGTGGAAAGGCTGTTTCCTTTGGTGGGTGAGTCCAGAACAAAAGGCCACAGTCTTAGAATTAGAGGGCACCCATTTAAAACAGAGCTGAGGAGAAATTATTTTAGCCAGAGGGTCGTGGATTTATGGAATTCATTGCCTGATCATTGAGGGTGTCTTAGAAGGAGATTGATAGGTATCTAATTAGTCAGGGTATCAAGGGATGTGGGGAAAAAGCTGGAAACTGGAACTAGATGGGAGAATAGTTTAGCTCATGGTGGAGTGGTGGAGCATACTCAATGGGCCGAATGGCCTACTTCTGCTCCTTTGTCTTGTGAACATGTGAATTCCCATCAAGTTCATTGTTCCCCGTTTTCCTCAAGATTCAATTTTACTCTGTCCTTCTGCCCTGGTTCCAAGGGCAGAAAACCTGATGCCCTCTTCAGAAGATTTCCTTCCTCTGAGACCCCTGAGGTACTCAATGTCATCTGTCCTGCTCACTGTCTCGCGGGTGCAGTGCAATGAGACATTAAAGCCTTGGTGCAAATTGCTCAACAGAACGAGGCAGCTCCTAGTCAACCTTGTTTATGTTCCCAGCTCTGCGCGCTCATGGGTATTGCAGTGGGGCCATTCTTCCCGGTTATCCCGTCACCCTGGAACCAAGCGTACTCAGGCCTTCATCAGTCGGCAGTTCTGGTGGCCCTCCATGGGAGATGACATCCGCAACTTTGTCTCAGCCTGCTCGGTCTTTACTCAAGGTAATGAATTCTAACCGGTCTCCCGCTGGTCTGTTACAACCCCTGTCTATCCCCAAGAGACCCTGGACCCACATTGCCCTGGATTTTGTCACTGGTCTTTCCCCATCAGATGGTAACACCACCATTCTCACAGTTAGTTGATCGTTTCTCCAAGTCTGTACACTTCATTCCTTTATCTAAGTTCCCCTCTGCCAAAGAAACAGCCAAATTACCAGCACTGCATGCTTTTAGATTACATGGTTTACCTGTAGATGTTGTGTCAGACGGGGCTCTCAGTTCACATCCAACTTCTGGAGGGCATTCTGTAATCTTCTGGGTGACTCTGTGAGTCTGTCTTCAGGTTTCCAACTACAGACCAATGGCCAGACCGAACGGGCCAACCAACAGCTAGAGATTGTATTGTGATGTCTAGTCTCCCAGAACCCCTCCGCGTGGGATCAGCAGCTACCGTGGGTTGAGTACGCCATAAACTCTCATCTGTCCTCATCCACCAGTCTGTCCCCTTTCGAGTGCTGCCTTGGCTACCAACCTCCACTGTTTCCTGCCCAGGAGGAGGAGGTTGGTGCTCTGCCTGCCAAGGCATTCATCTGCTGTTGTCAGCGGATGTGGAGGCGTACTCATTCTGCCCTTCTCCATGCCCCTGCTAGGATCAAGCATCAAGCTGACCGCCATCACTCCAAAGCCCCACATTACTGCCAGGGACAGCGTGTGCGGCTTTCAACCCGAGACCTGCCCTCCAAGGTGGATTCCTGCAAGCTCGCCCCCTCGCTTCATCGGCCCCTTTCCCATTGCTAAAGTCATCAGCCCTGCTGCTGTCTGTCTCAAGCTCCCCTCCATTCTCCGCCGCATTCATCCCATCTTCCACGTGTCCCGCATAAAGCCCTTCATGAGCCACCCCCTATGTCCTTGCCCCAAACTTCCCCCTCCCCCATGGCTCATCGATGGGTGAGAGGACATCACGGTGCATTGATTACCTGACATTCATCGCCGGGGCCGTGGCCTCTGTTACCTTGTGGACTGGGAGGGTTATGGTCCTGGGAGAGGTGCTGGGACCCTGTCCAAAGCATCCTGGACCCCTCTCTCATCAGGGACTTTGATGACCAGCACCCAGCTCTACCTGCCGTGATGCCAAGAGGTGTCCGTGGGGGTGAGGGGGGGTATTGTCAGTACCTCCAGTCAGTAACTCTGTCCTTTTGTGTGTTTCCCCCTAGCTGTCAGTCTGTGGTTTTGTATAGCCATGTACTCCAGTCCCTGCTCCTGCTCTACTCCGGCCCCTGTGTTTCTGAGTACTCCATCTCTCGTCTGCTTCTCATTATCACCTGTATTGCTGCCACCTGTGTCTCATTGTGCTCCACCTATCATCTGCCTCTCTGTTTATTGCTCAGTTTATTTCAGTTCTGTGTTTTCACCTGTTTGCTGTCAGATTGTGCCAGTGTATTTCACTCAGCCTTTCCAGCATGTGTATCTGCACTCTGTCTCTGAATATCGACTCTGCCTGTTTCCGGTCTTTGGATTTCTCTGGATGTTTTGATCTCTGCCTGAACTTTGATGCTGACTTTGTTTGAACCTTGGGACTTATTACTCAATTAATATCACTGTGTGTGCAGTACTGTGTCTGTGATTGGATCCCTGCTCCAGTGCCCTGACTCTTCTCTTCCAAACTTGATGCGCTTCAATAGGCAGGTAATTGTCACTTTTTCTTTTTAAAACTCCCTTGTTGTCACTCCTCAGTGGTTTTGTAATTGAAAGAAAATCACAGGAACCTGGGCTACCTGGTCTGTTACTTTTACTTTAGTGAGTTGCTCACATGTGATGTGGTGCCATAATGACATATGCCATTCATGTACTTGGAACCTGTGATGAATTATGTAATTAAATAGAGTTCTTAATCAAGCAATATATTTACAATTCAACTGAAATATTAAATATATGACCAAAATTAATGCAGTAACTGAACAAATATAAAATCTCCTTACAGGCAGTGGTGGGAATCAAACCTTGTTTGTAAAAGAATGTGGTGGAATATAGATCAGTTGCAGATATTGGCAGATACCTAACATTTGGTTGGATTAAACTCCATCTGCTATGTATTGTACTTTGGGAAATCAAATGTAAAGGGAGAGTACACTACTTATGGTAGGACCCTCAGCAGCATTGATGAATCTTGGGGTCAAAGTTCATATCTTTTGGAAAGTGGTTACACAGGCTGCGAGGGCAGTAAAGAAGCTGTATGCATGGTTGACTTTATTAGTCAAGGCATTACGTTCAAGAGTTGGGAGGTTATGTTGCAGCTTTATAAACCTCCAGTTAGTCCACAGCTGGAGTATTACATTCAGTTTTGGTTGCTTCATTATAGGAAGGATGTCAAGGTTTTGAAGAGGTTGCAGAGGTTTACCAGGATAATTTCTTTGATTAGAGGGTGTGTGCTTTAGGGGGCGATTGTACAAGCATAGGTTGTTTTCTCCAGTGTGGCAGTAGCTGAAGGGAGGTTTGAAAGAGGTTTATAAGAAGATGAGAGGCACAGATGGATAAGACAAAAGGCACCTTCTTCCCAGAGTCCAGATGTCTAATACCAGAGGACATGCATTTAAGGTGAGGGGGGGGGCGTTCAAAAGAAATGTGCAGGTTAAGTTTTTACATAGTGGTGTATGGAATGTGCTGCCTCAGGGTGGTGGGCGAAAACAAATGGAGGTGCTCAAAAGGTTCTTCAATGGATATATTCAAGAATTAAGATTAAAGATTCAAGATTGTTTTGTCATTTTAGTACACAAGTCTATATGCAGTAAAGAAAATATTAAAAATGCAATAAATAAATGGGTGGACATATCAGAATTGGAATGGCAAGTGAAATGGGTAACATATCGGAATGGGATGTAGAATTGAAGTAGGTGATATTGGAATGGGAAGTGACATCCCATTTTAATTGCACTTCCTATTCCCATTCCCATATGTCAATCCATGGCCTCAATGAGGTCATAACTTGGGTTAGAGGAACAACACCTGATATTCCATCTGGGTAACCTCCAATCTGATGGCATGAATATCGATTTCCCAAACTTCCAGTAATGACCCACTCCTCCCTCCTCTCCTTCACTATTCCCCATCCCCTTTTGCCTCTCACCTTATCTCCTTGCCTGCCCATCACCTCCCCCTTTCTTCCATGACTTCCTGTACTCTATCTGACCTTCCCTTCTCCAGCCCTGTATTTCTTTCACCAATCAACTTCCCAATTCTACTTCACACCTTCCCTTCCCAGTGTCACCGCTCACCTCGTGCTTCTCCCTTCCCTCCCAAGCCGCCTTTTAAATATGCTCCTCATCTTTTTTCCACCAGTCCTGCTGAAGGGTCTCAGCCTGAAATGTCAACTGTACTCATTTCCATAGATGCTGCCTGGCCTGCTGAGTTCCTCCAGCATTTAGATATGAACCTAGTGTAGGCTGAAGGAATTACTTTAGTTAGGCATTTAATTAGTAGTTTCATTAATTCAGTACAGTCTCGTGGACTGAATGGCCTATTCCTGTGTTCTACAATACTATTCAAGAGTCTTGGGTGGGTGTGTGTGTTATATAGCACCTAAGACTTTTGCACAGTACTGTATTTGTCAACATGGAGCAGAGAGCAAGTATGTAAATCTGGCAAGAGCAAAGGATGGTGTGAATTGTGAGGGTGGAGCGCCATGTGATGGTGTGGGACAGATGGCAGAGGAAGAGTACCAAGGGTGGGAGGTGGGGGTGAGGCAGTGCAGACACACCTAGCTCAGATACCAGGCAAGGTAATTTGACTCGAAACAATTGGTTTATTGATCATTACAAAATACCTCTCGGGTGTTTCCTGCTCCCCCTCCTCTCCTTTCCCCTTTTCCAACCAGGATTCCCCTCTCCCTGTGCCCTTCCCATTCTCAGTCCATTCTCAGTCCACAATAGAGACTTGAATCAGAATTGGGTTTATCACTCATGTATGTTGTGAAATTTAATTTTATTTTGCTGCAGTGGTACAATGCAATGCATTAAATTATTGCAGTACCATGCAAAAATCTTGGGCACCCTTGTTTTTTTTTTGTGCCTAAGGCTTTTTCCCAGTAGTATATGTTCCAGATGCAGGCCTTGCAACCCATTTCTTTCATACCAATGATATCTACATGCACTACTCCCATTTTCCTGCATTGGGTCTGATTCCTTCAGCTGTTTTCCTACCCGGGTACAAAAGGGCACATTTGGGTTCATGCAAACATAGTGAGCTGAATGGCCTATTTAGGTGCTGTGTGTATGAGTGCTCCGTTGACTATTTTCATTGAATGCCATTGCTCTAAGCCAGTTTGCTCTCCAGTGATGCCATTTGACCTATTGGAGGCTTTTCAAGTCTGTGGTCTCCTTAACCAGCTTCTTCCCAGACAACGTTCGCGGTCTTCTTAACCAGCTTCTTCCAACTTTCCTCTAATCACTCCCTAGTAAAGCTGTGATTCATTCCTTGGCACTTTGAGTGATTCTCGTTCTTTTCTACGCCCTCCTCAACACAAGTCAATTTTAATTTGTAGCCTCACAGTGAGTCCATCCACCATGGGTGGCCCGACACCATGTTAAAATGCCAGATACTTATTCCATTGTTCTGTTTACTGCTTAATCGCTTTGCCAAATTGTCCAGATAGTGAAGGTTTATTTATAACGACTACATAGTCACATTGAAGAACACTTGTATTGAATGCCAGCATTTGCAACAGCCTGTGGAAATAGTTAGGCAAATTTCTCTGGGTAAAATTAGGAGCAGATGGAGTTCTTTCCTTTTGCCAAACGGCAGCCCATTATCCAAACACTGGATATTGCTTTCAAAGTCAACAGATGTTCTGTTTATTGAGGAATTTACTATGGAAAAGATTTTAAAATAAAAATGTGGTATTGCCCAGTGAAATTCAGTGTTTCAATTCTAAGGCATAGTGCTGGTATGGGCACAAATTTTGCATTGTCAGCTGGCATTACGCCAGAGCTTCTGAAAGATGCCACATTTGAGCTTTGCTAAGATTTGTATGGTGGAAGTATTTCCTGAACTAATTTGGAATAGTCCTTTCATTTAATTGCTGATACATCCATAAGATATAGGAGCAGAATTAGGCCATTTGGCCCATTGCGTCTGCTCTGCCATTTCATCATGTCTGATCCAATTTTCTACTCGGCCCCAATCTCCTACCTTCTCCCTGTATCCCTTCATGCCCAGATCAATCAAGAATATATCAACCTCTGCCTTTAAATATACATAAAGACTTGGCCTTCACAGCTGTCTGTGGCAAAGAATCCCACAGCTCTCTGGACAAAGAAATACCCCCTCACCTCTGTTCTGAGGTTGTGCTCTTTGGGCTCTCCATGTCCACTATCAAGGCCTTTCACCATTTAGGTTACAATTGAAGTTATCTCTCACTCTTCTGTATTCTATCGAATACAGGCCCAGAGCCATCAGTCACACTTCATATGACAAGCCATCCAATCCTGGAATCACTTTTGTTGACCTCCTTTGAGCCCTCTCCAGTTACAGCACATCCTTTCTAAGATGGGGGCCCATAACTGCCCACAATACTCCAAGTGAGACCTCACCAATGCTTTATAAAGTTTCAACATTACAGCCCTGCTTTTATATTCTATTCCTCTTGAAATGAATGCTAATGTTGCATTTGCCTTCCTCACCACAGACTCAACCTGTAAATTAACTTTTGGGAATCCTGCACAAGGACACCCAAGTCCTTTTGCACCTCGGTTTTAATGTATTTTCTCTCCATTTAGAAATAGTCAACCTTTTTATTTTTTCTACCAGAGCACACTTCCCGACATTGTATTCCATCTCCCATTTCTTTGCCCATTCTCCTAACCTGTCTAAGTCCTTCTGTAGCCTCTCTACTTCCTCAAAACTATGTGCCCCTTCAACCATCTTCATATCATCTGCAAACTTTGCAACAAAACTATTAATTTCATCATCCAAATCATTGACATATAATGAGAAAAGAATCGGTCGCACCACAGACTCCTGTGGAACACCACTAGCCAGTCAGAAAAGGTTCCCTTCATTCCTGCACTTTGCCTCCTGCCAATCAGCCACTGCTTTATCCATGCTAGAATATTTCCTAAATACTATGGCTCATAGCTTGTTAAGCAGCCTTGTGTGGCACCTTGTCAAAGTCCTTCTGAAAATCTAAGTACACATCAACCAATTGTCCCATGTCTGTCCTGCTTGTCATTTCTTCAAAGAATTCCATCAGATTTGTCAGACAGGATTTTCCCTTAAGGAAACCATGCCTATTTTATCATGTGCTTCCAAGTACCCTGAGATCTCATCCTTGATAATCGACTCCAACGTCTTCCCAGCTGCTGAGATCAGACTAACTGGTGTATAATTTCCTTACCTTTGCCTCTCTCCCTTCCTGAAAAATGGAGTGACATTTGCAATTTTGCACTCTTTCACAACCATTACAGAATCTAGTGATTCTTGAAAGATCATTACTAATGATTCCACAATTTCTTCAGCTACCTCTTTCAGAACTCGGGTGTACACCATCTGATCCAGGTGTCTTATCCACCTTCGGACCTTTCAGTTGCCAAAGAACTTTCTGTCTAGTTCTGGTAACTTCACACACTTCATACCCCCTGACACCTGAAACTTCCACCTTACTGCTACTGTCTTCCACAGTTAAGACTGATGTAGAATACTTATTCAGTTATTCTGCACTTTTGTTGTCCCACATTATCTCTCCAACATCACTTTTCAGTGGTGCAATATCCATTCTTGTCTCTTTTTTTTTTACATTTTATGTATCTGAAGAAACAGTTAATAGTAATGTCTAGCTGATTTTCTTCCATCTTTAACATAATAACTTTTTTAGTTCACAAGATCACAAGACAAAGGAGCAGAGTTGGCCAATTAGCCCATTGAGTCTGCTGTGCCACTCCACCATGAGCTAAGCTATTCTCGCATCTAGTTCCAAGTTCCAGCTTTTTCCCCATATCCCTTGATACCCTGACTAATTAGATACCTATGAATCTCCTTCTTAAACACCCTCAATGATCGGGCCTCCACAGCTATATGTGGCAACGATTCCATAAATCCACGACCCTCTGGCTAAAAAAAAATTACTCCTCATCTGTTTTAAATGGGTACCCTCTAATTCTAAGACTGTGGCCTCTTGTCCTGGACTCGCCCACCAAGGGAAACAGCCTTTCCACATCTACTCTGTCCAACCCTTTCAACATTCAAAATGTTTCTATGAGATCCCCTCTCATTCTTCTATACTCTAATGAATACAGTCCAAGAGCCGACTAACGCTTCTCATATGTTAGCCCCTGTATTCCAGGAATCATCCTCGTAAATCTTCTGTGAACTCTCTCCAACATCAGTACATCCCTTCTAAGATAGGGGGCCCTAAACTGCACACAGTATTCCAAATAGGTCTCACCAGTGCCCCATAGAGCCTCATCAACACCTCCTTACTCTTTTACACTATTCCTCTTGAAATGAATGCCAACACAGCATTCGCTTTCCTTACTGCCGATCCAACCTGGTGGTTAACCTTGAGGGTATCCCGCATGAGGACCCCCAAGCCCCTTTGCACTTACAATTTTTGAATTTTCACCCCATCTAAATAATAATCTTCCTGATTATTTCTTCTTCCAAAATGTACAGCCGTACATTTCTCAATTTTGTATCATCTGCCATTTATTTGCTCTCTCTCCTAAACTGACCGAGTCTCTCTGCAACCTTTCCATTTCTTCAACACTTCCTGCTCCTCCACCTATCTTGGTGTCATCCACAAAATTAGCCACAAAACCATTTAATCCATAATCAAAATCATTGATATACAGTACAAAAAGAACCTGCCCCAACTTCGACTCCTGCAGAACACCTAGTAACCAGCAACAAACCAGAATGGGATCTGTTTTCTCCCACCCTTTGCTTTTTGCCTATCAGCCAATGCTCCACCCATTCCAATATCTTTCCTGTAATTCCACGGGCTCTCATCTGATTAAGCAGCCTCTTGTGCGGCACCTTATTGAAGGCCTTTTGAAAATCCAAATACACAACATCCACAGCCTCTCCCTTGTCAATCTTATTTGAGATTACCTCAAAAAAATTAAAATAGGTTGGTGAGGCAGGATCTTCCCTTCATGAAACCATGCTGGCTTGGGCCTATCTTGTCATTCACCTCGAGGTATTTCATAACTTCATCCTTGAGGATCGACTCCAATAACTTTCCAACTACTGATGTCGGACTAATAGGTCTGTAATTTTCTTTTTGATGCCTCCCTCCTTTCTTAAACAGTGGAACTACATTTGCAACCTTTTAGTCCTCTGGAATCGTGCCAGAGTCTATTGATTCCTGGAAGATCATTTCCAATGCCTCCACAATCTCCAAGCTACCTCCTTAGTTGCCTTCTGTTGGTTTTTAAATCTTCCCAATTTTCTAACTTCCCAATAATTTTTGTTCTATTATGTACCCTCTCTTTGGCCTTTATGTTGGCTTTGACTTCTCTTGTTAGCCACTGCTGTGTCATCTTGCCTTTAGAAATTTCTTCCTCTTTGGGTTGTATATATCCTGTATCTTCTGAATTGCTTCCAGAAATTCCAGATATTGCTGCTCTGCCATCATCCCTGCCAGTGTTCTTTCATTGTAATACTGATACATCTGACTTTAGCTTCTCCTCAGTTTTCAGGGTGAATTCAATCATGATCACTTGCATCCAGTCCTGTTACCCCTAAGGGTTCTTTTACCTTGTGTTCTCTAATTAAATCTGGTTCATTACACAACACCCAACACCACCTGGGTCTGCACAGGTAACTCAGACCACCATTGTGTCCATCCATGAACTTTGGCAGGTATGACACCCAGAGTTTGGTGGTGGGTCAACATGGACACAAGGATATCTATATATATTTGACCCTGTCTATACCACTCATAATTCTGAGAACCTTTATCAGATCTCCTCTCATTCTCATATCCTCCATGTCCATACCAAGGGATGAAGATGATCTAGAAAGTAAGGTCCTGGAATGGAGAACCTAAGGCTAATTTCAGTATTGAAAGATACGATATGATATGACTAAAGTAGACTGGAGGCACTTGTTTTGGGCAAGTTTACACTGGACAAATAGAAGTCATTCAAAAGCAAAATTCTAACCATCTCTCTTCCTCCCCCTCACCCCCCCCCCCCCACTATCACCCCATTCTATATATTATATAGAGGGGTTATATAAAGGATAGAGTGGAAGATTAAACAGATGTATATTAGAGAATCTCTAATCTCACAGAATAGGTCCTTCCAGCTCTTTGAGCGGTGCCACCCAACTACCCCTAATTCAACCCTAGCTTAATCAGGGGACAACTTAGAATGACAAACTAATGTACAAACTCCTTACTGACGACAGCAGCAAGAATTGAACCCAGCTCACTGGGACTGTAAAGCATTGTACTAACCACTAATCTACTGTGTCACCCCAATGAGAGTTCTGAGAGCTTGGGGTTAACATGTTCCACAAGAGCAAAATGTCATGACTCAAATGGATAACATGGGATAGATAAAGAAAGAAGAATATGGCAAATGAACATAACTGAATTTCGGGGAAGATCTTCAGAGTATGGAAAATGTAGGGGCTACTTTTTTTTTAAAAAAAAGCACATCAATAGGACAGAGGGCATGAAAAAAAATCCCTGGTAGACAAGATTGTAAAACATAGGTACATTCAGAGCAAGGGTCAGGAGAGAGTTACCTCAGAGTTAAATATGGTTTTTGGCACCAAAAAAACATACTGTTCACAAGGATGTAGGTGAGGTTGTAAATGAATATTTGATTTCCTGGGATGAGAGTGGGAGTGGAAGATGAAACTCTAAAATATATTGTTTAAGAGTGAGTATATATTGTCTTAACACACTTAGAGGTGGCTAAACTTGGGGTCTGATGAGATATATGAACAGGAAGCAATGGAGGAGAATGGTGGGAACCTGGCAGAGATTTTTAAATCTTCCCTGGTTGCAGGTGAAAAGAGGGGCAGCAAATGTAGAATCATTATTCATGAAAAGCAGCAGCAATATCAGGGATAATGCAGGTAATTACAGACCTGTGAGTCTAAAGTCAATGATAAGGAAATTATTCAAATCAATTCTGACAGCAATAATTTATGCTGGAAAAGATGGAGGTTCTTCAGAGTTACTGTGTTTAACAAGACTTAGTTAGAGGGAGATCCTGTCTGACCAATTTGACAGAAGTTTTCAATGTTATAACAAAATATATTGAAGTGTGGCTGACATACTGCAAGTGGACTTCATTGAGGTCCTGCCTGGTAAATTGGTCCAAAAGGTGAAAGATCATGAGATCTAAGATAAAGAACGCAAAATGCTGGAGGAACTCAGCAGGTCAGGCAGCATCCATCAGAACTCAGGCCTCACACCACCAGGTTCAGGAACAGTTATTACCCTTCAACCATCAAGCTCTTGAACCAGAGGGGATAACATCACTTATTTCATCACTGAAATGTGCTCACTTTCATCTCATGTTCTCAATACTTATTGTTTATTTATTTATTATTACTATTTCTTAATTTTTGTATTTGCACAGTTTGTTGTCTTTGACACACTGGTTAAACACCCCAGTTGATGTGGTTTTTCATTGATTCTATTATGGTTATTCTATTGGGGATTTATTGAGTATGCCAACAAGAAAATGAATCTCAAGGTTGTATGTACTTTGACAATAAATTTATTTTGAATTTTGAACTTTTGAAAGGAACAAATAATATTTTGGACCAAGATTCTTCAGCAAGCCCTGCTCCACATCCATGCTCCATGCTCTCTTCTTCCTTTGTGCTTATTCAGATTCTCCTTTAATTAATCTGTGCCTTTGCCTCCACCAATCACTACATCATAACTGCTTTCTGATTATATATTGACTCCTTTTGGATTTGTCCTCACCATCATAATCTGGTGTGGCGCAGTGGTGCAGCAGTGGGTATGGTAGAATCCTCCTTCCACATGCCAAAGATGGGCTGGTGTTTTAAATGTCTGCTGTAAATGACCCCTTGTGAGGTGGGTGGCAGGGGAATTGAGTGGAGCCGGGAGCATGGCTTAAAGAAAAGTCGGCAGGGAAGTTGAACTGATGGAATGCTGCATATATCAGATAGGTTAAATGGCTGCCCTCCATCTTGCAAGAAAGTATGAAAAAAAATTGACAATGTTAGTGGACCTCCTTATGAAGTAAGGAAAGTAAAGTAGTAGTGCAGTGGCTGGCATAATGCTTTACAACACTAGCTGCAAGATCAGGATTCGATTTCCGCCACTGTCTGCTCGGTGTTTGTACATTCTTCCCGTGACCACGTGCATTTTCTCTGGGTGCTCTGCTTTCCTCTAACATTCTAAAGAAATATGGGTTCAATTGGTAAGATTTGGGCATGGTTATTCTGATGCTGGAAGCACAGCCACACTCGTGGGCTGCCCCAGCACATCCTATATTGTGTTGGTTGTTGATGCAAACAACATATTTCACTGACTTCCCTTCCTTTCCAGTCCTGATGAATGGCCTTGGCCCAAAACATTGACTGTTTGCTCTTTTCCAATGATGCTGCCCGGCCTGCTGAGTTGAATTGAATGGACTTAGTGAAAACCTTTACGTTATGTCTCTGTCTACATGTGTAATGTGCAATATTTATTCAATAGAAATACAGTTGTCAGCATGAGTTAAGCATTCTGACGGCCTGGTGGAAGAAGCTGTCCCAGAGCCTGTTGGTCCTGGCTTTTATGCTGCGGTAATGTTTCCCAGACATTAGCAGCTGGAACTGTTTGTGGTTGGGATGAATTGGGTCCCCAACGATCCTTCAGGCTCTTTTTACACACCTGTCTTTGTAAATGTCCTGAATAGTTTTTCAATGTTTCAATATACATGTGACAAGTAAAGCTAATCTTTAAATTTTCTTTGATCTTTTATCTTCTATCCCTATAGTTACCCTATCAAATTTAATAAGACCTGTCAAGGGTCTTTTACGTGCAATATATATTCTTTCTGAGTATTTGGAACTGCGTGCAATACTTCTAATTATGAATGAGTAATTAACATTACAAACTGAGAACGAATGCTTTGCTATTATCTTCAGTGTCTCCATTTCTAATGCAGAACTCCATTCTTCACCCTTTGGTCTTTTAATTTTAAAAGGATCTACTCCCTTCTCATTTTCCCTCCACTTTTAGCCCCAACATCTCCATGAATCATCTGTTTCATTATTAAACATTTTCATCCTTTAACAGCTCTTTTATTACTTCACACTTCTCCATGCTGAACTGCATTTGCCACCTGTCTGCCTACTTTAACTTCTGTTCTCCTGCCAATTTCCCCCTTTGTTTGCCAATTTTGTATCATCACAAAATGCTGCTATCTTTGCACTTGATTCATGTCACTGGGATGCAAAAGAGGCTCCAGTCTCTCTTAGACATATCACAACCCCTATTCTGTTTATTTCACCCCTGAACTGACAGTACATCCATGTCTTCAGAGTATTAAAACAATATCATGGCAAAAACAGATAAGACCATAAGATATAGGAGCAGAGTTAGGCCATTTGGCCCAACATCACTGATCCATTTTCTCTCTCAGTCCCAATCTCCTGTCTTTCTGTATCCTTTCATGCCGTGATGAATCAAAAACTATCAATCTCTGCCTTAATTATACCCAATGTCCTGACCTCCACAGCTGTCTGTGGCAATGAGTTCCACAGATTCACTACTCTAATCCTAAACGAATGCCATCGCCTTGTCTGTTACCTATATGACATCTTTTAGGCTCTTCACTGGTCTATTTTTATTCTACAAAAATAAATCATCAAACAAGAAATGAGAACTTAAACATTAAATACAGACTAAAGTCACCCGTTACCAAAACCAAAAGGGTTAACTGTATTTGCTTAACTAGCTTAACTAGTATCATTATATAACAGAAAAGCTGACATGTACAGATGCCTTAATCATCTGCTTTGCACTTCAGAATCTGCACTTACACAAGAGACATTGATGCCGAACATTAAAAGCAAACCTCCTGGGAAAGCTGTTAGGCTGAAGTCTCATTACATGATTATTGAGAATTCAGAGTGACAGCTCCAAAAAAGAAATTGTATAGCAGCTTATTTTTCAACAAGCTGATTAGTGTGTCCTCGAAGATGGTTAAAACCCAATTCTTCGTTAAGGTCAGCATTAATTAAAAATAGTGTGAAATGTGCCTGTTATCTTTCTAAAAGGAAGAGGAGGAGGATGAGATTCAAAGAATGAATTATAGAATCACATAGCCAGGGAGAACAGAAATACATCCATCATGGTCCATGCTAGCTAACTATAATCTCATTTATCAGCATTAGATCCTCAGCTTTTCTAAGCCTCAGGATTCAAATATCCAACTAGATCCTTCTTCAATGTTGGGAGAATGCCTGGCTCCACCACTCCCTCAGACAGTGTATTCCAGATTCCAGCCACTTATGGGTGAAAAAGAATACCTTTTAATGTTCTTCAAAAAGTTTAAAGTAAATTTTACTATCGGAGTACATATACAGTGCCTATTTAAAAAGTATTCTCCACCCCCAGATGCTTTCAGGTTTTATTGTTTTGCAACATTGAGTCACAGTGGATTTAATTTGGCTTTCTTTGACACCTATCAGCAGATCCATGTCAAAGTGAAAACTGATCTCTACAAAGTGATCCAAATTAATTGCAGATATAAAACACAAAATAATTAATTGCCTAAGTATCACCCCCCTTTAATATGCCACAACAAATTATCACTGGTGCAGTCAATTGGTTTTAGAAGTCATTTCACTAGTTAAATTAAGATCACCTGTGTGTAGTCAATGTGGTTCAATTGATTGTAGTAAAAATACACTTGTATCTGGAAAGTCCAACTACTAGTGAGTCAGTGTCCTGGCAAAAACTACACCATGAAGACAAGCCAATACTCCAAGCAACTTTGTGAAAAGGTTACTGAAAAGCAGAAGTCAGAACATGGATACGAGAAAATTTCCAAGTCACTGAATAGCCCTTGGTGTACAGTTAAGTCAATCATCAAGAAATGGAAAGAATATGGCACAGCTGTAAATCTGCCTAGAACAGGCCTTCCTCAAACTGAGTGACTGTGCAAGAAGGGGACTAGTGAGGGAGGCCACCAAGAGACCTATGACAACTTTGGATGAGCTTCAGTGGCTGAGATGGGAGAGACTATGTATTCAACAACTGTTGCCCTGGTGCTTCAGCAGTCACAGCTTTATTGGAGAGTGGCAAAGAGATAGCCACTGTTTGGGAAAAAAAAACCTCACATGAAATTTTGGCTAGAATTTGCCAGAGGCGCATGGGAGACTCTGAGGTCAGCTGGAAGAAGATTCTATGGTCTGATGAAATCAAAATAGAGCTGTTTGGCTCAGACTAAACGCTATGTTTGGCATAAGACAGACACCACACTTAATCAAAAACACCATCCCTCCTGTGAAGCATGGCGGTGGCTGCATCACGCTGTGGGGATACTTCACTGCAGCAGGCCCTGGAAGGCTTGTGAAGGTAGAGGGTAAAATGAATGCAGCAAAATACAGGGAAATCCTGGAGGAAAACCTGATGTCGTCTGCAAGAGAACTACAACTTGGGAGAAGATTTGTTTTCCAGCAAGACAATGACCCCAAGCATAAAGCCAAGGCTACACAGGAATAGCTTAAAAACAATTGAGTTAATGTCCTGGAGTGACCAAGACAGAGTCTAGACCTCAATCCAATTGAGAATTTGTGGCTGGATTTGAGAAAGGCCTGTTCATTCATGATCCCCATGCAATCTGACAGAGCTTGAGCAGTTTTATAAAGAAAAATGGGGGAAAATCGCAGTGTCCAGATGTGCAAAGATGATGGAGACCAATCCACACAGACACAAGGCTGTAATTCCTGCCAAAGGTGTATCTACTAAACACTGACTTAAAGGGGATGAATACTTATTTTGTTTTTTATATTTGTAATTGATTTTGATCACTTTGTAGAGCTCTATTTTCACTTTGACACGAAAAAGTCTTTTGTTTTGTCAAAAAAGCCAAATTAAATCCACTGTGATTCAGTTAGGTAAAACAATAAAACAAAAACTTCTGTAGCGGAGGTGAATACTTTTTATAGGCACTGTATGTCACCACATACAACCCTGAGGTTCTTTATCCTGCTAGCATTCATGGCAAATCTCTAGAATAGTAACTAAACATGATCAATGGCAACTCAAGTGGAGCATAGGAGACAATAAACTGCAAATGCAAATATAAATAGCAATAAATAACTCAAGCATGAACTAACAAGATTAAGAGTTGTTAAAGTGACATAATTTGTTGTGGGAACATCTCAATAGATGAGAGTAGTTGTCCTCTTTTGTTCAAGATCCTGGTGGTAACTTCTTGAACTTGGTGGTACAAGTCCTGAGGCACTTGTACCTTCTACCTGAAGAATCCTTGTTCCTTGCCCTAAACCTATGCCCTCTTGTTTTGGGCATCTCTGCTATGGTGAAAGTTTTCAGAATTGGTTTTAATATCACTGGCATATGTTATGAAATTTGTTGTTTTGCTGTGTCGGTACATACAATATATAAAAACACAATTAAAATCAGAATGATTAAAAAATTAAATTACCTCAAAAAGAGAGCACAAAAATACTGAGGTAGTGTTCTTTTTCTATTCAGAAATCTGATGGCAGAAGGGAAGAAGCTGTTTGTAAATATTGCATGTGCTCCTTTCCCTCTTCTCTGGTGGTATCAGTGAGAAGAGGTTGTGTCCTGGGCGATGGGGTTCTTGAATGACAGATGCCACCTTTTTGAGGCACTGCCTTTTGAAGATGTCCTTGATGCTGGGGAACGAGAGCTCTTGATGAAGCTGGCTGAGTTTGCACCCTCTGCAGCCTTTTCCAATCCTGTGCCCCTACCCATTCCCCTCTTTTGAAAGCCAGAACATTTATTATTATAAATGGGATCTGGACTTTGAAAAGAAAATCGTGTGAAATCAATAAAAGGTTGACCATACACAAAAGAGTTCTTTCTGCCAGAGTACATATCATTTCACAAGTTTTCTCCCTTCAGAAAATAGAGGGAAAAAGTGCAGAAGATTATAGAAAGTGTAGGAGTGAAAGTAGAGAAGTTAAGGCAAGGAAGGAAAAGTATAAAAAAAAAACTGGCAGATTATATTTTAAAGTCTATAGTTTTACATAAAGTGCAAGAGGATAATCAAAGAAACAATAAGACCAATTAGGTACTAAGAAGATAACCTGTTTTGTGGAGGTGGAAGGAGATGGAAAGGTTTAACATTGTCTGGCTGTCTTCACAAAACAAATGATGATGCCGATGTGTCAGTTTTGGAGTCGACAGTGGCATACCAGTTGCGACAAACAGTAAAAGCAGAAGATAGTGAGTGATTAGCATCTTTGAAATATGTAAGTCCACAGGCATTGATCAAAAATACCCCAAGGCAGTTGAAATAAAGAAAAAAGAATAGCCCTTAACTTGGCAGTGGAGTTATTGGGGCACTGTCATGATGGTGTTTCCGTAGCAAGCTATTCTTGTATTTGAGGCCCAGTTGCTAGCTCGATGCTCAACCCGACTTGGATTTGAACTCAGGAACCTTTGCTCCAGAGTCCAGCGCTGATATTATTGCGCCACCAAGCAGGATTAGTTAAAATTAGCACAATGGGAAACTGCCCACCACCTCCTTCTGGTTCCCCTCCTCCTTCCCTTTCTACCATGGTCCACTGTCCTCTCCAATCAGATTCCTCCTCCTTTAGTCCTTCACCTCTTCTACCTATCACTTTCCAGCTTACTTAAACCCCACCCACCTACCCACCCAACTTCCCCGTCTGAACATTTGTCATGGTTATTCTATTATGGATTTATTGAGTATGCCTGCAAGAAAATGAATACCAGGGCTGTATATGGTGATATTAAATTTACTTTGAACTTTGACCTGGTTTCACCTATCACCAGCCAGCTTGTATTCCTTCCCTGCCCCTTGCCCTCTTATACTGGCTTCTCCCCCCTTCCTTTCCAGTAGTGATGAAGGCTCTTAGACTGAAATACGGACTGTTTACCTACTCCATTGGTGTTGCCTGACTTGCTGTGTTCCTCCAACACTTCTGTGTCTGTTGCTTAAGATTTCCAGCATCGTGTTAACTTTGACCACGTTTCATAAATTGAATATTTACAGGGCAACTAGTTTAACGATGAGAAGTTGGGGTGGACAATAAATACCAGCCTAATAAGTAATACAAGGATGTTAATAAAGAATGAACAATATAAAGTAATAGTGAGAATGTTCATGAAATTGAAGAGTTATGAATGCAGTCAGCACTTTACACAAACTTCCCTTCCACTGACTCCATCTAAGCTTACCACTTCCTTGGGAAGACATCTATCATAATCAAGGACTCCTCCCACCCTGGACATTCACTCTTCTTCACTCTTATAGGGCAGAGTATACAAAAGCTTGAGAATGAGGACCATCAAGCTGTAGGACAGCTTGTATCCTGATGTGGAGTGCAGAGGAGATTTACCAGGATGCTGCCTGGATCAGAGAGCATGTCTTCAAGGAGCAGTGCCTCAAAAAGGCGGTGTCCATCAGTAAAGACCCCCATCACCCAGGACTTCTCACAGCTGCCATCAGGAGGGAAACACAGAAGCCTTAAGACATACACTCAATGATTCAGGAACAGCTTCTTTCCCTCTGCCACTGTTTTCTGAATGAACATTGAACCTATGACACTACCTCACTATTTTTTAATTTCTTTTTTTGCACTACCTATTTATTTAATCATACTGAATTCAGTTTCTTTCCCTCTATTATTCTGCTGCTGCAAAGCTAACACAATTGATGACATATGACAGTGATATTAAACCCAATTCTGTTTGAGGTGAAGTTGAGCAAGCTAGGGCTTTCTCCTTTTAAGTGAAGGAAGATGAGAGGTGACTTTATAGAAGTGTATCAAATGATGAGGGGAAATGATAGAATAGATTTCCAGGCACTTTTTTTTTTACCAGGGATGAATTGGCTACTGAAAAAGGGCATAATTTTAAGGCTCTGCTCCATCCCCCAAAAGCAGAACTTCCTGGTTGCCAAGCATTTTAATTCCGATTCCATTTCCTATACTGTATGTCGTTCCAGGGCCTCTCCTTGTGCCACAATGAGGCCACCCTCAGGGTGGAGGACCAATGCCTTATATTCCATTTGGGTAGCCTCCAACCTAATGGCACGAGCATCATTTTTCCCCCCTCCCTCCTTCTATTCCCCAATCTGGCCTCTTGCCTCCTCTCACCTACCTATCACCTCCTCCTTCCTTTGTTCTACAGTTCAGTCCTCTCCTACCAGATTCTTTCCTCTCCAGCCTTTTATTTTTCCAACCCACCTGGCTTCACCTATCGCCTAGCTATCCTGCTTCCCGTCCTCCACCTTTTTATTCTGGCATCTTACCCCTTTTTGAGTCCAGAAGGGTTTCGGCCTGAAATGTCGACTGTTTGTTCCTTTCCATAGACATTGCTTGACCTGCTGAGTTCCTTGGACATTTTGCATATGTTGCTTATAATTTTAAGGTGATTGTAGAAAAATATAGGAAGGATGTCTGAGGTATTTTTACACTGAGAGTGGTGGGTGTGTGGAATGTACAACTAGGGGTGGTGGTCAAGGCAGGTGCATTAGGGACAGTTTAAGAGACTCTTAGCTAGGCATACAGATGAAAGAAAAAAATGGAGGGCTACATGGGAGGTAAGTGTTAGGTAGATTTTGGAACAGGTTAAATTCTCAGCACAATATCATACCTACTGTGTGTTCTGGTTTTTGTTTTATGTGCTATATTATACAGCAGGTTTTTTAAATGGATTTCTCATACTCCAAAGCAGGTTGATCCCTCCTTTTACATTAACTAGACCCTTGCACTTTATTGGCATGCCCTCTTCTCATTGCTACCATTAAGGAGGAGGTACAGGAGCCTGCAGATGCATATTCAATGTTTCAGGAAAAGCTTCTTTCCCTTTGCCGTTCATTTCTGAATGGACAATGAATCCATGTACCTCACTTTTGGTTTGCTCTCTTTTCAAATTACTTAATTTTTAATTAATATATATTTACTGTAATTATAATTTATGTATTACCATGTACTGCTGTCACAAAGCTCCAAATTTCATGACATATACATGCTGGAATTAAGGAGATTGAGAGGGGATCTGATTGCAACATATAAGATTATTAAGGGATTGGACAAGATAGACAATAGGTGCAGAAGTAGACCATTTGGCCCTTCGAGCCTGCACCGCCATTTTGAGATCATGGCTGATCAATTACTATCAATACCCGGTTCTTGCATTGTCCTCATATCCCTTGATTCCCCTATCCATAAGATACCTATCTAGCTCTTTCTTGAAAGCATCCAGAGAATTGGCCTCCACTACCTTCTGAGGCAGTGCATTCCAGACCCCCACAACTCTCTGGGAGAAGAAGTTTTTCCTTAACTCTGTCCTAAATGACCTACCCCTTATTCTCAAACCATGCCCTCTGGTACTGGACTCTCCCAGCATCTGGAACATATTTCCTGCCTCTATCTTGTCCAATCCCTTAATAATCCTATATGTTTCAATCAGATCCCCTCTCAATCTCCTTAATTCCAGTGTGTACAAGTCCAGTCTCTCTAACCTCTCTGCGTAAGACAGTTCAGACATCCCAGGAATTAACCTTGTGAATCTACGCTGCACTTCCTCTACAGCCAGGATGTCCTTCCTTAACCCTGGAGACCAAAACTGTACACAACACTCCAGGTGTGGTCTCACCAGGGCTCTGTACAAATGCAAGAGGATTTCCTTGCTCTTGTACTCAATTCCTTTTGTAATAAAGGCCAACATTCCATTAGCCTTCTTCACTGCCTGCTCATTCACCTTCAGTGACTGATGAACAAGGACTCTGAGATCTCTTTTTATTTCTCCCTTACCCAACTCTACACCATTCAGATAATAATCTGCCTTCCTGTTCTTACTCCCAAAGTGGATAGCCTCACACTTATTCATATTAAATGCCATCTGCCAAGTATCTGTCCACTCACCCAGCCTATCCAAGTCATCCTGAATTCTCCTAACATCCTCATCACGTCACACTGCCACCCAGCTTAGTATCATCAGCAAATTTTCTGATGTTATTTTCTATGCCTTCATCCAAATCATTAATATAAATGGTAAACAGCTGTGGTCCCTGTGGCACCCCACTAATCACCACCTGCCATTCCGAGAAACACCCATTCACTGTTACCCTTTGCTTTTTATCTGCCAACCAGTTTTCAATCCATGCCAATGCCTTCCCCCCCCCCGATGCCCTGAGCTTTGATTTTACCCACCAATCTTCTATGTGGGACCTTATCAAATGCCTTCTGAAAATCGAGGTACACTACATCCACTGGATCTCCCCGTCTAACTTCCTGGTTACATCCTCGAAAAACACCAACAGATTAGTCAAGCGTGATTTACCCTTGGTAAATCCATGCTGGCTCGGCCCAATCTTATCACTGCTATCTAGATATGCCACTATTTCATCCTTAATAATGGACTCTAGCATCTTTCCCACCACCAATGTTAGGCTGACAGGTCGATGGTTCTGTTTTCTCCCTCCCTCCTTTCTTAAAAAGTGGGATAACATTAGCCATTCTCCAATTCTCAGGAACTGATCCTGAATCTAAAGAACATTGGAAAATGATTACCAATGCATCCGCAATTTCCTGGGCCACCTCCTTTAGTACCCTAGGGTACAGACCATCTGGACCTGGGGATTTGTCAGCCTTCAGTCCCATCAGTCTTCTCATCACCGTTTTCTTCCGAATGTCAATCTGTTTCATTTCCTCTGTTACCCTATGTCCTTGGCCCATCCATACATCTGGGAGATTGCTTGTGTCTTCCTTAGTGAAAACAGATCCAAAGTACTCATTAAATTCTTCTGCCATTTCTGTTTCCCATAACAATTTCACCCAATTCATTCTTCAAGGGCCCAACATTGTTCATAACTATCTTCTTTCTCTTCACATACCAAAAAAAAAAGCTTTTGCTATCTTCCTTTATATTCCTGGCTAGCTTAAATTCGTACCTCATTTTTTCTCCCCGTATTGTCTTTTTAGTTAAGTTCTGTTGTTCCTTAAAAACTTCCCAATCATCTGTCCTCCCACTCACCTTAGCTCTGTCATATTTCCTTTTTTTAAATGCTATGCAATCTCTGACTTCCTTTGTCAACCACTGTGGCTTCTTTCCCCCCTTTGAATCCTTCTCTGGGGGATGAACTGATTTTGCACCTTGTGCATTATTCCCAAGAATACCTGCCATTGCTTTTCCATTGTCTTTTCTGCTAGGCTATCTGTCCAGTCAACTTTGGCCAGCTCCTCCCTCATGGCTCCATAGTTTCCCCTGTTCATCTGCAACACTGACACCTCCGAGCTGCCCTTGTCCTTCTCAAATTGCAGATAAAAGCTTATCATATTGTGATCACTACCTCTTAATAGCTCCTTTACTGTGAGATCGCTTATCAAATCCTGTTCATTACATAACACTAAATCCAGAATAGTCGTCCCTGGTCGGCTCTCATACAAGCTGTTCCAAAAATGCATCCCGTAGGCACTCTACAAACTCCCTATCCTGTGGTCCAGCACCAACCTGATTCTCCCAGTTCACCTGCATGTTGAAATCCCCCATAACTACTGCAACATTACCTTTGCCACATGCCAATGTTAACTCCCTATTCAACTTGCACCCAATATCCATGCTACTGTTTGGTGGCCTGTAGACAACACCCATTTGGGTCCTTTTCTCCTTGCTGTTCCTCAGTTCTATCTACACAGACTCTACTTCTCCTGACCCTATGTCCCCCCTTGCAAAGGACTGAATCTCATTCCTCACCAACAGGGCCACCCTACCCCACCCCCTCTGCCAACATTTCTGTCCCTATGATAGAGGCAGAAAATCTGTTCCAGATGCTGGGAGAGTCCAGTACCAGAGGGCATGGTTTAAGAATAAGGGGTAGGTCATTTAGGACAGAGTTAAGGAAAAACTTATTCTCCCAGAGAGTTGTGGGGGTCTGGAATGCACTGCCTTGGAAGGCAGTGGAGGCCAATTCTCTGGATGCTTTCAAGAAGGAGCTAGATGGGTATCTTATGGATAGGGGAGTCGAGGGATATGGGGACAAGGCAGGAACTGGGTATTGACAGTAGATGATCAGCCATGATCTCAGAATGGCAGTGTAGGCTCGAAGGGCCAAATGGTCTACTTCATCCACCTATTGTCTATATACCAGTGATGTTAAACCTGATTCTGAGATGGTCTTGGAGTCATACAGTACAGAAATCGGCCCTTCGACCCAACTGGTTCATACCTGCCAAGATTGCCATCTCAGCTGGTCCTCTTTGCAAGTATTTGTCCTTTATTCCGCCCCCCCCACCCCCAATTTTAAACCTGATTCTGTATGGCTGGAAAGGAAACAAAAGTTTATCCACTGTATCTCAGTACATGTGACAATAAAAAACCAATAACAAATTTCCTCAAATGGTAAAATAATGAAGACACTCATTTATCACTCTGTACATGATTTTATTTTTTTGATTTTTGTCCGAAATTACAGCAATATATTCATAAATACCTAATTACTACATTCAACAAATAATATATTACATTACAATAAATCCAAACAATATACTTAAAACATAATTTTCACAGCATCAACACCCACCCTCCCAATCCCCACCCCCAGTTATAGTGGAGGCCTTGTCTTCCTCCTCCCTCAAGAAGTATGATAGATCAAGTGTGCACAGGCTGTAACAGAAGTGTTGAACCAATGTTCACTCTAATCAGTGGCAAGTTTACAGTTACAATGATCTATAAAGGCAGATCTGCTAGTGAGTGGCAAGTGTGGTACAGGTACAAGCAATGGATCATCGTCAATGAAGTGTGATGGGCTGTAAACCAGGTACGGTGGCTACAGTGTACCTGCTGTGGTTTGGCAACTCAGGAGCCCAAAGGTGAAATGGTGAGTGATCGTTCTGCAGCAAGCGACCTGTTGCTACCCAGACCTGTTCAGAAAGTGGTGTTTATTTCTTATTTAGAGATACAACACAGTAGCAGGACCGTGTGGCCCAACAAGCCCGTGCTGGTCAATTACACCCATGTGACCAATTAACCAACCAGTCTGTATGTCTTTGGGACATGGGAGCAAACTGAAGCACCCGGAGGAAACCCGTGTGGCCATGGGAGCAGCGTACAAACTCCTTATAGGCAGCAGCGAGGAATGGTCACTGGCGCTGTAAAGTGTTACGCTAGCCACTATGCTACTGCACTGCCTTTTTGGCGCATTGGGTCCATGCCAGCTTCCCTGCAGGGTATTCCTCCTTCGTATTTCCACCAGTCCTTGGGGCATTCCTCGTGCCCTGGATTGCAAACTGCGTTACATATGGTGGGAATTATGGCGGCTGAGTGAAAGCTTGACGATGCAATGAAACACTTGCCCTGTCAGTCCAAGTCTGAGGAGGCATATACATGGCAACGTTGGCATTTGTTTCAATACTGTTGTAGGGCACTTTGTTAAATTCTGCATTGACATTCACACTGCAGGTTTTTATTTATAATGACACAGGATTTGGCCCATTGGCTCCATGCCAGTGCCCAGCAGGGAAATTCTCCCCCTTATTTTCTTGTGGTCCTGCAACTTACTCTCTCTCAATGGCCCATCAATTCCCTGTTGATTCTTTTGTCTATACTAGAGGTAATCTACAGTTGCCAAATGATCTACCAGCATGTCTTTAGACGCTATGATTGATGTCAAGTGTGAAGTGACAGGCAAAGCAGCTGCACTTTTAATGCAAGTCACTGCTTGGTCCGGACATGGATGATTAATTAACTTCATAAGAAACACTGCATTTTCTCTTGGACTAACAACATCACATGACATTTGCCTCACATGAAAGGATGTCGGCGTGTCTGGATTACTTACAGTGACTAGGAACTGGGTGGACTCACAATAAGATTCACTCATCAACAGCTCACTCCCAGAATCAAGGCCCCCTGCAGTTGAATATGGCACCCAGCTGATGTCATCAATGACATCACATCCTCAGTAAAACTTTATGACAGAATGGTCATTCTCAAAAGAAAGCAACATAAAATATCACTCTGCCTTCAGGGTCAAATTTGTGAAGAGACAACGAAATCATTAGTTTCCCCATTTTTATTGTAAGCTGTCTGTGTCCTGAACAGTTCACAGGAACGGAACGCTGGACAGGACCTGTCCTTTGGTTTTCCATGAGTGCTTTTGATACCATTTATATTGTGATGACTTTGTTGCCAGATCATTCAGCCAAACTTCAAATAAGAACCCCATTAATAAAAGATGTCAAATAGGAAAACTAATTGTTCTCCTACAGATTCTCTCCTTTGGATTGAATGATAGAAAAGACATTCACCTTTTTTTTTTGAGAGGTGATAGCTCATGACCAGGTGTTGAATTTCTGTTATGAGCTTCACCTTCCTATCTGAGAACCACTTGACTATCAGTGGCAGTTTTCTGGAAAAGAAAACTGCATCTGTTTGAAATCTGAAGCCGAAACAGAAAATGAGGGATGTACTCAGCACGTCAGGCAGCAGCTAGAGGGAGAGGAACAGAACTAATGTTTCAGGTCAAGCACTGGGGTCTGATTCAAAGCAATTTACCTTGATTGTTAACCTTGCTTCTTTCTCCACAGGTGCTGTCTGACCTACTGAGAAAATCCAACATTTCCTGTTATATAATTTCAAGATGTGGTTATCTTACAAATATCTTCTACTGAGTACATGCCTTGTTTACAGGGCATGCAATCTGGAACTAATGAAATATCAGCAATTGGAGATGAGGATCAATTGGGAAATGGACTTTAGGATGGAATTAATTATAGTTGGGGAGCTCCAGTCAGGAGGGAGGAAGTTTACTGGAAGAACCCAAACTTTGTGTCAATCGGTGATCAAGTTGAAGAAGCACTGAATAGTGATTGAGATGACCCATAACTCGAGTAGAAAACACGGTGTCAGTTTGTGGAGCCTAAACAATACTGAGTAAGTAACAGGCTGTTAATTGCACCTTTGCCACTATTAGAGCAAAGCTATACTGTAAACTGGAAATATGTTCCCTAAACTTCTGTAATTCTTTCCCAGTCTTTGGATTATATTTCTCATTATGTTCAGCAAATTTTGTAGCAGGTTACTTAGATACAGTAATTCTGATACCAGCTGTCTGTACATTGATCTACAGAGAGTTTAAAACCATGGTAAATGGATGAGAGAGATCCAGCCTGGACACAATTTGGGGGGAAATGGAGATGTAAGGCCTGCTGTAGGGCATCAGTCCAGCAGCAGGGATAACTGGAAATAAGAGATGAGTGAGGAGATGCCTATAATGATCACTGAACCAGGGACATATTGGACTGGGTTGTGTGGGGGGAGACGGCTTGGGAAGTTTCAGAACGTGGAAAGTGCATCCATTACCTCAAGTGGAAGTGTGTGGTTGAGCATGTATCATTGGTAAACATCAGAGAAGATGCATATACTAATCCTTATTGCATTTCACATCTCTATTGTATTTCTATTATTAAGAAACATTAATTACCTCACCAATGCAAATTAGCATCACCTATGCTTAACGAGCTGGACAAGTGAATGGATGTCCTTTAGCAATGGTAATGGCATGCTAAAGTCATGCATACTAGATGCCAATTGCCAAGCATCCTACAGAACCTCAGCCAAAGGCCATTCTCCCAGGATAGCAGTTTGGGTCAGAAGGATTGCAATGTGAGACAACAATGTCTAAGCTTGCCCAGCGAGCATCACAATCAGGAGCAGAAAGCCTATTGAATGTTTACATTCTATTCCTGCTCCAGTGAAGAGTCGGGCATAATCTGGGTTCTGTTTAGTGTACAAGGTTTCATAATGTGGTTGTTTCCAAGTAAACAACACTGATATGTTTATCTTTACAGATGTGATAGCCAAATTGATGAAGAAGAACCTGCCGGTTTGGGGCTTTGGCTGTGTACAAGGTAGTAACATTTGCACTCTGAATGCTGCTGCTAAAAATTAATCCTGTTGAAGTCAACAGAACTGCTGTTCAATGCAGATGTGTACCAAATGAACAACGGGGGAATATTTTACCTCATGGTATCTCCAATACAGAATACCAGTGGAGAGTCTGAGGGGTTTGCAGTAAAAGGCTATCATTGCAACAAGCTCTCCTGCACACGGCACATGGAGCTCTCAATAGGAGCATGTATGGCACAAGACCCTTTCAGGAAGAACTGCAAAGTAACACTTGGGTCTGAACCACTTTGTGATTGGCAGACGTATTTCCATTTACAAATAACTTAGCACTTTGGTTCTAAACAAAAACCCTCTCATATCTGACTCTAAAATCCCAATGGCCTGTACATTGGAAAGTATGGTTCACACAGTGGGCTGGTTTAGTTGGACGCATTAATACCATCGGCTTAGCTGGCAATTGGTTCTGCTTCATCATGTGATTTTTCCTTATCTCCCTAATAAATTAGGATGTGGACACTTACACTAGTGTCATTCCTATGGGCTTTGCAGTTGGTACAGCAATGACTGAGGGGGTTTTCCTCAGGTTTTATAAACTCTTCATCTCAGACAGCCCTTTGATGGAGGTAACAATCTCCCTCTGTCTGAAGTTAAGTCTGACAAACAGCAAAAGCTAACAAGCACTCTTTTAATCAGGGCACAGTAAATGCTGCACAATAAAAAAAAGTCCAAGGAACAGAAGTACTAGAATGCCCTCAGACTTTTTGTATCTCTGTGGGTTTTAGATGTCTGGATGTCGAGGTTCAGGAAATTAACAAGAAGTTGTCCTTAGTTTATTTAAATGGCTTTATTTTAGATTAATGTCTTCAATGATTTCCCCTGTATTTAGCAAATAAAAACTTACTCCAGCACACAGCACACACCTAAATAGCATGAGAAGCTTTCTTCGAGTTAGGAGAATGGAGGAACAATTGTTGCCTCTGTACTGGTGGAGAAGACTTCCTTCTATACTACATAACACAAAAATTCAAAAAAAAAACAGGAGTGGACATGCGAATCAATCAGAATGGGATTACTGCTTTGAATTTTCCCAGAAAAATGAGCCCTGGTTGTAACCAAAATAAAAACCACACCCCAATTATCCTGCAGATCAAAAGGTACTGACACTAGTGCTGGATGAAGAGTGCTTCTGTCTACTTTTGCTTGGAGAAAGGATTTGAAAACTGAAGAGACACAAATGTTCCCACTTTCTCTCTTCTCTCTCCCCCCCCCCCCCCCCACCTCCTGTGCGAACTGTCTCCATTTTAAGAATGTCTGTAGGTATTTTCTAACAGGGCTGTCATAACCTCTGAACTTGCATTATGAGGAGGGAGCCTGGAGATTTTGATAATACACCAGACATCCTGCTAACTCTCACCTTGCAATAATTGTCTGGACCCAGAACTGTTAAAAGGGTGTTACCATCTCCGGTGGGAGGGGTGGCAGAGAATACACATAGAATGCATCGAGTAACAAGATGCTGCAAAAGTCCCTCAGTGCACACCCCTATCTATCACAGCCAGTGCTCCGCAGTGGGTAAGAAACAAAAAATTCAAACACAAAGGTAATTTTTCTGCAGTCAAAATGCACCATTTGGCTGAGAGAAGCAGGGGTGGGTGGCCACGACAAAAGCATCTTACATCAAAGTCTCTTTAGACACACCAACCACAAATGTTCTCTCTACCTTTCATGAGTGTCAGAGTGGAAAATGAGGAAGGGTCTGAGAGCCCAACACAGGCAAGTGCAAATTAGATACAAAAACTTACAGTACATTAGGAGAAAACGTAAAGCAGCTGATACAGCCACAAGTCGGCACTGGTGCTTGTCTCTCTCAAGCAAGTATAAATAAGGAGGAGGAAGGGGTGATAAGCAGGGGAAGAGGTGTGGAGGCTTTGCATCCACTCTTAAAGAAATCTTAAACTGGTGCTACACCAAACCAGAGTGAACAGCTTACACACCAGTGAAAACCCTCTTGCTCTCTTTTTTGGATTTTAGTTTTAAAAACACTTTTGATTCTTTGTCCTGACCAGCAGCAGTACGAACACTAAAAGCAAGATATTTGCCAAAAGCAGAAACATATTAAAAATGGCAAGCTTTAATACAAATAATTAAAGTAATAAAAACATACAAAATCTGTTTTTGTTTATATACAGTACAAGGCAAAGCATCTTTTTGTTTTGTGAAAAAATCCTTTTTATTTTGTTTTTATTTAATAATTAAAAAAGTGCCCTTTAGGCTATCGTCTTTCTATACTTAACACACACTCAGTGCTGTAACATGCATCAGTGTGATTTAATAGACTCTGTTTCAAAATGTACCTGCAATTGCCTTAAGTGCATTTTTCTGTGAAAAAGCCGCCTCGTTATCTGAGCGAGCCTTAAACTGTCATGGTCTGATTCGGTTGCAGTGCAAGGGGGCTGAGAAGAGCCAGTAAATGAGGTGGACTTCCTTTTCAGTGGGATTTGGATAGAAAGGACTTCCAAACCTTGCTACATGGCAGAAAATATCAGCAGAGACTGCAGAAAGTGGGACACAGTGGGCAAGGATGATGGTGTTCAGTAAGGTGGATCCTTCAGTCACGTTTGGTCAGTATCTTGTGGTGTTCTCCAATGGATTGGAACCTTCTCTGTTTCTTGTCTTCGGAGCTAGAGACGTCCATGCTGAAGATTCAGCCACTTGGGTTGTTGTAGCAAGCCACTCAAGATCAAGGAAGTACGGAGATATTCACACAGTCCAGTGAGTTCACGTCAGATGTATTAGTGTTGGCTCTGGAGGTCAGGGATAGACCACCCCCTGCAAGCTGTCCTTAATTGGAATGGGGGTAGATGAGGGACTAAATAATTATCAGAAATTCAAAGCAAGGTTGGAAAAAAAAGTGTTCCTTTAAGCAAATTTATGTAAAAAATAGAGAGCTCCAGAAGTCTTGTTTCCTGTACAATGCAATGTTCGTCCAATAGGCGGGTTATCCTTTTACCCTTTGCTTCATGTGTGGCATGTTTCCTTAGGTCTTGCCTAGAGCATCAATTCCAATGGGAATCTTAAATACCAGGATAATAAAATAGTCTCTCTATGCCATGGCCGAGCTAACGGGGCTGTCACCTTGGATAGGACTTGAAGTAGCTTCTAGACCAGTGCATTGTAGGCAGTGCAAGGCACTTTCTTAAATGGTCCAATTCGGACTGGAGTCTCTCCCTTTCTGAGGCTAGTTTCTGCTTCTGAGCCACCAGTTCCTGCATTTCAAAGAGAACCAGTTGCAAAATGTAATCAGTTATCTCCACCGATGTTCAAACAAAATTTTCAACTATCTGTGCTACTTAAGATCATGGAGTCTTTCGTTCAGAAATTAGGAAACACTTTCTCTTTGAACTGATACTGGGTCATTTGTCAATTTTAGGATGGATTTTCATAAATCAAAGATGTTACATAGGACATGAGGAAAGGTGGATGGACACATGGAAGTCCCAGTGGTCTGCCTGATAATTCTCATGAATGACAGAATGAGGACAAATTGATTTCCTCCCACTCTGATATTCTTATAAGAACCAAAAGCAATACATGCACAGGAGCAGGCCATTCAGCACATGGTATCTGTGCTGATCAAGAAGGCAAATTAAATTAATCCTATCTGCCACATGACTGAGGTTTAAGAATTAGAAAAGCAAAGAATTTATGAATCTGTTACTAATCATCTATATTGTTGATTTAGTCAATTATCAGGGTTCCTGCATGATTACTGAGTTAACAATTGGGATATCTCTGAGGCCTCAGAGAGATGTCCCATCACCACCATCATAGGGCAACAATTTTAGCGCCATGTCCCAATATATTCTGCCATTGATGGTCCCAAGCCTGCCTGCGAAAAGAGGAGGGTTGAGTCTAGGGCTAGCAACACCATCCCGTAAAACCCCAGAGCTACAGAAGCTTGAAAGACCTCATCCCTGGAGAGGAAGGATCTTTGCCTAGAAGAAATATAACATGAAAGACTGTCCCAGGACAAAGGACTCTGGTGAGCCATTGTCAGTGGCCTATGCTCCACTATGGGTAATGGATGGACTTTAGCAAGGAAGGATGTCCCAACATATTTAGCGGTAATGGTTTATTTACTGACAATTTAAACAAGAGTATTTTATTCCTGGATCATCTGATGCCAGTTTTTGCTGATATTATGGCTCTAAGGTTATGGCCACTTTGAAGTTGTGACTCAGAGAGGAATTATTTGATAGGAGCCAAACCCTTCAAATGCTCAAGGATACTATCTATGGTCAACTGTTCTTTCTGAAACCAACCCCATACCATCTGCAATTAGCTGATTTTGTACACCACAATGGTAGAACAGGGGATGCTGGGAATTCAGGGTAATTTTCAAGTCTGCCTCCATCGAATTCCAATAAAGAAGCAGACATGTTCATTACTTCAGTTGGCAGTGCATTCTGATTCTTAAAAACAGCCCACATGTTTAGAGAAAACCCCAACATTGATTTCAGCTGGTGAAAATAAATGGTGTTTCATAACTCAGCATAGCTGTATTTCACATTTCCATTAGTTGGGGAATGATGAATTTAGCTGCTTGCTTAAGCCAGTGTCACTAATACGAGGAGCATGTTTCCACATTCAAACACCCCGAAAATTGTACTGAGGTCACAATGACATCATGGAGCCCATTTACCGCTCATTTAACTATTAAAGTAATAAGCTCTACCATCCACTTGAAAGACTACCAAGTTGGCATAAATCTGGAAGATAGCATTAAACCTAGTGTCCTAATTTTAGACCATAAGACATCGGAGCAGAATTATGCCATTTGTCTGTGGCAATGAATTCCAGAGTTTCACCATCCTCTGGCTAAAGAAATCCCTCCTCATCTCTACTCTGCAGAAGCATCCTTCTATTCTGAGGTCCTAGACTCTCCCACTATTAGAAACATCATCTTCACATCCATTCTATCTAGGAGTTTCAATATTTGGTAGGTTTCAGTGAGATTCCCATCATTCTTCTAAAACCATCAAATGCTCCTCATACATTAATGGTTTCATTCCTAGGATCAGTATCATAAATTCCTCTGGACCCTCTCCAATGCCAGCACATTAAGATCTATTCCCAATTCTCCAAGTGTAGTCTGACCAATGAACAATAAAGCCTCAGCACTCCCTTACTGTACTATCCCATTCCAGCTGAAATCAAAGGGAAATAAATTCCCAGACAATTGACTATTGAAAGATGATCATATTTCTTGATATCACCTACCGACATGCTGTGGGACAGCTGCTTGACTGACTGGCTAAGGTTCTGGTGAAAGGTTTCCAGTCGCTTGCATTGGGCTTGTAGAACCTGTCGCTCCAAGTTTTGCTCTGAAATAAATGATCAAATTTGTTATATTTTATCATCTAACATCTTAACCTTATCATTAAATCATTAATTTGTTGCCTCCTCTCCCTCCCCCCCCCCCCCAAATCTAACAATTGATGCTTCGATCTCAGAGATCACTGAACATAAAGAATAGCTCAGGATGATTAAGTCTTGTATTTTTCACTTTTAACTGATTAAAAACTCCCTGAAGGCCAACCTGGAAAATGTTTTTTTTCACTTCCCTTCACTGATTATACAACATGCCAGCTGTAATGAAGAGCCACATAAAATCATCGTGTTCAGTCAGCCAGTTATAAGAACGCCACACTTGGCTTCAAAAATGGTTACCTAGCTCACTGACCAACCCCATTTGTCCGTGTGGCAGTGCAGCAGACTGAAAGAAGATGAAAAGTGCTGGCGGGCGCGTAAAAGGGTTGCAATTATGTTGAAGAAAACAAATCAAGCTAAAGCTTTAATTACTGTTGCTGCTGTTTAATTGTATTTTAGAAGCTAGCAGTTGAGTACTTCATTTTAAACACTAAGTGTCCAATTTTATCAAATGCTATTGAAAACTGATTTAAAAAAAAAGACACACTCCAGGGATGAAACTAACAAAAATTAATTTAACCACAATAGCTTGATATTCCCATGCTATCGTTCCCAGTAATGATCGTGAGAGTTCCAGGCTGTCCAAACATGGAATTAAGGTATCTGAGTCTAACCTGTATCTTATTACATTTCTTACATAAGGGATCAGGAGCAGGAATCCAGGCTGACTTTGATATCAGCTACTTCAGGACATAAGGCGAGATAAGATATTGGAGTTCTGGTCAGGAACAGAGGCTGCGATCTTCCTAATCCAGACACTTCCGTTCCAAACTAAGCAGTATATTTACCAAATGACTCAGCACAGTAGTTACTGTTGAAGCTAGAAGAGTATCTGCTGATCATTAACTCTCCTCACAAATGCTTCTGAGCTTTGAAAAACGTCGTGCTGGTTCAGAACTGAGACAGACATACCAGTGCAAGGAATGATTATTATTGGAAGTCAGATCCTTAAGGTGGGATGGTAAACTTAGGTCCATTGTTTTTATAGAACAATCACAGAATTAGGGCGAGGGATTGTGGATACAGCAAAGTTCAAAGTAAATTTATTATCAAAGTACATATACGTCAGCACATATGACTTTGAGATTAATTTTCTTGTAGTTTTTCGGAGTAGAGTTAAGAGGTACGATAGAATCAATGAAAAATAATACATGAAGACTGAGAAGCAACCAATCTGCAAAAGAAGAGAATCTTTACCAATACAGGTAATATTGTTATTAATAATAATAAACAAATCAATAGGTGAAGCCTAGTGTTGGATGAGGAGGGGAGGTGAGGAATTGGTGGATATGTTTGATTGCAACGTTTGAGGGAACTGTGGGAAAGTACATGGATGGGAGGGGTATGGAGGACTATGGGCCAGGTATGGGTCAAAGGGAGTAGGCAGAGTAATAGTTCAGCACAGACGAGATGCAGTGCCTGGAGAAGAAAACTCTGACTTTAGTCCTCCGCTGCCTGTGGCCATACCCACCCATGGGAAAGGCTTCAGGAGTAAACCCCGAGGAAGAAATCCGAAGCTGGGATCCCTAAGGTAGCTTGATGTTGTTTACAACTTCATTCGGGCAACCTCTGTGATGACACTGGTGCCAAACTGTATCGGCGCTTGCCCTTAGAGAGTACATCAGTGACGTGGAGAGGGGGATCCCGCTGCATGGGCAACAGCCAGTTCTTCAAATCTTCCCACCCAGGCTTGCGTCCACCAGAGGTGTAAACCCATGATCCCCTGGGATCGTCGGCTGCCTACTACAGACTAGACGATACGAAGGACCTGTTTCTGTGCTGTAGTGCTTGAAGATGATGACTGCATTCACCGATTTTGGCAGGTCAGCTCAACTGAGGGTTAATAAAATACAGACATGGGAGACTGCAGATGCTGGAATCTCGAGCAAAGGGCAAACTGCTGGAGGAACCCTGCTAGAGGGTCATGTAGATCTGTGGAGGGAAATGGGCATTCAACCGTTCGAATTGAGACCCTTCATCTGAACCAGAGGATTGGAGGGGAGACAGTCAGTATAAAGAAGTGAGGGAAGTGGGATTTAGGTGTGGGGGGAGTGAGGAAAGAGCTGGCAAGTGATAGGTGGATCCAGGTGAGGAGGGGTAAATGGCAGATGGAGGAGGGAAGGGTGGAATTAGTGACAAGCTGGAAGATGGAGCCAACAAATGGCTGCAAGTTTTGGAATCTGATCAGAAGATAGATTACATAACTCATGAGGACCTTCGGGTGGGCAGATGGGAAAGCTGGCGACATGGGACCAAGTGGGAGGAAGTGGATTTGCAACTCATTAGACTGCAGATGCTGGAATCTGGGGTAATAAATAATTGCTGGAGGAACTCAGCAGATCGAGCAGTAACCCATGGAATGATATAGGGATTTGACCGGAAATTTCGAGAATTCCTCGATGCTTGACCTGCTGAGTTCCTCCAGCTGGTTTCCTGTTGCTGACTCACTATGGTAGACCATCAGCTGCACACAACGGGTTTCCTAGCACAGACACTGGGCCACTCACCTTCAACATACTCCTGATAGGCCTCAAAGATGGCCTCAATACCCTGCCATTTTGAATGAAAAGGCCTTGTGTCCTCCTCCTCCTCATCGTCTTCATTGTCGGAGTCGTCCTCCTGCTCACACACAACCCCTTTCCTGGTCTGGGTGGCAGTGTGCTGGCCATTCTGGTGGGGAAAGGGAGTTCTGCTGGAGGAGTGGATCTCTGGAATGTTGTAACGGACAGAGGTGTCCAACTTGTGATTTTGCTCGGCGGTTAGTGTCAATGTGCCTGGACAGATTAAAGAAAAAGACAATGGGAAATATTCAGTGCTCAGTAACATATGGAGAAGAATCTTCAACCCAGTGAGCCTGCTCCATCTCTCATGGCTGATTTGCAACCTTTGTATTAGTGTCTTTGTTACAACTGACGCCTCCAAGAGGACCACAACCTTGCTGTGGTTTGGAGGCTTGCAGGCATCAATGACCTGGAGAACTATGTTGGTTGAAGCCAGGCCTTTAGGCTTTGGCTCTTGGTAAGGCCACAGGTCAAAGGGTAGAGGCCAGACTAAGAGAGGTCCACTGGTCCTCCAGGTTTGGGAGTTCAGCTTAGGGATAACAACCCTGGCTGGTGAAACAAAATTGTTACATAATGAAGAACCCTCTGACTGAGAGTGACAGTATTCCCGAGTCTCCACCTGGGACTTCCATGACTGACAGTAGTGAAAACCGAGAGGAAGCTACTGACACGATGAAGGAAGCCCTGAACACTGCCAGAGATGGACCTCATAACTGTCCTAAATACCAGCAGCAGAACGGACAGTAAGTAAGTACAACTGACTGGTGTCAATTGTCATTTGCAGAAGAGAGTTCCAGTTTCTACAATTCCCTGAAAAGTCTGGGTCCAATGTTCAGATGTTCAATCTTGCACAACCTGAAGCTTTCCATGCAATCAATTTTTCCCTACTACCCTGAAAACTATAATGAAATGTCCCACTGATCCTCAAATTTTCAATAAACACAGTTCTAGCTATTAAACTCCAGAGGCTCAAATACTGTGGCTGTTGGAGTGTTAACTAAGTGGCAAGTGCTTTCAAAGTATCTGGACTATGGATCTGGGTAAATGAGTTCAAATTTGACTATATCAACATGGGAATTTAAATTCAAGTAAATATCTGGAATAAGAAGTTGAGATCAGTAACAATAACTGAAATTATGTGAAATACCATCTAATTTATCAATGTCCACCCAGGAAGATATTCTGCCTTCCTTACCCTGTCTATTGCACGATTACTCCAGATAAGACCAAAAGACAGAAACCAACATAACCCATAGTCCATCATGGCTGATTTATTATCTTTTATCTCAGTCTCTTTGCTTCTCCCCCAAAATCTTACTAATCAAGGACCTATCAACCTCCACTTTACATATACGCAATGACTTGGCCTCCACAGTCATCTGTGACAATGAATTCCACAGATTCACCAAACTCTAGCGAAAGAAATTTCTCTTCATCTTTGTTCTAAAGGGATGTCTTGGTATACTGAGCCCGTGCCCTCTGATCTTAGGCTCCCCCCACTAAAGAAAACATTCTCTCCAGGTCCACTCTTTCAGTGAGTTCCCCCCTCTTTGAGTACAGGCTCAAAGCCATCAAACGGTCCTCATAAATTAACCTTTTCATTTCCAGTGAACCTCCACTAGACTCTCTCCAATGCCAGCATATCCTTTCTTAGATTAGGGGCCCAAAACTGCTCACAATACTCCACGTGTGGTCTGGCCAATGCCAAGTTCAAGTTCATGTTTATCGTCATTCAACCATATAGATGTATACTGCCAAATGAAACAACATTCCTCTGGACTAAAATGCACAACACAGTACATATAACTCACGCACAACACATAAGGTAACATTACCACAAATACATTAACAAATAATAAGGTACGTTTACAACACGTCAAAAAGTAAGCAGTATAAGCTACCGTGCTTCATACGCGATGAGAGCTGGGTGGTGACTGGGAGTTCAGTAGTCTCACAGCCTGGGGGAAGAAGCTGTTTCCCATCTTGAGTCCCTGTCTTAATGCTACGGTACCTCCTGTCTGATGGTAGTTAGGCAAAGAGATTGTTGGATGCATGGGAGGGATTATTGACAATGCTAAGAGCCCTATGCCAGTGCCTTATAAAGCCCCACCATTACACCCTTGCTTTAATATTCTAGTCCTTTTGAAATGGATCTAATATTTATAGCTATGTGGTTGATTCTTAACAATGCTTTGGAACACCCATCAAGACACTTAAGAGACATTTAAAGGATAGCAAGTGCTAGATTTGAAAACACTATTAGATTCCATAGACTAAAAACATATGCTAGTTATATTCTCTGTAAGGCCATCTGATGCTCCCTGAGATGTAATGCCCAGAAATGCTCAAGTCTTCCAAGCATGGTCCAAACAAGACTTAGTGGAGCTGGAACATCATATCTTAAGTGCTGCATTTCAGTCCTTTATAGAGATAGCATGACAGATTCTGATTCAGAAGGCTTACTTATCAGATGTACACCAAAACGTGCAATGAAATGTGACACTTGCATTAACACCCAAGAATGTGTTGGGCTATAGCCCACAGGCTAAGCTAAGAGCTAAAGAATAATTCATCATTTTCTGCATCCATCGAGCTAAGAACTTAGTCCCTTTGTACATCTGCTGTTTCTTCCCCCTTCCTTTCCAGCCCTTTTGAAGGGTCTTGGCCCGCAATATCAGCTGTTTATTCCTTTCCATAGATGCAGCCTGACCTGCTTCTACTGGGGCTAGGAAACTAGGACACAATGCCTCCTGGAGAAAGGGTGCCGAGAGCATCCTGAGGAGGACTGGTTGACCCATTTCTCAGTGTAAATCAACAAGCGAGGAGTGAGCGGGTCAGCCATCCAATTGTTAATTTTCTGGGTTATTCTAAGTCACAACCATCAGACCATCTGATTATAGTGGTCACCGAGTTCAAGGTTCAAATTATGAATAAATTATAAACCAGTGCACTGAGAAAGAGAAAAAAAACACACACACACCAGTCAGACAGACAACCCCCCCCACACACAAACACAAGTCAGACAGCCACACACACCAGTCAGACACACAGACACACACACCAGTCAGACAGTCCCCCCTACACACACACACTTCAGACAGACAGCCACACACACCAGTCATACAGACACACACACACACACACACACACACACACACACACCAGTCAGACAAAACCCCCCACATACACAATCACAAGTCAGACACACACACACACACACCAGTCATACAGACACACACACACACACACCAGTCATACAGACACACACACACACACACCAGTCAGACAGTCCCCCCTACACACACACTTCAGACAGACAGCCACACACACCAGTCAGACAAACCCCCCCACACACAAACACAAGTCAGACAGACAGCCACACACACCAGTCTGAAAGCCGCACACACACACCAGTCAGACAGTCCCCCCTACACACACACTTCAGACAGACAGCCACACACACCAGTCTGAAAGCCGCACACACACACACACACACACACACCAGTCAGACAGTCCCCCCTACACACACACTTCAGACAGACAGCCACTCACACCAGTCATACAGACACACACACACACCCACCCCCCCACAGTCAGAAACAGACAGCCACACACACACACAGGCCTGGAACCTAAATGGGGTACCTGCATTAGTCAAACCCAGCAGAGAGTTGGGATTGACCCTGCAATTTGTATACTGGGACAGCAGAGGTTTTGGGAGAGCTGGATAAAGAAACAACAATCGTTGAGGTCAGTTTTACAGGGGAACTACTTTCTCCTCATTAATTTCCATTCATTTACCCTAACCCATTTTGCCACCACCACCTTTCCTCTAATTGAGCAGGGTAATATAGGCACTTCAATTCGCTGTTATACTTCGGTTGTGTTTACTCAGGTCTGAGTTTAAGCCAGTGGAGTCACACAAAATAATAAAAAGCGTAAACAAATAATCATTTGCAATTACTGCTGGGAGACAAGTTCATAATTTCCTTTTGGCGAAAAGACAGCTCATTAATGGGATTCTTTGTAAGGGAGCACTAGTCTGGATCTGTTTCAAGACCAGCAGGGGTTTAGCTTTCTGAAGTCTGCACAGAAAACTGTTGCTAATTCACAAAGATTTTGCAGGAAACTGCAATCTATTTAAAAGCCCAAGTGCAGGGTGTCAATTGCCCCCTATCTTTTGAACAGGGAACAGCAGCCTTCACCAGTGAGTTTAGTAATTTCAGATAATCTATCTGTTATTCTGAATTACACACAAAACACAGACCACAGATTTAACCTGTGATTTTCCTGGGATACAACTGGGGAAGCAAAAACAAAAATGCAGATGCTGGAAATCTGGAAAAAAAAAGAAAATACTGGGGATAATCAGCAGTCACACAGCATCAGTGGAGAGGGATACAGTTATCATTGCAGATGGATGACCTTCCATTTTCTAGTCCCCTTTTTTGTTTCTTTACTTTCCCATTACCATCACCTCTTTTACTTAAGTGCACTTGAGAGAGAGAGAGAGAGAGAGATTCATTTCACATTGCTGTCTGTAATGAATTTGTACATTTCCCCCGTAACCACGTGGATTTTCTCCAGGTGTTCCGGTTTCCTCCCACAGTCCAAAGTATCGGTTGGTAGATAAATTGGTCATTGTGAATTGTCTCACAATTAGGCTAGGGTTAAATCTGGGGTTGCTGGGTGGCATGGCTTGAAGGGCCAGAAGGATCTATTCAGTTCTGCATCTCAATAAATGAATAAATAAATCTGTGGGGTTAGGTCCGATTGTGTGTATCTTCTAATAAGATATTTGGGCCTTGTTATGTAATGCTGAGTTAAGGCATTGTTCAGGCCACACTTGGGATATGGTGAGCAGTTTTGGGTCCCTTATCTAAGAAAGGATGTGTTGGCATTAGAGAGGGTCCAGAGGGGGTAAACAAGAATGAAAGGGTTAATGCATGAGGAGCATTTGATGGCTTTGGGCTTATCCTCGCTGGAGCTTAGAAGGTTGAAGGGGGTTCTCACTGAAACCTGTCCAATATAGAAAGGTCTAGACATAATGAGCATGAAGTGGATGTTTCCTATAGAGGAGGCCTAGGACCAGAGGGCACAGCCTCAGAATACAAGGATGCCCCTTTAGAAAAAGTTGGGGAGGAATTTCTTTATCCAGATCAGGATGAATCTGTGGAATTCTTTGCCATAGATGGCTATGGAGGCCTGATCATTGAAAATGGAAGTTGATAGGTTCTTGATTAATAAGGGTGTCAAAGGTTATGGGTGAAGGCATGAGAATGGGAATGGCAGGGATAATAAATCAGCTATGGTGGAATGAAGGAGCATATTCTGTAGGCTGAATGGCCTACTTCAGCTCTTATATCTTACAGTTATGCTACACAGTCCAGCTCAGTTCTTCATCAAAGTCAGGAAGATCTGCTTAGCTTAACAACAACTGTCTTTTCATTTGATCAATACTTTGTGTTTCACCCTCAAACAGATCAATCGCATGCTTGAGATTGTTATATTTGCTACAACAATCAGGCTGGGCTTGGAAAAAAAAAATCCTGAGGCTCACGTGAGAAACACAAGACATTCTATAGATGCTGGAAGTTTTGAGCAACACACACAATATGTTGCTGGAACTCAAGAAGTCAGGCAGCATCTACTGAGGGGAATAAACACGAGGTTTCATGCCAAGACCCTTCATTAGGGCAGAGTCAAGGTGGCCTTCACCTCTGTGGTTAGAGCAGACCAAGTACATCTCAAGCAGAATGATGACAGACTTGGAAGATCTCAGTCTGCAAATGCTGTGTTCATCCCCGAGATCCAGGTAGGATGTGGGGCTGATGAAGTCCTAAAGTAGTGTATTTAGTGGTGGACACGTCTTTATTTCCAGCCCTGAGGTCTCTGACCAGCCTGATCCACACTGACATGGGAGTGTTACCAGTGGTATCACTACAGAGGAAACCATGAAGCCAGTCACTGTTTATGCAATGGAACTTGGAAGCTGCTTGCGCAATCAGTTTTGAATCAAACTAGTCAAGTCTCACAATGTCAGTTGACAGACCCCTTGAATAGAAAGAAAGGATATATATGGCATTATTATGAACTTGGCGACACAGCAGAATGCACATGCTGGAATCGGTCCAACAAACTTCCGGAGTAACTCGGTAGGTTGGGAAGCATCTATAGCGGGAGAAGGACAGTGAGTATTTCAGATTGAGACGCTTCATCTGGAGCTCAGTTTAAAGTCTTATCCCAAAGACAGCATCCCTGATCGTGCACAGATTTCTACATTATAGAGACTGGGTGCTCTGGGCTGTATTCGACTGAGCTGCTTTTACCTGTGAATGACCTTGAACGGTTTCTGGGAAAACTGCGAGCTTTCCCATAGATCATGAACAATTCTGGAACTATATGGAAGATCTGCCCATCAACAGATTCGCAATTTTGATCTGAATTCTGCCCTTGTTTTCTAAGTTTAAAGTTCAAAGTAAACTTACTATCTAACCGTATAATACCCTAAGATTCATCTTCTTGTGAGTAATCACAGTAAAGAAATACAATGGAATCGATGAAAAACTGAACACAAAGACTGGCAAGTAACCAATGTGCACAAGAAGTCAAACTGTGCAAACACAAAAAAAAGCAGTACTGTACATATATAGCTAGGGTGCCAAAGACTTTTGCACAGAACTGCATATTAAGTCTTTCCAGTTACCAAATAACACTCAATACTACTGAGCTAATACAAAGCAAAGTACTCTTATTTCTGTTTCCTAACCAGCTTACTGTTTTAACCAATATACAGTACTATGCAAAAGTCTTAGGCGCCCTAGCTCTCTCTCTCTCTATACATATATACACACACACACACACAAAAATATCTCTTTGCACAGTACTGTAAATAAATAAATAATACAAAGAAAGAACCTTAGTCCATCTCAAATGTTCATTTCTCCTGAAATTGATCACAGATGCAACTTATTCTTGGCTTGTGACTAAAAAAAGTCATGTGCATTATCTTAGACCCTAGGATATTTACAGCAGAGAAAGAAGCCATTCAGCCCATTAAACCTCTTGGTGGAGCAATCTTTGATTCCCATGCTCTTTTTGCACAACCCTGCAAATTATTCTTTCTCAAGTGCCCTGCCAACTTCCTTCAACAGCCCTGATGGATTCTGTTCCGACCACACCTACTAAGACTGATTTCCAGATCATTTAACTCCTTGGAGCTTTGAAGTATAAGGGGTGAACCTTACTCAAACATATGATATCCTAAGGTGGTTGATCCAGTTGATGTTGAGATGTTCTTAGCTGTGGACCTGAGAAAAGGAATTTTGCAACAAATTAAGGGACTGGCCATATAAAACTGAGATGCGTGGATATTTGTTCTTCTCAGAGAGGAGTGAATCTCTGGAACTCTCTGCCCCCCATCCTGAAGATCATCAGATTTATGTAAAGAGCAGATATCAAAGATTTGAGGTCTATGGGAAATTGGCACATAAGAGGAGCTGAGACCAGCATAGATCCACTGTGATTAAATGGCTGGACTTAGTTTAAGAGAACTAGTGACCTATCTCCAATTTCCATGTTCTAGCTGACTGGATTTAGACACAGTATTCCATCAGTAACCAGTGATCTATGACAATTTCCACTGCAGTGCATGTAGTTGATGACACTTACCTTTATGTTTCTGTAACGCTCGTTGTGTGGACTGCAGTACAGACTCATGGAACTGCTGGGCAAAGTCCTCAGCCATGAACGCTTCCCAGGGCTTGTTCTTCTCAGCCGTGCCGTGTGGGGCAGCACCGAGACTGTCCTTCTGGACTGAGCCCGAAGCATTAGTGAGCACGCTCACCGACCTCCGCCCGCCATGGCCTTCGTGTGGCCTGCTCTTCTCACCGGGTTGTATGGCCTCCTTTGGCCGGCTGGCCACCTCCAAGAGTTTGGGCAGCTCCGGTCTGGCCAAATCGGCACTTTTCCGGAGTTCTGGCAGGGGCGGGGCAGCAGTCGGAGGCTTATCGGAGTCCGCGGCTGAGTTTGTATTCGACGAGTCTGCTGCAAAAGGCAACAACAAGAAGAAAACACGCAGGGTTTCAGAACTGGTGCTTTTCAACATGAGCAGACACATTCTTCAATAAATAAGACTACAAGTCACAAGACATAAGAACAGAATTAGGCCATTCAGCCCATCGAATATGCTCTGCCATTCCATTATGGCTGTATTACTATCCCTCTCAACCCCATTCTTCTACCTTTTCCCTGTAGCCTTTGATGCCCTGAATAATCAAGAACCTATCATTTCCTAGACATGAATATAAATATTTTCAAAGGAAATTTTGAAAAAAGTTTAATTTCTTCCATCTGATAGAGCTGACTACCACTGGGACATAGTTCAGCTGGCACCGCTCCCTTGTAGCTCACATCTGTTGACCATAAAGCTACCAGATCTTCATAAAAGGCCTAATACTAGGGGGCAATGCCTGAAGAAGGCAACGTCAATCATAGAGACATTCAGCATCTGGGACAAGCCCTCTATTCCTTACTGCCATCAGGAAGGGAGCACAGGAGCCTGAAGACGGACACTCAATGATTTAGGAACAGCTTCTTGCTTCATTCCTCCTTACCCCTCACCTAGTGCTGCCTGTCACTTGCCAGCTTGTCTTCCTTCCCCTCTCCTCACCTTCCTATTGTGGCTTCTGCCTCCTTCTTTTCTAAGCCCAAAATGTCAACTCTTTATTCCCTTACATGGATGCTGTCTGACTTGTTGAGTTCCTCCAGCAAGTCAGGCAGCACTTATGGAGGGAATCATTGAAAAAAAGGTCCACACTGTTGTGCCGGCCCTTTAACCTACTCAAAGATCAATGTAACTCTTTTCTCCCACATCTCTCTCCATTGTTCTTTCATCCATGTGCTTATCTGAGTCTCTTAAATGTCTCTAATATATCTGCTTTTACCACCACTCATGATAGTGCATTCTACTCACCTACCACTCTCTGTGTAAAAAAACCTACCTCTGACATATCCCCCTATATTTTCCTAAAGTTGTGCCCACTTGTATTAGCCACTTCTGCCCTGGGAAAAAAGGTTCTAATGCCTCTTATCATCTTGAAAACCTCTATCAAGTAGTCACCTCTCATCCTTCTTCTTTTCAAAGAGAAAAGCCTTAGCCCACTCAACCTAGATGCTCGCTAATCTAGGCAGCATCCTGATAAATCTTCTCTGCACCTTCTCTAAACCTTCCACATCCTTCCTGTAATGAGAGCACCCCTCATTCTTCTGAACTGCAGTAAGAGCCATGCTCCTGGTAACTCCCACTGACAACCTCATTGCCTACAGCTAATCACAGGTCTGGGAGACCAAAGAGTTGATGAAATGGTCTCCGGACTGCTTTTCTATCCTCCCCAACTCAGAGTCACCGTAAATCCAGAAAGAAGTCAGCTCCAACGTGCATCTCCGACTAAATCAGCATAACACACTTCGGAGTAAACCACCATTTCTGAAGCATGATCAAAAAAACATATATGCATTAAAATCTGAATTAAAACCAGAAACTGCAGGAAAAAGGAGCAGGTGAGGCACCATCTGTGAAGAGAGAAATTGAGTTAATGTCTCGGGTTACAGATCCCCTGTCAGAACCCTCTGCCAAATTCTGAGCTTCTCAGGGTGTAACTATGAAAGGCACCCAAGGTCAATACTCACCGGTCTGAACTGAGCTGGGGCTAGGACATGATGGAGAAGAGGTGTATTTAAACGGTGCGTCGGACGGTTGGGCCTTCTGTTTTATGGACTGAATCATCTCTGTCAGGGTCTCCTTTTCTATGAGATGAGCGAGAGAAAGAGAGAGAGAAGCTCTGATAAATACCTTTATTAATACGCAGCATAAGCAGACAAATGAAGGAAGAAACATCAACGTGTGAAGTAGGTGTTCTCTACAGTCTGTTGGCCTTGAAACCCAATAGTGCCATTTAGATGTGCACAGTCCCAACCTTCCACCTAGCAGATCCATAAAGAAATGGGCCCAGGCCTCCCCAGGAGGAGATGTCACTGACACCACATATTCCAAGATGAAAACTAGGAATAGACACAGGCTTGATCCTGACCTCTGGTTCAAAGTAAATTTATTATACAAGTACATATATGTCCTCAATAGACTTAAGTTTGGCATTTTCTCATGACAAAGTACCAGCACAAACACCCCACTTGGTGCGGTCCTTCATTGATTATATTTCGGTTATTGTTCTATTATGGATTTATTGAGTATGCCCACAAGAAAATGGATCTCAGGATTGTATATGGTGGCATATACATACTTTGATAATAAATTTACTCTGAACTTTGAACCAGAGGTCAGGATCGAGCCTGGGTTGCTGGAAATGTAGCATCAGCACTAACTGTCGTCCTCGTGTACTAATGCAATCACAAAGAAGGCACGCCAGCGGGCTATACTTCATTGGGAGTGTGAGGAGATTTGGTATGTCACCAAAGACTCCAGCAACTTCTTACGACTGTACCATGGAGAGCATTCTGACTGGCTATGATTATAAATATCAGCCAATCAGCTATTTCATTGTCACTACACTAATAAATCTGCCAGTTAAAGAGTAGGTTCTTGGGTGGGGAAACTCAAGCACATCTGTATTTTATTCCCCATTTAAAGCAGGGAGAATTCAAGCAACAATGCACACAGATAAAATGTCCCCCACAACAGGAACGAAAATCCAGTCAATGCCCTGTTGCTTCTCAGCCACAGTTTTTCAAAGCCACGCACTATGGGTGCTAGACTTCTGAAAGAAATGGCAAAACATGCTGGAAACACGCAGCCGGCTTCATCATGGGCATTAGGCTCTCCACTAACGAGGTCAGCTTCAAAAAGCAAAGCCTCACAAGGGTGGTGTCCATCATTTACAACCCACATCATCCAGGAAATCCCTCTTCTCATTACTACCCTCAGGAACGAGGTACAGCAGTGAAGGTTTAAACCTAACATTTTAGGAACAGCTTCTTCCCCATCAGATTTCTGAAAGGTGTATGAAACCATGAACACTGGCTCACTATTTTGCTCTTCTTTAGTATTATTTATCTTTTACATGTACATTCTAATTGTAACTTCTGGTAATTTTTAATGTATTGCACTGTATTACTGATGAAGAACAAAATAAGTTAACAGCACTTGTCAGTGATTATAAATCTGATTCTGATTTTTGTGAATTCTTCTTTTAAGATCTCAAATGATTGCAATATTTTTACTCATAAAATGGCTCACAATGAAAATTTTGGGAGGCAGATACTTGGCGACCTTGGCCTCCCCATAATGCATTCACCTCAGTATGAAGCAAGCAAAGGTGAGAAGAGAGGCTTTAAAGGACAGGAGTGACGCAGGGAGAAGAGAGAATGCCTGGGGTAGAAGGGGGTCCTTGATTATGTTGGCTGCTTTTCTGAGACAGCGTTGCAGGAATCATTGCTGGTTGCAGTATGGAAATTTGTTAATATAGTTGAAGAAAATGAAAGATATAGTCAGAGTAAACAGACGGAGTCAACAAGGTAAAAGTGTTTTGCGGGGAGAGGTGAAAGCAGATGAAAAATAGGTAAGGCAGTTTATGATTGTCACAAATACCGAGGTACAGTGAAAAACTTTGTTATGCATGCCATCCATACAGATGATGATAAATAATACAAGGGAAAAGCACTGTTACCCTTTCGTTTCTCTGGGAGGATATGGGCGAGGCTGAACGACGTCAGGAATCTCTTCTTCTCGGCCAGGTCGGGCGTGCTGTTCATCTCGTCGGCGCTGTACTTGCTGGGCAGCCTCAGCTGGGGCGAGGGCGCCTGCCGCTTGCTGGCGACCGGTGGCGGCGAGGGGCTCCGCTCCATCAGCATCCGTCGCCGCTTGCGTCGCTTCTGCTTTAGCAGCTCCTCCCTGCGGGCGTGGGTCGTCAGGCCGAACATGCAGAGGAACTCCAGCTTCTGTCAATGACACAGGTGATTAGTCTCCAAACCCTGGGACAGAAGGGAGGAGCAGCTGAGGTTCCTTCGAAAAGGAGACCTTTTGACTTGGATAGTTTTCTCAAAGCTCTGCTCTGAGTTCTAACAAAAACTTGATCAAAGTCAAAACAAATTTATCAAAGTACATATGCACTAACTTTCAAGAACTCTACAATTCAAGTTCTCAGTATTATTTATTTACTCATCATTATTTATTTATTTGAGTATTATTTATCGACAGTTTTATTTGCATCAATGTTATTTACATTTGCAGTTTGTCTTCTTTTGCACATTTGTTGTCGGTCTTTGTGTGTAGTTTTTATTGATTCTTGTATTCTTTGTTCTACTGTGAATGCCTGCTAATGAATCTCGGGGTTGTTTACAGTGACATGGACGTACTTGGATAATAAATTTATTTTGAGCTTTGACGTACGACCTTGAAATTCATTTTCTTGCAGGCATTAATGGGAAAATAAAGAAACACATTCCTCCAAGAGGACCACAACCTTGTCATAGGAATTGGAGACTTGCGTGACTCTACGTTGGCTGGAGTCAGGGCCTTGGACTTTGACTCTTGGTAGGGTCACTCATGTCAAAAAAGGTAGAGGCCAGACTAAGAGTGGTCCACCGGTCCTCCAGGTTCGGCGGTTCAGCTCAGGGCCAAAAACCCTGAACGGTCAAAACACAATTGTGGCGGAAACAGCAATGAAAAATTCTTGTATACAGGCAGAGATGGAGGACCTTCATTGCTGCCCTAAACACCAGCGTAACAGGCAGTAAGTAAAGAAATACAATAGTCTGAAATAAACACAGACTGATAAAAAAAAATGCAAAAAATTATGCAAATAATACCTTGCAAATAGAAAAGTAAATAAACATTACTGAAATAAGTAAATAATATCAAATAAATAAATAATGGGCCAAATGTCCTCTCTCCACATCAGTCAGAAGTAATGGGGTAGAACTAGGTCATGGGTGGAGGCAATGCTTGATATTTAGTTACACGTACTTTATGTAACCTGGCTGTTAGTTTAACAGGCGGTGCACCAATCCTGTCTGCTTTGTCTCACCGCCTGAGACAGCTTTCTATTGCGCACCTCTGACAGATCAGACTTCACTAGGGAGACTGCTGACTGCGGCGGATTCTGACAATCACCCCGACCTTCCAGAGATCGACCTGTCGGCCAGTTCCCCTCACTGTGTGGCCTCTCCACCTCGGGAGTGCAGACTGAACTCGAGAGATCGAGTCAGGTTGTACAGCTCAGAAGTGCCTCCTCAGGCCACAACACCCTCCTGCACTAATCCCATTAACCGGCTTTAGGACTCTATCCTTCCATGCCATGCCTACTTAAGTGTCTGTCTTAAATGCTTATTAAACGTAGTAATTGTATCCAATTCCACCATCCCTTTGGCAGCCTATTTCAGATATGAGTCCTGCTGAAGGGTTTCGGCTCGAAACTTCGACCATACTCTCTCCATAGATGCTGCCTGGCCTGCTGAGTTCCTCCAGCATTTTGTGTATGTTGCTTGGAATTTCAGCATCTCCAGATTTTCTCTTATTTATGATACCATAGATGCCTTCAGAAGGTTGTGATCCAGATGAAGTGGTGGCTTCTACAGCAGACTCCGGACAAAGCTACAGATAACAGGATTCACACTCAAAATGCTAGCAGAACTCAGCAGGTCAGGAGTGGAATAAACAGTCGACATCTCAGGCCGAGACCCTTTGTCAGGAATGGAACAGAAGGGGGAAGATGCCAGAATAAGAAGGTGGGGGGGGGGGGGAAGGAGAATGAGTACAAGCTACAAGGTGATAGGTGAAGTCAAGTGAGGGGGAAGGTAGGCGGGTGAGGGAGGGAGGAATGAAGCAAAAAGTTAGGAGGTGGTACGTGAAACTGGTAAAGGGTTGAAGAACAGAGGAGAAAGGAAAGGAAGAGGGATCCAGAGAGAGGTAGATGATAGGCATTTGAGAAGGCTAAGTGGGGACCCAGGATATGGAACGGAAAAGGAGGGAAGGGGAGAAGGTAGAGCTGACCAGAAGGCGGAGAAATATGTAGAAGCTCGTGCCATCAGGTTGCAGGAGGCTACCCAAAGGGGCTTATCCTCCAACTAAGCCTCCCTTTCACAGGAAACCTTTCCTGATAGAGAGGCACCTAAAGCCAGAGGGCGTAGGTTAAGTGTGAGGAGGAAGAATCTCAGAGAGGATCTTTGGGAGAAGAACCTTTTATCCCAAGGGTGGCTGGAGTCTGACACACACTGCCTGCTAGGTAGTGCAGTCAAATACTCACAACATTTCACAAATATCTTGACAAAAGTTCAAAGTGCATTTTTGATCGAAGTATGTATACATTATACAACCTTGAGATTCGCTTCCTAACAGGCAGCCGCAAAACAAAGGAACTCAAAATAACCCAAAAAAAGACCATCCAACACCCAATGTGCAGAGAGCAAAAAAAACATTTCATGCAAACAAACAGCATTCTAAACAGAGTCTCTCACCAGACCCTTAGCTCAGTGCAGAGTGGAGCAGCAAGCTGAACCAGCCTACTCCTTGCCTCAGGCTCCGACACCCTGACCTTTGTGATCTGGGCCAGTGCCTAAATCGTCATACAAACATCGAGTTCTGTCGCTTCAGAACACTCTGGGACCCGAAACTCGACAAGGTTTAGCAAACTTAGGTCCAAGTGTGTAAGTGGGACTGATTACTATCGTGGACACCCGACAGAATGGACACGATGGGCCGAGGGGTCTGCTTCTCTGCTGTGTAGCTCTATGATTACACTGATAAAGGGAAAATCTCACAGAGAACAACTCTTGTGAAGCAACTCGTCAAAAGTCATCCCCGAAGCTCCTCCGCCAGCCTCTCGTATCTGATTTCAAGCTGCTAAATCGGAGAATCCATGAATGTGAGAACTAATGATCCCATTCAGCCCTCTAATTGTGAACATCAGTCGAGGGAATGGAGAAATGCAGTGAGATGATAATGTAATTAAATGAAGATTGATTAACTCTGGACTAATTTAAATAGTTTTTACACCTAATTCAGGTCAATATGTTGCCAGTTCACATTATTCTGTCAGTGATTAAAGACACCCACGGCTGGAATATGTACCCAAATATCAAATCTAAATCACTTGAAGCCACCATTCCTGATAGATGCCGGAAAGAATTGGAAATCATTGGACCGCTACAGGTACTTTGATGTATGGAATCTTGTTAATGCAGGTACAAGAAGTTGTTTCAGGGACACTACTGTAAGAGCACATATTACACGGCACAGGCCTTTCGGCCTACAATGTTATGCTAAACTTCTAGGCTCCTCAAAAATCAATCTCATGCTTTCCTCCTACTTAGCCCTCCATTTTTCTATTATCCATGTGGCTATCTAAGAGTTTCTTAAATATCTGCATCTAACACCACCCCAGCAGTATTTTCCACACACTCACCACTCTCTGTGTAAAAAACTTACCTCTGACATTTCCCCTATAAACCTTCCTACAATCACCTGAAAATGATGCCCCTGGTATTAGACATTTGAGTAGGTTTCATAGTCAGCACAACATTGTGGGCCGAAGGGCCTGTAATGTGCTGGAGATTTCTATGTTTTACATTCTAGTTCCGCCCTAGGAAAAAGTCTCTGGATATCCACTTGATCTGTGCCTTTTATCATCTTGTACACCTCTATCAAGTTGCTGCTCAGCCTCCTTTGCCCCAAAGAGAAAATCTCTTGCTCACGCATCTTCAAAAGACATGTTTTCTAATCCAGGCAGAGTCCTGGTAAATCTCCCATGTATCATCTCTAAAGCATCCCGATCCTTCCTATAATGAGGCGATCAGTACTCCAAGTGTAGATGTGGATGAGTGTGGAGATACTTAGACAGTCAGCATAGACAGCTGGAGCAAAGAAGCCCAAAGCCTCCAGGATTTGTTAGTACCTCGAGGTATACCATGAGCCAATAAGATATAGCAGCAGAATTAGGCCATCTGGCCCATCAATTATGCTCCACGCTTTTATCATATCTGATCTATTGTCCTTCTCAGCCCCAGTCTCCTGCCTTCTCCACTTATCCCTTGATGCCCTGACAAATCAAGAATCTATCAACCTCTGCCTTAAATATACATACAGGCTTGGCCTCCACAAATGCGTGTGGCAGAGAATTCCATATAGTCACCCACTCTCTGGCTAAAGAAATTCCTTCTGAACTCTGTTCTAAAAGGATGCCCATCTACTGTCTGGCTCTGAGCTCTGGTCGTAGACTTTCCCACCATGGGAAGCATCTTCTCCACATCCACTCCATCAAGGCCTTTCAACATTCAATAGGTTTCAGTGAGGTCACCCCTCATTCTTCTGAATTCCAGTGAGTAGAGGCCCAGAGCCAACAAATTTTCCTCATATGACAAGCCTTATACATTCCTATCAAAGACAAGAGTTACATGAATACACCTGGAAGGACAAAGTAAGCAGGTGCATGGGATCACCACTGCCTGTAGTCTTCTCCCTAGATTATACACCATGTTGAGCTGGAAATACAAAGTAGCTCCTTCATTATCATCATGGTGTCTACATCCCGAAACTCCCCACACAACGGTTCTGACAGATTACCTTCATGTTAAGGACTGCGTTACATCATTGAAGTGTCTCACCACCACCTTCTCAAGACCATTAGATCCAGGAGCAGAATTAGGCCATTTGGCCCATTGAGGCTGTTCCATCATTTCATCGTTGCTGATCCATTTGCCCTCTCAGCCCCAATCTCCTGCCTTCGCCCCGTATCCCTTCATGCCCTGACTAACGAAGAATCTATCAACCTCTTCCTTAAATATACATAAAGACTTGACCTCCACAACTGCCTGTTGGGAAGAATTCCATTCATCACTCTCTGGTTAAAGAAATTCCTCATCTCTGTTTTAAAAGGATGCTCCTCTATTCTGGGGCTGTGTCCACTGGTCTGAGACTCTCCCACCACAGGAAACATCATCTCCTTTCACCATGTTATAGGTTTCAAAGTAATCGCCTCTCCTTCTTCTGAATTTTAGTGAATGCATTTTAGTGAATTTTAGTGAGCCATCAAACGCTCTTCATATGATAAGCCGTTCATTCTCAAGGATAATTAAGGATGGGCAATTAACACCTAGGTCCCATAAATGTATAAAATGAGAATCTATTAAATTTTATGGTAACATTCCAATTCAATGATAAACACTGTGAAATGGTGAACTTTGAAAACGAACATCTGAGTCAGGAAAGTCTACTTTGTTTCATTTTGATTTGACTTCTTGAAAGAAAATAGAACATAGAATAGTACAGCACAGTACCGGCCCTTCAGCCCACAATATTGTGCCGACCCTTAAACATTGCCTCCCATATAACTCCCACCTTCAATTCCAACATATACCTGTCTAGTAGTCTCTTAAATTTCACTAGTGTTTCTACCTCCACCACTGACTCAGGCAGTGCATTCCATGCACCAACCACTCTCTGAGTGAAAAACCTACCTCTAATATCCCCCTTGAACTTCCCACCCCTTACCTTAAAGCCATGTCCTCTTGTATTGAGCAGCGGTGCCCTAGGGAAGAGGCGCTGGCTGCCCACCCATCTGTTCCTCTTAATATCTTGTGTTTGATCTACTGGTAATTGTCAGGGCATATTCTGGAGTTAGGTTATTTAGCAAAATATTAACTCCAGCAACCAGACTTTAGACCTGAACATGGATTGTAGATTAAATTTTAAATGCAGCCTTGGACAATAGCTTCCTGGAACTATGGACACCAGTTAATTAAAAACTAGACAATACTGATTAACATTCATTTGGGTGTCTGAAGTGTGGGTGCAAAGGAGGTGTTAAAATTATATGTAATTCAAAGGAATTGTATCTGCATAATTGTCCTGTCGCTAACTTTGATTTTTAGCATATAAAATGTCATGTAATATTGGGTCAAACAGGCCTCTTCCTCTAACAGTGTCTCATTTTGTTGAATAAAACACTTCTGTATCCACTAGTTTCAGTGTCTCTCCGGTGACTTTCTTCACGTTACAACAGTAATTCCCTCCCAGTTTGTACTTCCTCCATCCCAACACTGCAGGCTGAGCTCAGTAAGGCAAGGTGCCATTGTAAATGAGCGGTGCATAATTATCAGCATGCAGTGAGCCTGCTCTGCACCGCTGCCTTTGGATAGAGGATCACTACCCCACTCTGCTCTGTTTGATGGTAAATTCTGTCCGCAGTTTACTTGTGATCCTTGCAAGGGGCTGCTCCCGTTTTAGCACCGTGGGAGATAAGCCACTCATCAGAGCAAGCAGCGTTGGGCAGTCATCTCTTCAGCTGCATAAAAATTAAAGGTGCAGCAGCGATACAGTCATCCGGGGACTGTTATTATATGGATGGGATTTAACAGTGTGGAAAGGGGACTCCGTAGTTACAATGGTTTAAAAAAAACATTCATGTAATCATTAGGACACAATCCTGAAGCTTCAGGTGATAAATGAAGCACTTAATGGAACAGTAAACCTGGCAGACAAGGGAGGTTTAATCACAGATGGATAGTAATGGCAACTGAGCCGAAAAACCATTGATTTGTATAACAGTAGCAGTGCAGAGAGGCCATTCAGCCCACTGAATCCACCCTGGCCCCTCTTGCAGATGGTCCCCTCTCTCCAAATCTTAATCAGTAACGCTGCAGTTGTGTTTTTATTCCAGTACCGATCCCCAAAACTGCACCTGTCTAAACCCCATTTTTAGAAGACACTGCCTGCAGTACTTAGAAACAGAGAAAACCTACAGCACAATACAGGCCCTCGGCTCACAATGCTCTGCCAAATATGGACTTACTTTAGAATAGGGTTACCCATGGCCCTCTATTTTTCTAAGCCTCATGTACCTATCCTGGAGCCTCTTAAAAGACCCTATCATATTCACCTCCACCCCCATCACCGGCAGCCCATTCCACACACTCACCACCCTCTGCATAAAAAACTTACCCCTGACATCTCCTCTGTACCTACTTCCAAGCACCTTAAAACTGTGCCCACTCATGTTAGCCATTTCAGCCCTGGGAAAAAGCCTCCGACTATTCACATGATCAATGCCTCTCATCATCTTATACACCTCTATCTTGTCACCTCTCATCCTCCGCCGCTCCAAAGAGAAAAGGCCGAGTTCACTCAACCTATTCTCATAAGGCATGCTCCCCAAACCAGGCAACATCCTTGGAAATCTCCTCTGCATCGTCCCTTCCCCTGAGACATCCAAGTCTCTGTTTTGGCCACAACATGATAGCTCCAAGTACTGATCCAGGCTCTAAGCTCATCCACTTTGTTCATGATGCTTCTTGCATTAAAGTAGACACATCTCAAACCATCGGTCTGAGCATATCCCTTCTCCATCACCTGCCTATGCTCCCGCTTGCACTGTCTCCAAGCTTTCTCTATTTGTGAGCCAACCACCCCTTCCTCCGTCCCTTCAGTTTGGTTCCCACCCCCAGCATTTCTAGTTTAAACACTCCCCAATTGCCTTAGCAAATCTCCCTGCCAGGATATTGGCCCCCTCAGATTCAAGCGTAACCTGTGCTTTTTGTACAGGTCACGCCTGCCCCAAAAGAGGTCCTAATGATCCAGAGATCTGAATCCATGCCCCCTGCTCCAATCCCTCAGCCAAGCATTTAACCTCCACCTCCCTCTATTCCTAAACTCACTGTCCTGTGGCACAGGAAGTCATCCCAAGATTACTACCTTTGAGGTCCTGCTTCTCAACTTCCTTCCTAACTCCCTGTAGTCTGTTTTCAGGACCTCCACCCTTTTCCTACCTATGTCGTTGGTATCAATATGTACTTTATAAAGACAATAGGAAAGGGTAGGTTTGACCCTCACTGATTAAGATTTATTTATCACATATACTTCGGAATATACAGTGAAAATCATTGTTTTGTGGCGACCCATTTCCTGGCACATCCAAACCGGCTCACAATTAGATAGCCTACGGGGGTTTGCGAGCACAGAGCTTTGGAGCCTCTGCGCCACGGGGGGCAGGTTGAGGGAGGCTTAAAAGTGAGGCTGAAGATTTCAAATAAAGTTTTTCCTTCGACTGCAGTTACCGACTCCGTGTCGTAATTTTAGCGCTGCATGTAGCACACCGCTACAATTGGTGACCCCGACGGTCCAAACGATTTTTGGACCAGAAATGACCGACACCGCCTCTGTTCATGCGGTTTCGTTGAAACTGCCGGGTTTCTGGACACAGCGACCAAACCTATGGTTCCAGCAAGCCGAAGCCCAATTCCACGTTCGCCAGATCACCTCAGAAGACACCCGCTACTACTACGTGGTGAGCTCCCTCGACCAGGACACAGCGGCCCAGGTCGCGGAGTTCGTACAGTCACCCCCGGTAGACGGCAAGTACACGGAATTCAAAGCCCTGCTCCTCAGGACTTTCGGACTCTCACGGCGCGAGCGGGCTGCCCGTTTACTGCACCTGGATGGCTTGGGAGACAGACCTCCATCGGCTTTAATGAATGAGATGTTGTCTCTGGCTGGAGGACACAAGCCCTCCCTCATGTTTGAGCAGGCATTCCTGGAGCAGCTGCCCGAGGACATACGCCTGCTGCTGTCCAACGCGGATTTCAGTGACCCCTGGAAGGTGGCAGCCCGGGCGGACTTGCTGTGGAACGCCAAAAAAGGTGAGCGGGGCGTCCATCGCACGGATCTCCCAGCCACGCTCCCAACAGCAAACCAGTCCAGGCCCGGCCGCAGAGCCCGCCAACCCCCGGCCCAATGAATACTGGTGCTTCTACCACCAGCGGTGGGGCGCGGAAACCCACCGTTGTCGCCCACCCTGCAAGTTCCCGGGATACCCCAGGGCCAGCCGCCGCTGATGGCTACGGCGGCTGGCCATCGGGATAGCCTCCTGTATGTGTGGGATAGAAGGTCGGGACGCCGGTTTTTGGTCGATACTGGTGCCGAGATCAGCGTTTTACCTCCGACGAGTTACGACACCCGCAGCAGGGCACCGGGTCCCCCCCCGAGGGCCGTGAACGGCAGCACAGTAAGGACCTATGGCACCCGCCAGGTGCAGCTACAGTTCGGCTCCAGCCAGTTCACGTGGGACTTTACACTGGCCGCCGTAGCCCAATTGCTTCTGGGTGCGGATTTTTTGCGGGCTCACAGCCTACTGGTCGACCTGCCCAGGAAGAGACTGGTACACGCCGAGACCTTTCAGACGTTCTCCCTGGGTGCAGCCCAGTTGCCAGCCCCTCACCTCGGCTCCATCACGCTGTCCGACAACGACTTCACCAGGGTCCTGGCGGATTTCCCATCGGTTCTGGCACCGCAGTTCACAGCGGCCATGCCCCGACGCGGCGTACAGCACCACATCCCGACCCAGGGACCACCCCTCCACACCCTCGCTCGGCGGCTTCCCCTGGACTAGCTCCGATTGGCGAAGGAGGAGTTCCAGAGGATGGAGGAATTGGGGATCATCCGGCGGTCCGACAGCCCATGGGCCTCCCCCCTGCACATGGTGCCCAAAGCGACGGGAGGCTGGAGACTGTGCGGCGACTGCCGCAGGCTGAACGAGGCTACCACACCGGACCGCTACCCTGTGCCACACATTCAGGACTTTGCAGCAAACCTGCACGGCACACGGATCTTCTCCAAGGTAGACCTCGTCCGAGGGTACCATCAAATCCCGATGCATCCTGACGACGTCCCCAAAACGGCTCTCATCACCCCGTTTGGCCTTTTCGAGTTCCTCCGCAAGCCGTTCGGCCTGAAGAATGCCGCACAGACGTTCCAGCAGCTAATGGACGCGGTGGGACGGGACCTGGACTTCGCGTTCATCTATTTGGACGACATCCTCATAGCCAGCAGCAGTCGTCAGGAGCATCTGTCCCACCTCCGTCAACTCTGTGCCCGACTGAGTGAGTACGGTCTTATAATCAACCCCGCCAAATGCCAGTTCGGACTCGATACCACTGACTTCCTGGGCCACAGGATTACTAAAGACGGAGCAACCCCTCTGCCCGCTAAGGCAGATGCGGCCCACCACTTCCCCCGGCCCACCACGATCAAAGGCCTTCAGGAATGCGTAGGTATGGTCAATTTCTACCACCGCTTCCTCCCTTCAGCTGCCCGGATCATGCGCCCCCTGTTCGCCCTGATGTCGGGTCCGAGCAAGGACATTACCTGGGACGAGGAGTCCGCCGCCACTTTCGTTCAAACGAAGGAAGCTTTGGCGAACGCCGCAATGCTAGTACATCCGAGAATGGACGCCCCTACCGCCCTCACAGTGGACGCATCTAACACGGCAGTCGGTGGGGTGCTGGAGCAACTCATCGCAGGTCGCTGGCAACCCCTGGCGTTTTTCAGCAAACACCTGCGGCCACCCGAGCTCAAGTACAGTGCTTTCGACCGGGAACTGTTGGCACTCTACCTGGCAATCCGGCATTTCAGGTACTTCCTAGAAGGTTGGCACTTCACCGCGTTCACGGACCACAAACCGCTTACCTTTGCGTTTACAAAAGCGCATGACCCCTGGTCGTCCCACCAGCAACGCCACCTGTCCTACATCTCTGAATACACGACGGATGTCCGGCACGTCTCGGGTAAGGACAATGTCGTGGCGGATGCGCTCTCTCGCCCTACCGTTCATGCCCTTTCCCAAGGGGTAGACTTTGAGGCACTGGCAGAGGCACAGCAGGCAGATGAGGAGATTCCGAGTTACAGAACCGCAGTCTCCGGTTTGCAGCTCCAGGACCTCCCCGTGGGCCCGGGTGAGAGGACCCTACTCTGTGACGTCGCCACCTGCCAGCCCCGTCCCGTCGTCCCGACAGCCTGGCGGCGCCGTGTTTTCGACTCCATTCCTAACTTGGCGCATCCCTCCATCCGGATGACTGTCCGGATGGTTTCCAGCAAGTTCGTTTGGCATGGACTCCGCAAACAAGTCAGTGAATGGGCCAAAATGTGCATGCCCTGCCAGACGGCCAAGGTGCAGCGACACACCAAAGCCCCACCGCAGCAGTTCCACTGGCGTTTCGACCACATTCATGTGGATATCGTGGGCCCCCTGCCAGTGTCGCGCGGAGCGTGGCACCTCCTGACTATCGTGGACCGGTTCACAAGATGGCCAGAGGCGGTCCCGCTCACCGACACCACCTCCAAATCTTGCGCCCGAGCCCTGATCACCACCTGGATATCTCGCTTTGGTGTACCGGCCCACATTACCTCCGACAGTTCACCTCCAGCCTGTGGTCAGCTATGGCCAGCCTTTTGGGGACTCAGCTGCACCACACAACTGCCTACCACCCACAGTCGAACGGGCTAGTGGAGCGTTTCCACCGTCACCTGAAGTCGGCCCTCATGGCCCGCCTGTGAGGAGCCAACTGGGCGGACGAGCTTCCCTGGGTCCGACTCGGCATTCGCACAGCGCCCAAGGACGACCTGCACGCCTCGTCGGCCGAGTTGGTATACTGCGCGCCCCTGGTTGTCCCTGGGGAGTTCCTACCAGCCCCACGGGGGCAAGAGGAAGATCCCGCAACAGTCCTGGGCAGACTACGCGAGAAGCTCGGTAACCTGGCCCCCATACCCACTTCACAGCACGGGTGGAACCCGACCTGCGTACCCAAAGACCTGCAGAACTGTAAGTTTGTGTTTGTACGAAGGGGCGGGCATCGGCCACCGCTGCAGCGGCCATACGAGGGGCCGTTTATGGTGCTCCGGAACAACGGGTCCACGTTCGTGCTGGACGTTGGGGGGAAAGAGGAGGTTTTCACGGTGGACCGCCTCAAACCGGCCCATGTGGACCTGGCGCAACTGGCCGAGTTTCCGGCACCTCGGCGCAGAGGCCGACCTCCCAAGCAGGTTCCGGCCCAGACTGTGGACATTGGGGGGTGTATGGCCGGTTCTGGGGGGGGTTATGTGGCGACCCATTTCCTGGCACATCCGAACCGGCTCACAATTAGATAGCCTACGGGGGTTTGCGAGCACAGAGCTTTGGAGCCTCTGCGCCACGGGGGGCAGGTTGAGGGAGGCTTAAAAGTGAGGCTGAAGATTTCAAATAAAGTTTTTCCTTCGACTGCAGTTACCGACTCCGTGTCGTAATTTTAGCGCTGCATGTAGCACACCGCTACAGTTTGCATTAACACCCAACATACCCAAGGATGTGCTGGGGGAGCTGGCAAGCATCACTACTCATGCCTACAACAGTTAAATAGTGGATCCATTGCTTGCTGACGAATGGGTTCGTGAATTGGTTAATGGAAGTTGGCCAGTGCCTGTGAAAGCCTCAATTACCCCTCCTTCGGGGAAAAGCCATCCCAAGCACTGAGCACATCCACTGTACACGAAACGCTGTCACAGGAAAGCAGTGTCCATCAGGTGCCCCCCACCCACCCCCATCATCCAGGACACGCTCTCTTCTCGCTGCTGCCATCAGGAAGAAGCTACAGGAGCCTCAGGACTCACACCACCAGGTTCAGGGACAGTTATTATCCTCAACGTTCAGGGTCTTGAACCAAAGGGGATAACTTCACTCAAATTCACTTGTCCCATCATTAAACTGTTCCCACAACCAATGGACTCACTTTCGAGGACTCTTCATTGCATGTTCTCGATATTTATTGCTTTATTTATTGATTATTATTATTTCATCCTTTTTGTATTTACACAGCGGTTGAACACCCAGGTTGGGCCTTCCTTCATTAATTCTGTTATGGTTATTCTTCTATAAATTTGCTGAGTATACCCACACGAAAATGAATCTCAGGGTTGTATATGGAAACATATGCGTACTTTGATAATAAATTTACTTTGAACATTAAAACCTTGGAGAAGCTGGAATAAATTTTGACCTTGGGTCACAACACTGGAATATTTTAATTGCAAGAGTATAATGCAGGAAAGTAAAGTTTGACTTCGTTTTGAGCTTTGAGAACAGTAGCACACAGAATAAAAGCTCTGGGGAACACAAAGGAATTTTGAGAGAGGGACTGTCAATCACAAAAAAAAGTGGGATAGCACATACAACATGCCGGAGGAACTCAGCAGGTCAGGCAGCAACTAAGGAGAGGAACATCAACTCTTTTCTCTCTGTAGATGCTGCTTGACCTGCTGAGTTTCTCTAGCATTTCTTGTGTGTTGCTCTGGATTTCCAGCATTTGAGAAGCTCATCTCAATAACTGTATTTGTGAAACAAATCAGTAGGGAATGAGGTGCTGAATAACGAATCACAAGGCAGAGTAGCCATCATGTGTAGTGTAAGTCTCAACTTACATACCCTCATCAATACATGTTAAGCTGATAAACTTACACTTTGCTTGCTTAAAAATAATGTAGGGACCCTTAAAGTCACTTTTGATGGACCAGGCTGGCATCCAGCAATGTTATTTCAGTCATTATTTTCCCAAGATTCTGAGAAATCCTCAACCTGTCTAAATTGGGGGACCGGTGGTGCAGAGCCAGCAGCTTTCATTCCTGGCTGTTAACTGGCCTGGGCCCAGCATACAGATACAATCGGAAGGAAAACACAACAGCGTTCTGACTATCTTACGATATTAAAGAGGTGTGGCTTGTCACTGAATACTTGACGTGCTGACTGGCTGCAAGCTGGTCTGGGGCAGCACTTCAGAAAATGGCTGACTCTGCCCAATATGTCATAGGCACGTCGTCTCCACCACTGGAAGTATCTCCAGGAGGTGCTGCCTCCAAAAAAGGCAATGCCCTTCAAGGATCTCCACCATCCGGACTGTGCTGTGCTAGCTTTGGGAAGGAGGCACTGAAGCCTGAGGTCCCCCCCGCCCCCCACAGGTACAGCTACTTCCCTTCAACCATTTGGTTCTTGAACCAAACAGCATAACCCTAATCACTAGGAGTTTGGCAGCAATGTGAGCATTTTGAACTCTAAAATGGACTTTCTTTGTTCTAATGATGTTGTTTCTTGTACACATTGTATTAGTGTTTTTATGAATATCGCTATGTCCCTGTGATGCTGTTACAAACAAGTTTTTCATTCCACCTAAGTGAACACGTTCTTGAGCAGATGACATTAAACTTGAGTTTGATCGCAGGCTGGAACATAACCAAATTGAAAATTCACCATGTTCCTAGCAAACTGGTACCTTTTGTATCTATTAATATTCCTCTGTACAATCACAGTTTCTGTGTTCTCTGGTTTGAAAGTAACTCTTATTGAGCCATAACTGCCTAAGAGCCAGGAGGCAGTTAGTTCCCTTCTACTTGCAGATACATGCACTGATAACTGCAAAACTACCAACACATTTGACAAGCATTACCCTGGGTAATCCCAGTGCCTCAGCTAACACAGCTGGCTTCAACCCTGTTTGATCAAGAGTGTCTGCCCACAGTTATACCTCTTTATCTCCTGCCTCCCCCGCTATTTTCTGGAAGGGAATATTTAAAACCAAGCAAGAAGCTCAGAGAGAGAGTGGTTTTGTTAACAGGAGAGAGGTGGGGAATAACAAATTAATGATGTGGCAAGGAAGGCAGGGAGAGAAGAGGCTGCTAACTCTGCTAGGCTCTCGTTATCGCTGTGCTACCTATTTTTAGCTAGCAGCACTGCCACAGTGGCGAAGTGTTAACATACCTCAGACGAATCGTCAAGTTTCAGAGGTGGCTGCTCGGAAACGCGCCGGAGATGTGCTCGAACTTCCTCTTCATCACTTTCATCATACGAGTCATCAAAGTCATAGTAATAACCTAATTAGGAACATTGGAAGCAAAGCGACAGAATAACTGACAATGCAGCCTGACAGTATGCAAGTACGTGATGCTGTGTCAGCACATTCATCCCCAGGAACATTGCCCAATTAGTTCACTTCAATCTTTCAATTAACTAACTGCAGCCTCGTGCATGCAAAACACACACACACACACAGACACACACACACACACACACACAATCTCTCTCTCTCTAAATATAGCTGATGGCAGTTCAAGGCGAAAATCTTTTTTCCAAGAGGTACCTCACAAATGAGTAGATGTTAATGAAACCGGATCTCTTCTGAACAGATAATTGGTATGCATTGGGGTCTGGGCCACACACACCAGAACAGACCCAAATGTAGAGTCTGAGCTGATGTTGGCATTATTTCCCTTCCCAGTGGCGCCCAGTGCTGTGGTCTGGATAAAAGGAAGGGATGGAGGGAAAACTCATACCATTCCTTCATTTGTAATCCAATGATCATTGCCTTGAAGAGACCTGGAGTGAATTTGTGCCAAGCCTCCTCTCAGCTATGAAGGAATGATCAATCCCACAGTTAAGTGAGACCCACCAAGTCTTCAGCCCTGGACTGCCTAATATACAGTGGGACCCCAATCTCCAGTTCTATCTTCTTCTCCTTTGCAGAAAACAGCTGTGTAACTTTGCTCCCATTCCTCACAGACGTGCAACATAAGCTGGACTGCGAGCGGGCTTGACAGCAGCCATTGCTTACGTTATCCGAGCAACGAGACAGAGCAAAGGCCCTGCCAGGAGAGGGAAAAGAAAAGTAGCCCACGTTCCCCTCAAAACAAACTAAAAATATCATGAAAATACCTGCATTTTGGGGTTTTTAATTTGTAAAATGTTTTGAAAAACTAATAATAAAAATTTTTTTAAAAAAATACCTGCATTTAATAACATTTTTCATGGGCTTCAAACCAATGAAGCGCTCTTGAAGTGGTCACTACTATAAAGTAGGTCACATGGGGGCCAATTTCAAAACAGTAAGATCCCACCATCACCAATATGACAATGACCTGATAATCCTTTTTAATGTGGTTTGACTGCGGGACAGATATTGGGCAGGACATGAGGGGCAGCTCCCCTGGCTTTTCGGAGGATTACGTCATCTTCCACCTGAGATGGAAGATGCTAATTCAATCCCTGACCACTGAGGCTGTAGCACTCCCTGCATGCTGCAACAGGACATCCGTCTAGAACACTTCGGTGTACGGCACCAACTTGGAAACATACTGAGTTTCACCCATTGAACAAATGCCGGATTAGAGCCGGGATGCCGCGGTATTGCAACCGAACGCAATCACGTGTTCCGCCAGAGGCCCCGGCTGCCGAGATTCACCTTTCTCCTTTGCTTCTCTCCGTCTTTTCTCCTCGAGGTCCAACTTGCTTACCAGCCTCCTGTGCCGCTGCAGAGACTCGTCGTAGATGTACAAGGGGCCCGGGGCCCGCGGCTGGCTGTGAGACTGCCTGTAGACAGCAGCTGCCTTGTGCAACAAGCCGACGTCATTGTGTGACGTGGGGAATGCCAAAGACATCCTCTGCTGGTTGAGGATGGACTGGGCAGACTTCTCCAGCTCGGCGAAAGGGGGTCCATAAGAATGAGGGTGCGCCACGTGCTCCAAGGAGGCAGGCCCTCGGAGTGGCTGGTACTTCTCCGGGACCTCTTGCCTCTTGAGGGCCTCCTCGTGGCTGTGGAGCTTCTCGGTCTTGATGAGTGGCCCCGGCTGCCGGTGTGAGTCGTAGGGGCTGGTATAGCTGGTCAGCATGTGGTTCTCCTGGCTTTTGCGGGCCTCAGAATGGTTATCCAGCAGGCTCACCGGGTTCCACAGGACGGCCGGGCTGGAGTGGTGCTCCTTAGGGTGGGGCTTGGGGGAGATGAGAGGTGGAGGGGCTCCCAGATGCTGGGGCTGGTCTCTGCTACTGAGCTCATGGGAGTGACTCGGCCCAGACCTGACAACACAAAGCACAAAAGTTAGCACCTGGCGCACACCTGTATCGGCTCTGCTTGTCAGAGACTGCCAGACAAGGCAACTTCATGAATAAGTCGAGGAGGATCTGCTTTACATTATCTTTACAAATTTCAAAGTTCAATGATTCATTTCCTTGCAGGCATTCACTATAGAACAAAGAAACACAATAGAGTCAATGAAAAATCTATACACAAATAAGGACTGACTAGCTTAAGGCAAATGCATAGCAGGGAAACAGGCCATTTGGCCCAACTCATCACTGTTTACCTCTCATCCCTCTTAACTACCATCAGCAGGCGCACTTATAACTTTCTTCTTTGCATCTCGGTTTAGCTTTAATCCGCTTGTTCCATCTGCGCCAATGATTTATAGCAATGCTGTCCACATTCTGAGCTCTCTTAGTAACTTATTGTTTAGAGATATAGCATGGTAACAGGCTCCTCTGGCCAAACAAGCCTACATTGCTCAAATCCACCCATGTGACCACTTAACCCATGACCTAGCCCACTTAACCCACTTGTCTCTGGAACGAGGGTGGGAACTGGAGCACTGGGTAGGAACACATCCAGTCGCAGGGGAATCGTGCAAGCTCCTTAAGAGTCAGTGGTGGGACTGAACCTAGATTGTTGGTGCTGTATAACATTACGCTAAAGATTATACTGCTTGTATCTGACTGGGCATTTGACAGTGAGAAACGAGAGGCCACTCAACTAGATATATTAACTCTGGCAGCACCTCTTGATCAGCTGTGTATAGGGCATAATGAATGAATCACAAAGGTACAGAGCATAGAACCAGGGCCTTTGGTCCATGAATCTACACAGACAATCAAGCACCGTGAATCTTTCTGAATTTATAGTAGAATGTATATAGAACTCACGCAGGCAAAAATTAGAATGTATACCTCACCACCATAAGGAAAATCTGAGGCAGACATCACAGAAGCATTTAAGAGGACATTCTTGGGACTTGATGGTGGGAGGGTTCAGGACCAACCTTGTAATCTCAATCTTATTCTTACTCTTCCTGATCCAAATCCCAAATCTTTTTGATGAAATATCTCAAGCTTTATTCCTTCCTAATTCAAATCCGTTCCCCACAGCCACTCCTCCTCTCCAGGCCCAATTTCTCTCATCAGTGTGGCTGAGGGAAAGATACTGGGGTTGAAAAATAAGCGATACTTGGGGCAGAAAGGCAGTGTTGTGCTGTGCTCCCCATTTCCCAACTCCCTGTCACCCTCTATCCCTGACAAACAGCCTGGCACTCTTACTTCTTAACTTCTGGGACACCTGGATGAAGTGTAGGGAGACAGCACTCGTACTGATGTACTCTCCTTCAGGAGGGCTAGGGGAAGGACAGGAGGAAATCGAATTTCAGAAGGTAGTGGTGCGGTTAGTGCAATTGCTTTACAGCTTTAAGATCAGGATTCGATTCCCATCGCAGCCTGTAAGGAGTTTGTACATTCTCCCCTTCTCCGTGTGGGTGCTCTGGTTTCCTCCCAAATTCCAAAGATGTATGCTTGGGGAGAGTGAGTTGCAGGCGTGCTATGTTGGTGCCAGAAGCGAGTCCACACTTGCATGCTGCTCAGCCCAATCCTTGCCGATTTGATGTGACACTAACGATACATTTCACTCTATGTTTTGATGTACATGTGACAAATAAAGCTAACCTTTATCTTTCAGCCTCCTGGAACTGCCTGGTTTAGGCAGATGGTTACTCCTTCTACTGAGGAGCTTAGTGAGTTAGACAGGTAACAGGATTAAGTTTGATCTTCAAATCCTCATCCTATTCACTGAATTTTTCCAGAGCTGGTCCCACACACTTCCATAACCTCCTCCAGTACAAGCCTTCTAGACCTCCTCTGATTCTAATTTCCATCACATCACCATTAGTGGGTGTGCAATCAACTATGTTGAGCTCTGGAATTCCCTTCTTAAACCTTTCCACTTCTCTCTCTATCTTTATGATGCTCATTTAAATCTATTTCTTCATCCAACACTTTGACCATGCTCCCTGGCTTAGCCTCTTTCTGTTGTCTGTTAAACTTCTGTAAATGTCCTTTGAACATTTCACTCCTTTAAAGCAGTCGCAGTTGATGGTCCCACGATTGTATCTCCGGCCAGCAATGGTGATATCTGTACATGATGTTACCTCAATTTCAGTGTAAAAATGCAAATAACATGCTGTTGAATTGACTACAGACCAATCGTCACGCTCATCCACCCAACCACGAAATTTGGCTGCTTTGCTTCTGATTCTTAGCCACAAATTTTCAGAGTCAGCTACTAAGCAAACATTTCTCACAAAATTACAAAGACCTCGTCTCCAAAAGGATGCTTTCTTGGTCAATTCAGTGTGCTTTATGAAGAAATTTAAAGTTTCATGCTTTCAAACCATTCCGTGGCCTCACACCATCTTGACTGTGTGATATTTTCCAGCTCTGCAATCCTCCAAGATCTTTGAACTCTTCTAATTCTGGCCTATTCAATCTAATCGCACCATCACTTAGAGAACAGGCCTCTACTGGCAAGATGCTGCGCTCGGGAACTTCCTCCTTAACTTTGACATTTCTCTTCTGTACTTGAAAAAGTTCCTTATACCAAATGTCGACAAGCTTCTCATCATCCCTGACATCTCCTTATGCAACAGACTCAATTTCACTTTTGCCTGACTACATTCACCCATTAACAATGCTGAAAATGGAAGATTTTATTGTTATGAGGTTAGAAAGGGGCTGGGTTGTAACATGAATTCAATGCTCATTGTTACATTGCCATAGAGATACAGCACAGAAACCTACCCCTTACCTGACTAAGCTCATACTTACCATTAAGTACCTACTTGAATATTTATCTTACCCTGACCTATTTATTCTCTCTTCATTCCATCAACTCCCATTGATATCACTATTCTTCTGCACACTAGCAGCAACTTTACTGTAGCTTTATTTGTCACATGTACAATACTGTGCAAAAGTCTTAGGCAGATAGCGAGGGTGCCTAAGACTTTTGGATAATACTGCAGTAATTTTATATATTACACTGTGCTGGTGCCTCAAAAAAAAATCAAATTTCACGTGAATTGTGATAAAGCTGATTCTGGTAAGGCTCTCTATTGTGGACTGAGAGCGCAAGGGGCAGGGAGAGGGGAAGCGTGGTTGGGAGAAGGGAAAGGGAGACATGGGGCAAGGGGGAAGCACCAGAGAGATGTTCTGTAATGATCAATAAACCAATTATTTGGAATCAAATAATCTTCCCTAATGTCTTAGGCCTGTGTGTGTCAACCACTTCCCCCCCCACAACCCTGGCACTCCTCCTCTGCTACCTGTCCCACACCCCTTCTGCAGCACTCCACCCTCGCTATTCCCAACATCCTTTGCTCCCGCAAAATTTACAAACTCGCTCTCCCTTCCAGGTTGACAAATACTGTATGTGCAAAAGTCCCAGCTAAATGAATGCAAAGATTTTCACACAATACTGTGCATCGAAATATACAATGAAATACGTTGTTTTCATGTCATTGGCCAGCAGAGTCGGAGATGTGCTGGGGGTGGCCTGCAAAGAGTCACCACACTTTTGGCACCAACTTAGCATGCCCACAACTCCGGAACCCTAACCTTTATATGTTCGGGACGTGGGAGGAAACCCATGCAGTGACGGTGAAAACATATAAACTCCTTACAGACAGCAGCAGGAATTGAACTTTGGTCGCTGATCCTGTAAAGCATTACCCTACGTACTACCATGCCTCCCCAATAACTATTGATTGAATTTGTTTTTTTACCAGTTTCAGAAGGATAAGCACAATTTATTAATATTTATCCTGGGAGAAATCTGATTCCATTCAAATAGCTAAATAAATGCACACTGCGTGACACAGCGGTACAGTGGGGAACTTCTGCCTCACAGCGCCAGTGACGGGGGTTTAATGCCGTCCACGTGGAGTTTACACTCTCTCCCTGTAACCGCAATGGCTGCTGTGTATTGATCCTATGTGCAGCTGAGTGGGGGTAACTGGGAGGGGGGAGGGGGTGCTTACTGGGAATGTGGGAAGAATAAAATATAGATGGAGAGAGAGAGTGCCTGTCTGTCCTTGAGGCTGGTGGAGGGGAGAGGGGGAGAGGAGGCTTGGAACAGCAAGTTGCTGGTCTCCACTCTTGTTACTGCAGGAGTGATCTCGTTCTCTCTTGCTGGAGACAGAGAGCCTGTTTGAGATCCTGAAGTGCTGGTTGGTGAACTATAGATTGAGGACTCTGGATAGATGGACTGTTAGTGCTTCTGCTGCCGTGGGTGGGGTAGAGGGAGAGGGTCAATGTTTATGCGAAGAAATGGGGGGGGACTTTGGGGCTTTGATGTTTCAATCATTCTGTGGGGCTTCTTTGTTTTGTGGATGTCTGTGAAGAGGACGAATTTCAGGTTATATACTGTAAACGTACTCTGATATTAAATATACTTTGAATAGGTAGTCTGAAGGGTCTGTTTCTGTCCTGTACGAATCCATGACTTTAGGTGCCCCACGCATTACAGCGTCAATCTTCACCCCTCCCTCTCCCCAGGGCCCCCAACGTACAGACCTTTAACATGCAAATGTTGCCTACTGTGTTCGTCATCATTATGTGACGTGTCGTATGATTTTTCTGCAGATGTGGCTTGACATTGTCTTCTTCTGGCAGGTGACCACAGCCATTATCAATACTCCTCAGAGACTGGAGGCGGTGGTGGAATAACCAGGACCTGTGATATACACCGGCTGCTCATACGACCAAACGCCACCTGCTCCCATGGCTTCACCTGACCCCGAGCCCCCGATCGGTGGGGATGGGCTAGCCAGGTGTTACATCTTGCCCACAGGTGACCTGCAGGCTAGCGGAGGGAAGGGACGCCTTACACCTCCTTTGGTAGGGACGCATCGTCCTCCTGCCATCCTGACTGCTGAGACTTGAGAACGTAACCTAGGTCAATACTGCACTGAATTACCGAGCCCTCTTATTCCTGCTTCCGCTCTCTTTCTACCCAGTCCTTATGAGGGGTCTTGTCCCAAGATGTCAACTGTTCATTTTCCTCCTTAAATTTTGCCTGACTTCCTGAGTCCCTCCAGCGCTTTGAATCAGTTTTTCCAGATTTCCAGCATCTGCAGTCTCTCTTGCGACCATGTTACTGAGAGAGTCTTTCAGCTGACTCATTAGATTGAAGCACCATCATTTCTGTCAGGAAGAATAAAGCAACCCACTCACAAGGGGCTTTTCCTGCTGTCCTAGTCATCCCTCAACCAAGATCACTAAAACTGATCCCCAAGTGACGTTGAGAGTGACACTTGTGGCAGCTTGCCATGTCCATTTGACAACATTTGTGTCCACACTTGGCAAGTGGTGTGGGATGTCCCCACGTTGTAAGGTGATACCTAATGACAGGGCTTTCAATGCTTAGTTCTAAACTTGATCACAACCCCTTCATGTGTTTGGTGACTCTCAGCAGAGACAACGTTTTGAGCTCCCTTTCCCAAGTGGCACCTAAATTGGGCCTGTTCGGGAAATTGGGCAGGGTCTTCTCGCTAAAGCTCTAATGGAGAACTCTCCGCATCATAATGGGGTATAACACATAAACCATATAACAACTATAGCACAGAAACAGGCCACCTCAGCCCTTCTAGTCCGTGCCGAAAGCTTACTCTCACCTAGTCCCACCGATCTGCACTCAGCCCATAACCCTCCATTCCTTTCCTGTCCATATACCTATCCGATTTTTTAAAAAATGACAATATTGAACCTGCCTCTACCACTTCTACTGGAAGCTCATTTCACACAGCTACCACTCTCTCAGTAAAGAAGTTCCCCCCCCCCCGTGTTACCCCTAAACTTTTGCCCCCTCAACTCATGTCCTCTTGTTTGAATTTCCCCTACTCTCAATGGAAAAAGCCTATCCATGTCAACTCTATCTATCCCCCTCATAATTTTAAATACCTCTATCAAGTCCTCCCTCAACCTTCTACGCTCCAAAGAATAAAGATCTAACTTGTTCAACCTTTCCCTGTAACTTAGGTGCAGAAACCCAGGTAACATTCTAGTAGATCTCCTCTGTACTCTCTCTATGAGAATGTACAGAGGATGATGGGATGAATTGAGTCTGCTGACATTGATTGCCACAGCTTACGCCATTGGCTCGATATTTGACCATGACTTACAACGATTGGACAAAGGCAAGCAACAGTTAGAATCTGTCCTCCATTGATTGCACAAATTGCACGGTGTCACAACGAGCGTACTTCTGTTGTTCGCAATTTTGGGAAGCTCAATTCCACAGATGCCCATAAAGCAAGATTTCAAAAATAGAATAAAATACATAGCCACCCAACACCTAGTGCTTAGTAGAAGCCATTTCCTAGTCATTTGAGAGGTAGAGGAAAGGTGCACTAAAACTAAAAGGAACAGATGAGAAAATTAAATTGTTGAAATGATATGAAATAAATACAAAGTTTAGTTAAATCACCGGAGATACTAGTTGGGTAGCTACATCCTGATTAATCATCCAGAAAACATTAGAGGTTAAAAAGAGCAGAAATTGCATACAATGTAAAAGGTGAAACTCTACTTGGAACGCGTTGTTGTCACTGGAAATACATTTCAGAAGCAGAGTTCAATGTGTATGTGTCACTACATCGCACATCTAGCACACAGAGGTCAGATTTTGACCTCATCCCAGTTATAAAGTTTCAAGTCAGTTCTACGCATTCAGCAATTATACACCTTGCTTTCTTCCTTTTTCCATAAGGAGATTAAAGTCACCAGCTCATCTGTGTCTAGTCACCCTTATTCTTCCATCACTATTTCATTTAAGCAGGCAGCTTGCAAAGAAGACTATTTTTTTGTCAAGGACAATGCAATTATCTGCTGGCATTAGACAGATGAGGCAGGATATCATGCGCTTCCTGAACACGGAGCTGGCATTATTATAATATTAATTAGAAATCACCTAAATGCCTCAGAAGCAGCTGGGGGCGTTAGGGTTATTATAAAGCTTTGAATTACAGAACCATCCTCTTGAAACACATGCAGAGAATAAAGTGAGATTCACAGATCCCAGCTCCTATCGTACCTGATTAGCCTGCTAAGCCGAGAGAGATAAAAAAAAAACTTGACAATAATAAATCATCAGAGAGGGAGGCTGCCTGTGTGAGCAATGCTTAATCATCCAGCAATGGACTGAACAAACAAGCGTCAGGAAATTTTATTCAGTGCAACCCCTGTGGCTTCAGGATGTGAATACAATTACCTTTCCAATCTCGCTCATAGTTGTGTCAATAGATTGAGAGAGAGAGAGTAATTGTAATACAGCGGCTTGCAAATTATGCTGACCTCTGCTCTCCATAAAGTGTCATATAATTATCAGTGTGGTTATCTACATATAATTTGTCATCCAACATACTGTTAAAAACCCTATTTAACTGTAATCACAGCTAGAGTATGGATCTGTACTATCATCTGGGCTTTGCATTATCTATGAGAGGAACTGCCATGACACTGAGACAGATCATTTGAAAATATGGCAGTCTTTCTAAGAGTGCAGTGCTTTAATTTGACAATCAAGTCAGTGGTGCTGCTGATGTTGCAACTACAAAGTTCTGTCGTCGTTCAATTGTTTCCCATCTCTCTTGAGGTGCAAGAGGAGTCTTCCAGTAACTCAGCAACGTGTACCTGCCTCTCCCCCCCTTCCTCCTCCCCCGCCGCTCTTCTGGTGCATGGATTTGACAACAGGTGATGGGAGGCCACGTCTCCTGTAGAGGGCACCGCTTGCAGACCGAGCATTCGAAGCCCAGTGCAAGCCAGCAGAGGAGTCCGGACAATGAACAGCAGTATCGATTTGCAGGCTAACGCGGGGGGGGGGGGGGGGGGGGGCTATTTTTTTTTGCAAGACGGCTGGGGTTCAAAAATCAGATTGGTCCCTGTCGAGAATTACTGACTTCCATTTTCAGCACTTGAATCACAGTTGAGGTGTATTAGCTTAGACATTAAAGAATAGCTGTACCTGTCACGTGTACATCGAAACATACAGTGAGAATCAAATCGGTGAGGGTTGCACTAGGGACAGCTCACGAGTGTCATCACACTTCCGGCGCCTACTTACTGACTCTAACACGATGGTGTTTGGAATGCGGGAGGAGACCCACGCAAAGTCCTACAGGCTGCAGGCTGAATCGAACCCCGATCAGCGGTCACCATGCCATGGAGCAGCTCTTAGGAACAGCACAGCCAGCCCATTACAGGGCTTCAAGAGCTAAATAGTGGGGGAACGTCAAGTGGATCCTCTGCAGCGAGAAGGTTAAGGGCTGCCCAGCTGAGACACGAAAAACGATTAAGGGATTTGATAAGAAATGGAGGAAGAGGTTCACCTGGCGAAGTGGTTCAGAGAAGGAGAGCAGAAAATAAACTGACACTATGTCATTTGTGAATGAAGTCGGGAAGTAATTTTGATGAAGGGCACAGAGGCCAGCTAAATTTTTGGGTGGAGACATCAGAATTATTCACCAAAGGCAGGTCGAAACAGAGCCGCCTTGAGGTAGGTGAATGGTGGGAAAAGCAAAACAGGCTGAATGGTCAATCCCTTTCTCTATGTAACCCTGGCTGAGGTTTCATTCCAGTCGAACAGGATTCATTTGTGGCTTAATGTAAACAGAAAATGCTGGTAGCCTTCAGAAGGTCAACTGGAAAGAGAAACAGTTACCAGTTTAACACCGGGACCTTTCGTCAGACACTGGCAAACTTTCAATCAACGGTTTCTTTTTCCACAGATTCTGCCTGACCTGCCGAGTCTTTCCAGCACTATTAGCTTCTTTTCAGCACCTGTTGTGTTTTTTTCTTACTTTCTTTCAACCGTGGCACTGCTAAGATCAAATGACCAGCAAAGCCCAAAGATTGGATCACTTGGTTTCCAAGGAGTTTCTGAACAGGGCTGCAACATGCTATTGGGACAATAACATCACACAAAAATTTAACAACTTTCCATGCCCTTTGTTAACTTTAAAGTCAGTGGATCACAGACACAAAGATGCATGCACGTGCCCCATCCAATGCAACCCTAGCCAGTATGAACGCTCCCTAAGCCTGAATCAACTCCCAATAGAAATGGGTCGATCCTATATTGAGTTTGCTTGGGTAGCTGGGCTCTATAAATGATGCCATACATTAAAAAGTAGGAAATGCCTCCTGTGCTCCCTGCACTGTCCCAAATATTTGTGGGGATCAGCCTTATTTTATTTTAATTCACTTATATGCAAAGATCAGGTCCAATCCCACCCAAGCCTGAAGACTTAATTTTTTTTGAGACCAAAGTACCTGAGCCTTAGGTCAGAAAGCCAGACTCCCTCCCATGACCCCACTTCCTGCTGCCTAGAAACCAAGGGTATCTTTTCCTCTTCCTTTTCCATCAGGCAGTAGATACAGAAGCCTGAAAGCACATACCATCTTCTATCCATGTTATCAGACCCTTGAACGGACCTCTCATAAACTGGACACGAGTTATTGATATCTCACTCTACCTTGTCATGGCCCCTGCATTTTTGTATGTCTAACTGCACTGTGGTTTCTCCGTAACATTGTATCCTGCATTGTGTTTTCCTTCTTACCGACTTAATGTACTTATAAGAATGTGAGAAACAGGAGCAGGAGTAGGTCATCCATCCCGTCGAGCCTGCTCTGCCAATCAGTAAGATCAAGGCTGATCTCCACCTACCTGCCCTTTCCCCATAACCCTTAATTCCGCTACTATGCAAAAATCTATCCAACTTTGTCTTAAGTATATCTCCCAAGGTAGCCGCCACTGCTTCATTGGACAGAGAATTCCACAGATTCACCATTCTCTGGGAAAAGCAGTTCCTCCTCATCTCTATCCTAAACTTACTCCCCCAAGTCTTGAGGCTATGTCCACTAGTTCTGTTCTCACCTACCAGTGGAAACACCTACCTTGCCTCCGTCTTATGGAATTCCTCTAAATGGAATGATCTGCCTGAATGAGATGCAAACAAACTCTGTATCTCAGAGCGTGCCACAATAATAAACCAGTACCAATGCCAGGATGTGGTCTGCCTGCCAATATTCTGAAATCATCTCTCCAGTAGAGAGTGGCGTATCAGGAACCTGTAAGGTTCCTTGCCACCGTTATCATGGTACCAACCCAGAGAAAATGAGGCATCTGCCATAACAATACAGATCAGCTGCTGCCTTGGAATTACTTCCTAAACATCCTTCTAATTCAATATGAGCAATGAGATTTAAGTGCCTTTTTTTAAAAAAAAGTAAGTTGCTTCTTCCCCATGCCTCAGAGACAAAGCACACATCGTCTCTTAACTAAGCATCAAGATTTGTCTGATGTATATCGAAATATCAAAACAGAGTAAAATGTGTAATATTTGTCAAATCAAATGTGAGGATTGTGCTGGAGGCAGCCCGCAAGTGTTGCCGTGCTTCCAGCGCCAACATTGCACACCCAAAGCTCACTCACCCTCACCGCGATGGCTTTGGAATGTGGGAGGACCCAGAGGAAACCCACGTGGCCATAGGGAGAGCGTGCAAAATCCTCATAGACAGCGGCAGGAATCAGTAAGTGAAATATGTGAAAACTGTCACTGTAAAGCGATGTACAAACCACTATACTACCATGCTGCCCTTTATGTTCTTTCTCTGAGTGCTCCTGAATAAAATGTCCCAGCTACAAACCGGAGGCTTTTATTGTTACTGCAGACCTCTGAGTAAAGCTAGTTGCTTTCAGAATCAGTCAGACAGAAGACTATTCCGTACCTTGTACAGCACTTCGAAGGACCTACCAATTAGCTTCCAGGGATTAAGCGCACTAGGCTTGTAAGGTCTTGAGTTTAGAAGAATGGGAGGTGACCTCACTGAAAAGTAACAAATTCTTTTGGGTCTTGATGAAGTAGATGTTAGGAATGTGCTTCCTTTGGCTGAAGTATCTGAAACTAGGGACCACAGTCTCAAAATAAGCTGCTGGCCATTAAGAGAAGAGATGAGAAAAAAAATTCTCCTCCTCTTGGGTCGTGTATCTTTGGAGCTCCTCATACAAAAGCACTGTGGAGGCTTAGTCCCTGGGTATATTAAATTAGAGATCAGTGGATTACTATATACTAAAGGAATTGAGGGATAAGAGTTGAGTGCAGGAAAGTGGTTCTGAGGTAAAATAGGACAAGCACAAAGGGCTTAATGACCTACTCCTGCTTATTTCTTACATTCTTTATGTTTCATTGACCTGCACTTCCTCTTAATTTTGAAAATATTTCCTATTCAAACGTTTATAAAATATTCTTTAATATTCTTTGGCAAGCTACTATTGAATCTGTTTCCAAGGAGTGCAGATGACAGAAAATTGCTTGCCTAGAGAAAAGAAGCTTCTAATCCTCAGTGAGACTTGATTCATAGAAACCAAGAGCTTCTGGTTAGGCAGTCGTGTTCCTGGCTGGCTTTCCAGGCATCTTCATTTCTGGACTCCTCTTATAAATATTCCTTTAGCATCTCAGATACTATAAAATTCTAGCAGAAGTACCGAAAAGCAGGAAATACACAGCAGGCCGGGCAGTGTCTGTGGAGAGGGAAAGAGACAATGTTCTAGGCTGATAAGTCACCAAAGTGATCGACCTTAAACATTATCTATACATCTCTCTCTACAGATGCCACTGGACCTGCGGAGTATTTTCAGCACGTCTTGTCTTTCTCTTTCAGCTGTGGTTCAGATGCATCTGGGTGCAGACTGAATCTTTGTTCCTGGTGTGGGGGACATTTTACCTGTGCGCATTGTTGCTTGAATTATCCCTGCTTTAAATGGAGAGCAAAATACAGATGTGCCTCAATTGCATCACTCTTTAACTGGCAGATTTATTAATTCAGTAACATTGAAGTATCTAATAGGCTGATATGTGTAATCATAGCCTAACATATACCATTCTCCCTCCAGATGTTGAGTATAATATGCCACAGTCTGGACAACAGGCTCTCTGCCTTTTCTTAATCCAGTCTGCCAAATGTGTACTTAATGTGAAATACTGATGGGGTCAAGGTCTTTCGATTCAGACGATGCGGGGAAGGGTTAATTGGCTGAGAGCCACAGGGCCTGCTTCATCAGCAGCTCTCTGTCTACTACCACTACCATTCATGTGAGAAATCAAAATAAAAACAGGGTGAAAACATCCTCAGTTCATAAAAGATGGATGGATACAACAGACATCTTAAGAGCTGATTTCAAAGGGAGATGAGCATGGTTAGCTTGGAGTGCTGCAAGTGAAACAAGATCTGTGACTCTACCTACTCCCTGGGGGATACGCTGATAAAAAGCATTTTATGTGCTCTTAACTCGTGGCTACTGAAACACAAGACATGAACTGCTAGGAGCACACTTCCCTTGTGACCTATTCCGGCCTTTAGCTGTGACTGACCTTACTAAAATTTCATTAAGCTGAAAGCCCTGGAGGATTCTATTTTGCTATTCTTATATGTTTCTGAAAACGGCTGCCTTACTCTTATTCAAACTAATTTAGTTTGTTTAAATTGAATCGCAAACCACAGTTAACAGATTGCCTAGATTCTAATTCGACGTTGATGGAAGGGGGAGGACTCTTCTTCAACAATCTTCGTGTTCCAATGCTACGAAACACTCCCACAATGCAAAAGGTGACTGAAAAAATGCCCGTTACACACCAAGTTTCTGTGGAATCCACTTAACTTGGGCACAATATTTCTCCGAAGCTTCGATTCCTTATTCAGGAAAAAAAATCCCATGACTGTCGATCAAGTTCGTTGGTTGACCTATTTGCATTAATAAAATTAAGTTAAAGTTCGTGTGGATCAATTCAGTGGAAGCATGCTAATTTTAAGCTCAGCTGCGAGAAATTTCATCCCCTTGGGATTTCTACCTCGTGTAAGGAAGGGCAGGCCCATTCCTGCTCTTGTTAGAAATGAGTGGTGGGAGCATATAGGTTACATGCACCTGATTTATGAAGAGCCTGGATATATGAACAAGTACTTGGAAGATCCCTGGGGTGGATTTCTTGGCTGCTGCAGTGCTGCAGGCATCTTCTATCACCTGGGAACTCTGGCTGCATTTAAGGTAGTGGTGGGGGGTAATTTCAAAGGAGATGTGAGACTGCTGGGTGTCTGGATTGAGCCGCATGGGGTGGTGGTAGAAGCAGATACATCAAGGACTTCTAAGAGACGTTTAGGTAGGCACAAGAATGTGAGAAAATTGAATGATATGGACATAGTGCAGGCAGAAGGGATTAGCTACGTTGGCCATTTGATTACTACGTACTTGGTTTGACACAACTTTGTGGGCTGAGCGGCCTGTTCCTGAGCTATACCATTCTATGTTCTACTTTCTGGTTTAAGGACAGTTCATCCTGCAATATGGAACCCTGTAATAACCTGGGGAGGACCTGGTACAACATAATTCAACTCCGACTTTGGATTCTTCCCGACGTGATGAGTGATTTGGGAGGAAGCTCACCAACCCCAGTGTGTGGCCTGAACCTGGTTCAAACCCCTCCATCATTTACTGTTCTTCAAGTTGCTCCAACATCAACATCTCCTACATCAATGATGTTGAGGTTCAGAACTTGCACTCCTCGGAGTGAACATCACCAGTAGTTTGTCTGGATCCGAGGACTTGGAGCACAGCCAAGAAAGCTCCCCAACACTTCTACTTTCTCAGGAGGCTAAAGAAATTTGACATGTCCCTGTTGACCCTTAACTACACACCACAGAAAGCATTCTATACAGACGTGTCATGGCTTGGTAAGACAACTGCTCTGCATATGACAGCAAGAAGCTGCAGGGAATTGTGCACACAGCTCAACACATCACAACAAACGACCTTCCCTCTGTGGCAGCACACACAAAATGCAGGAAAAACTCAGCAAGCCAGGCAGCTTCTATGGAGGAGAAGAAACTGTTGACGTTTTGGGCTGAGACCCTTCATTAGGACTCTATCTCTGCTTCTTACTACCTCAGTAAAGCAGCCAGCATAATCCACGAACCCACCCACCCTGAAAATTCTCTCTTCCCCTCGCTCCCATTAGGCAGAAGATACAAAAGCCCGAAAGCATGTACAGTTTCTATTGTGCTGTTATCGGATTCCTGAACGGACCTTTTGTACGATAAGATAGAACCTTGGCCTCACAATCTGTCTCATTATGATCTTGCACTTTATTGTTTGCCTGCACTGCAATTCCTTTGTAGCTTTTCAACTTTACTCTGCATAGTTATTGAGTTACTGTGCACTGTGTAATGATCTGATCTGTAAAAAACATTAGGCAAGGCAAGCTTTTCATTCTATCTTGGTACATGTAACAATAATAATCCAAAACCATCACCCCAGTGACAAACCCAGCCATTGGATCCCCTCCCCAACCCACCAACCTTTACAGGCTCACTGGCCCCTCAGCCTTACCTAATGACATCCCTGTGCTCCACCTCGCTCTGGGAGCCGGATCGCCCAATGTCGAGGTGCTGCTCGAGAACCTGCTGCCGGAACTCCGAGACCTGGTACTGCCGGTCTTCCTTCTCCTGCCGCAACTGCCGCTGCTTCGCCATCCACTTCTCCTCCTCGTTGTTCCTCTGCAGCAGCATTGCCGAGCTGCTTCCCGGTGGGATGAAGCCGCTGGAGTTGGAGATCAGGGTGGGCACTGAGTGGTGGGAGATGGGGGATTGGTGCAGGTTTGGGTGGATCGCCTTGGACCCCGTCAGTGCATATTCCTTGGGCTTATCTGCAAACGAAGAGGGATTTTTATTATCTCCTCTCTGCACCATATGTGTGCTGAAAATCCAACAGTAATGATAGGGAATCTGCTGCATAATGGCTGAAGGAAAATAGGGAATTGGATATGAATCCCCGCACAGCTTTGAAGGTTCAGTCTAGTGTTGTCCCATCTCAATCTCTGGAGCAGTCACTGCTCACCAGCTGCGGAGAACCAAATAAAGTCCCTTTGCTTGTAAATAACTTGGATAAAACCAGTCAGATATGAAGGTTCTCGTGTTAATTTTTTAATTTAGAGATACAGCGCAGTAACAGGCACTCTGACCTAAATGAACCAGTGCCTCCCAGTTACACCCAGGTGTGCTTCTGGAATGTGGGAAGAAACCAGAGAGAGCAGACAAACTCCTTCCAGGCAGCAACAGAACTGATCCCCAGTCGCCGGCACTGAGAAAGGACCACACTAACTGCTGTGCTACCATACCACCCACATCTGACTGGGCATTTAACAAATAGTGAGAAACAAGAAGGTACTCCACTACATATATTAAATCTGGGCACTCCTCTCGATCAGCTGAGGAATAAATACTGTAAGGCATAGAGTTACAGAGCGTAGAAAGAGGGCCTTTGGCCCATGGGTTTGCACTGTCATCCCAATTTATTTTCTCCATATACCCATCAACTTACCCCAGATTCTCCCACTCACCCACACCCCAGATGCCCCTTACATTGGTATATAAGGCTACCAAGGAACAGCTTTATGTGATGCAGGAGGAAACCGGAAAACTTTGCAGAAACCAATATTTCATTTAGGGATACAGCGCAGAGCAGGCCTTTCCAGCCCAATGAGCCTCACCACCCAGCAACCCACCTATTTGACCCTAGCTTAATCACAGGACAACTTACAATGACCAATTAACCTTCTAACTGGTGTATCTCTGGACTGTGGGAGGAAACCAGAGCACCCGGAGGAAACCCACGCAGTCACGCGGAGAATGTACGAAGTCCTTACACGTGGCGCCACATTGAACGCCATACTCCGATGCCTGAGCGGTACGCTAACTCAAGATGGCATAATTATAAGGAGATCCGAGGAAAGCGAAGGGGGTGTGGTTGTCAGATGTAAGTATTTTACACAGAGAATGGTGAGTGTGTGGAATATCCTGCCAGGGGTGGTGGTAGATTGGGGTCAAGGGATAAGATTAGAGACAAGATTAGGGATAAGAAATTCTTTAACAGGCACATGGATGAGAGAAAAATGGAGGGCTATGCAGGAGGGAAGGGTTAGATTGATCCTAGATTATAAGGTCTGCACAACATTATGGGCCGAAGGGCCTGTGCTGTGCGGTAGTGTTTTACCTTTATAAGGGAGTGTGCAAACTCTGCTGAGACAACACCCAAAGTCAGGATTGAACCTGGCTTGCAGGAAATGTGAGGAAGCAACTCCAAACTGATTGAGCCTCATGCCACATGCCAATTCCACTAGGTGTCCCTGCCTGCTTCAAAGAAGGCGGCGGAGAAAAACCACAGTGAACCACAACTGTGCACGCGGTACAGGTCATCCCACAGCACTGCTGGGTGGAGAACCACAGGATTTTGAGGGGGCGATATTGAAGGAATGGTGATGTATTTCCAAGTCAGGATGGCATGTAATTTTGAGGGGGAGCTACCTGTGCAGGGGTTCCCAATCTTCCTTCTGCCGTGGACACCTACCGTTAACTGAGGAGTCTGTACACCCTAGGTTGGGAACCCCTGTACTACTGGGAACGTTCCCTTGTGCTTGTTACTCCCATCCTCCTACATTCAAACCTCAATGTTCAAAGTAAATTATCGAATTACGTACATGTCTCCATTTTCTACCTCGAAATTCATTTCCTTGTAGGCATTCACAGTAGAAGAAAGAAATATAATCAATGAAAAACGATGAAAGCCACAAAGACTGATGAACAATCACAGGGTGCAAAAGGAGAGAAAGTGTGCAAATACAAAAATAAATAAATCAATAACAGGTGATCGGGGTCACAGGTTTGGGCTGCGTTTCCAAGGAGCTCTGGTGACTGGCTGCATTTCGCAGCTGAATCATACTGCAGGGAAATGGTGGAGGGAGAGGACTAAGGTTGGTGCAAATCAAGCACGCTCCCTTGTACTGTGTTGAGTTTCTGAAGTGTTGTTCGAGTCATACCAGATATTATGCAGAGTACTGATTGTACTTGTTAGGGTAGTGGTAATGTTGTTGGATGAGTAGTCCAGAGGTTCAGATCACTGACCTAGATCAACACTGAGTTGCAGCCACAAGCAGTGGACTCTCGAATTTGCATTCGATACTCCACACATACTCCACAGATACTCCATGTTTGCTTGCAGTGTACTGGATTACACTGGAATAATGTCCTCACCCCACACCGGATCATACAATTTCTGCCAAACCAGTCACTAAATAATAAAGACTTTGTGCAGAGACAAGAATACTGCTATGATAACAAAGTGTGTTTGTGTACACTACCCTGCTGACCTTTGCAAAATGTCAGCCCCCGCTGCTACACATTGGAGCGGCTGAGCCGGCAGGCTCTGAGACTCGGGCACAGCTGTAGCTTCAGCCATGGCTAATTGCATTACACAGACAGAAGGTTAGCAGCCAGACTCAATCTTGATTGAAGCTGAAACATATCAAACACTAGGGGGTATCCTTTGCTCTTTTAGGTCAAACACTTTGCCTGCTACTGCTCTTCAGCATTGTCTGCCAGTCAAAGGAAAGGCTTGCTCGCACCTTTCATGATGTCGCGGCCCGCTCCTAGCCAATCTGGTGCTTCCAAAGTGAAACATAAAGAAGAATGCTGGATAAACTCAGCATCTGTGGTAGAAGAAAGCAGTCAGTGGTTCAGATTGAAGAAGCTTCATCTGGACTTTAAGGAGGAGGTAATGGTGAGACAGAAGCAACCCACACAAAATGCTATTCAGTGTCCATGGTAAAGAGTAAATAGTCGACGTTTAGGGCCGAGACCCTTTTCACTTTGCCTGAATTGTCGACTGTTTCCTCGTTTCCGTGGACGCTGCCCGGCCTGCTGAGTTCCTCCAGCATTGTGTGTGTGCTGCTTTGGATTCCCAGCATCTGCAGATTTTCTCGTGTTGGTGAGAGCTTAGATTAGTTTGAAGGAACCAGAGTTGATCCTTTCCACAGTTTTAATACAAAACCCCCCATCCTAAAAGAAGGGCTTCAACCTGAAACATTGACTTTCTGTAGCTGTCGCTTGACTGGCTGGAATCTCCCAGCCTCAGATTCCAGCACCTGCAGATTGACTTGTTCTTGATTTAGGAACGCCACTTGCACTTTGATTGTATCGTTTACAACTTTATAACTTGTTCAGCCAACTCAAGTGTTATCATGTTGTAACTCGATTAAAAAACTCTCAGGCTGCATTGCGATACTGCCCTGACCTGTGGGTGACAATGTCGAGGGAGGGATGGACGTCAGCTATGATAACAAGTATTCCATTCTGTTCTGTTCTCCAGCTAAAGCGGCGGGGTCTTTTATTCCCACTTGAGTGCACATACAGAGCCTTGGTTCATGTATCATCGGAACGACAACATGACAGGCAGCACACTGCATTGGAATGGATGCTCGTGCTGAGCTGAGTGAATGGAGCCCATAAACATCTGATCCAGGGGAGCGAGACCCGCTCACCGAGCCACAGTGTGACTAGAGGTGACGAACGTAAGGGTAGGTGCACACCAAAGCCCCAGACTGAATGGTGAAGTTTGACAGGCCACTGCTACTGTTCCCGTATTGAAGATTCCAGATTCAAATTTATTTATCACTTGTACATCAAGACGTATAGTGAAATAAGTCGTTTGCATTAACAATCAACGGTGCGCTGGGAACAGCCTGCAGGGATCACCACACATTCTGGCACTGACATAGCATTCCCATAATGCTCAGCAGAACAACACAGAACACAACAAGCAATAAACACCAACAGCAAAAACTATCTTCTTGCCTCTGAGTTTGTGAAGAACAAGCACTCAGGAGCTACTTCCCTTGATATGCTCAGGGCATATGTTTGGTCAAAGTTCCCAGTCAGATGATCTTCTCAATTAGGTCTTCCCAGTCATTAATTAATACTTTCCTATTGTAATGTCCCAAGCAGGCCTGCTGGTGCACAGGCAAAACCATGTGGGCAGAACACCCTTTTGTACAGGGATACTCCTGATTTTGACTCTCCTGCGGCTTTCGTTTGGGAGTCACTGTACAGCCGTCCAGCTATGGTTCTCAGTCTGTGATTGGGGGGCACTAAGTGGGAATCCCATGAGTGGCCAACTGGGACGATGGCCTTCAAGCTAATTCAAGAAACTGAAAATCACAAACATTGAGGTGTATAAGATGATAAGAGTGGACAGCCAGAGACTTTTTCCCGGGGCTGAAATGGCTAATTCAAGGGAGCATAATTTTAAGACGATTGGAGAAAAGTATAGAAGATTTAGAGATAGTGTTTTTTTTACACTATCAGAGGTTTGGTAGTGGCAGATACTTTAGGAAGATTTAAGAAACTCTTAGATAGGCACATGGATGAAAGGAAAATAGAGGGCTATATGCGATGGGAAGTTTGGATTGATCTTTGTGTGGGTTAAAAGGTCAGCATAACATCATGGGGTAAAATGCCTGTATTGTGCTGTAGTGTTCCAAGCTCTATAACTTTGGGGTAAAAATTAAGACCAATGTCCTTTGTGCTTAAAGGCCTCGGTCTGAGATTGGGTGAGCTTTAATTGACCTTTCTTACAGCTTGAATACAAATTGAGGTATCACATCTCTATAACAGGTTGAGTTTGTTACCTGTCCGGTTTGGCGTCAGCCGCTCTGTAGCTCTAACCCTGTCGTCTATCTGTTGGTTTCGCAGACTGTGCAGTTCAGGCACCTGCAGGTAATGATT